>NC_090829.1:142520917-142833609 GCF_028021215.1 Eschrichtius robustus
ACCTGTTACAGGCTGGATTGTGCCACCACACGCCCCCCAAATTGGTGCCCCCAGGACTTCAGAATGTGACTGTATTTGGAGACAGAGTCTTCAAAGAGATCATTAAAATGAGGCCGTCAGGGTGGGTCCTAATTGAATCTGACTGGTGTCCTTGTAAGAAGAGGAAATACAGACATATGGAGAAACACCAGGGGTGTGTGCACAGAGGAAAGACCACGTGATGATGATGACTCAGTGAGAAGGGGGCCGTCTGTAAGCTGAGGAGAGAGGCCTCAGGAGAAGCCAACCCTGCCCACCCCTTGATCCTGGACTTCCAGCCTCCAGAACTCTGAGGAAATAAATTTCTGCTTTTCAAGCTGCCCAGCCCGTGCTATTTTGTTGTGACAGCGTGAGCTGACTAATACATGCTCCATTTCGTCCACAAATGCTCTGAAGAGACTCTGAGGCTCACCATGGGTAAGAATCACTGGGGGTGGGGTGGGGAAGGGGGTTTGGAGGAAGGTGGTCAAAACGTACTAACTTCTGGTCATAAGATAAGTAAGTCCTGGGGATGTAAAGCACGACGTGATGACTACAGTTAACACTGCTGGATGATACACAGGAAAGTTGTTAGGAGGGTAGATCCTAAGAATCCTCATCCCAAGGAGAACTTCTTCTTTTCTTTTTATTGTATCCATATGAGATAATGGATATTAATTAAACCTACTGTGGTTGTCATTTCACAATATACGCAAATCAAACCACCATGCTGTGTACCTTAAACTTACAGAGTGACGCATGTTAATTATTTCTCAATAAAACTTTTAAAAAAGTGAAAAAGAAAAAAAAGAATCCCCGTGGACTTTGTTGAACTTCCCAACTTCCCAAAGCCCAGCGCTGAGACTCAGATTCAGTTGGTCCAAGATGGAGATTCAGAATACAGGTGGTCTCAGAACTCCACTTAGATTTCACAGCTTGGCAGAGCGAAAAAGCCGGCATATAGTATATGCTCAATAAATGTTTTCTAAACGGATGAATGAATTAACCCTTTCTAATAAGATTATAAAGCCAAATTCAGAATTTATGACATTTCTCACTTCAGCAAGTAGTGTTATGGGAAAGATTGAGGGGATTTATCTGCAGTTAGGCCCCTCATTAGCGTACACACAAATATGAAAAGCTTGGGACACGAAAGACCGGGATGTAAAATTTAAAATCTGAGGGGGTTTACCATATTTTTTCTTTTAAAAATAGATTAAAAAATAAAACTGCAAGATTTTAAAAATTATTTTTGAAGTAACTGCAAGTCAGACACTCATACTCTTTTATTCCATTGTACAAATACGGATACAGGAAAAAAAAAAAGAAGAGCTTCATTTTGTTCCAGCTTCAGGTTTGGCCACAGATGCACACACTGGGAGCTGTCAAATCAATGACATTTTCCTAGTGTAACAGTATAATGGACTCTTTCATGAAGAATTCATGCTCTCTTCCTGCATCTTTTCTCCCTAATATTCCCCCTTTCTTTCTTTGTTGTAGTTGTTTGATGTCCTGGAAGCTACGGCAATTAAGGAAAATGCTTCTGGGAACGGGAATAGGAACCAGTGCCATTTCTCATGGTTTCGATGACTTAATGGCTACATAGGCATTCGAAGCCACAAAGACGCAATCACCAAATCTGAAGTCGTTGACAAAGAGCGATGTAAATCATGAACCAGGAGCAACAGATTTTATTAGAGGTGATGAAAAGTCAACATGAAATTTAGCTGGAGCGTAGAAGGCTGTTAATTGAGTCATGGAAAAGCAGTCAAAGCATTATGTATAGAATAATGCGGTGCTTCCATACGGTCCTTTTTAAGGCATTCGCTAGTTAGTTAAGGCTTATATCCACCACTGGTATTAGGAGAACAAGTAGATAAGAAGAGTCCCCAAACCTCATGGGCAGTCAGCAAGATCACAAGGTAGCTTCCTTCCTGTTTTACGTGATAAACGTGCATTACTTTCTTCTGTCTGGGGCAAACACTCCCATAATTTGAAAACCGCTGTCACATTTGGTGGTATTCAGTCGAGGGCCTAGGTATCACGCACTTGTTATACAGTTATTTTACCCCATCCACTTTTAAATCCAACTCAACTTTGCAAAAGGCAGAAATAGAACCTTTAACATGAGAGGGTATTTATCACAGTTCTTGGTAAACTAAAGGTAATTCGTGGGGAAGGGAAGGAGGGATGGACTGAAGAAAGAAAGAAAATGCCATTTAAACTTAAAAAATGTTGTTTTGCTCATGGACTGTCCCACGGCCAATGGATTGTCTAAACAATCGGTGACACTAAAGACATTTCCTCCATAAAGTACAGTGGGTGCAGAGTGGTTAATGCGTGATGAAAACAACATATCTGTTATAACCTTGTGGGCTTTGGGTTACAAAATTAACTGCATTAACTAAAGACGTATCCTTATGAGGGAGGAGGCCGGGGCTAAGGGGCCAGGGCACTGTTCCAGCCCAATGAAGGAAGTCGGCTGGGAAAAGAGAGACGTTATGGGTGGAGCAAAAGGCCCAGAACCGAACTATTCCAAAAATCACTGAAAAAAGTGGATGTTCACCTGATCTCCTAAGCTCCAATTTCTTGTTCCTCAAGAGAAATACTGAGGCTTGACTCGGACTACGGTCAGTTCTGTTGCACTGAAAACTTCGAACAAACAGTTTCTTTTCTCTGAGTTTATCTAGTTTTTCTTCCTTGCATGACATATTTAGACATGATAGAAATACCGACCTCAAACAGAAAGTATCTAAGAGGAAAATCAGCCAGCAGAAAGGATTACAGGAGAAAATGGAACACAAAATAAACATGGTAAAGAGAGCTGGTGTGTCGCTGAATTTCAGCGGGGCTAACACACCTTGCTCCGAAGGCTGGGGAGCAGGAATGTCTTCTTTCCAGGCTCTTCGAGACTCTCCAGGTGGAACAGGACTGCCTCTCAGGCCCCACCAGAGCTGCTGAGTAGGGCCAACCCAACACGCACCCGCGGGAAGGGCAGCCCCCCCAGGTTTTCTTCCAAGGTTTCTCTTTGCTCTTAGCTATGACCCTACGCATTCTTGTTGAGAATCTATAACATTATAAAGACACAAAGTTCTTTAAACTTTGCTCTGGGTTTTCAAAGAAGGAAAAAGTTCAAGCTATGAACACTCTCTTGGTTATACCAATTTATCATTGTGAGGATAAGTTTCCTGATCCTTTAATCATCACTTTATCAGCGTCTGCATTGTAGGAGTTGTTAAAATTGGCAACTGACATCAGCCAAATGTTGCTGTAAAGATGTCTGTACTATAATTATAGCTCGGAAAGGGCAACCAATTTGCTCCTAAATTATAAATGCAACAATCTTTGCCTAGTCCCTATGAGTATAAGTATTGTTTCTCTGGTAATTATATTTATTTCCTTACTTCTGCAAAGTGTTTTTGAATCTTCTCTAATGTTTCTCTATCAGACATATTTAAGAAAATAGCTATAAAAATAGCCTATTAAATGTTCCAAAACAAATAGTTCAAAAAATATGATTAAACATCAGTCTTAGATTAATGATACAAAGTAACACTTAATGTATTATGGGGAATTTTAGGTAAGTTTTTATTATTATTAAATAAATTTGACTGCCCTCCAAGAAACTGCGTTACCTAAACCATAGTCCAAGGTCTGGTTCTCCTGTCTAAAATGGCAACATTTCTAGGGACAGGACAAAGATTTGATAGTGCCAGCATAGTTATAAGACAGAACCTTTAGTACAGTTAGAATATAAACTGCACATCGCTTGAGAAATCATGTCCATTCAAAATATTCCTTCTGCAACTGTTTACCTTCAAAACTCATCAGACTATAGTAAGTGGCAGCTATTTATCATTTTATGACTCAGAAGCTCAGAAAAGACTTTCAACACTAACCAAATTTGCCTGGTTTATATGACTCCACTCATCTGCATGAAAAATAAGACACTGAACATCATTCAGCTGTTTCCAAACGTCCAGATGCTCTGGAATGACCACCCACGTATCTTGCACGTTGGAAGTGGCTCACAATGTGTAGCGGTCAGTAATGTACTACATGGGGGAGGGAAAGGCGTTAATGTTAGCCGGAGAAATGAAATGAGTTAAGTTGGTGCATGCAAGAGAACATGTACAGATTGACAAAGAAAATAAATGGAAGAACAAAGATGGCAACACTGGTATATTTCAGATTCTTTTAACAACAAAAAATAAGGATTTTGAAAAAACAGAATGAAAGATTCAGTAACTACCACACTGCTCATATTCCCAAGGGTGATATTAAAATATTCAACAACCTGTACAGTTATCTAAATCATTAATTAAGTCAAAAATTTAAAAAATTTTCTCCAACCTTTTTCTCTATGTGTGTATATACATATATATGTCTGCACACATATATGCATGCATGCGCGCATGCACGCACACACACAGACACAAAGACTTTTCATCAGGTGACCAAAGGTATAACACCAATTGTTCACCAAATTATCCCTATACTTCCGATTTTAGAAACTGCTGGTGTGCTGGTTCATTTGCTGAGACTGTCCCGAGCTGAATGGTGCCCCTAGCTGAGCCGTGACTGGACATCATACACTTTCATCACCCTAAGTCGAGAGTCATTAGGCCCCTGCACCTGGCTGCAGAAGGGGAGTTTGGGCGGGATGTGCCCCCCAGATGCCAGCACTCCTCACGTCACCTGGACTTAAATGACTGGTGTCTTGGCCCCAGCGCCAACTCCCCTCACCTGTTCTGCTGTCTCTGCCATTTCTGGACCACCCCAGAGTGGCAGGGGCATCACGCATGTCCTGCCCCTAACCTCCATCTCTGTCCCCATCTAACACAGCCCCACTCCCAGATCCTCATCACCTCTGTGGCCTCCACAGGGCAATGAATGCCGTTAGACCCTTTGCAGTCTCAATAAGTAGACTATTTCTGTTTACCAAATGGTACAGAAGACATTGCTCTCTATCAGTTGAATACTTGCTCTGAATATATCATCTATCGTCCCCTTTGCCCTGGCAATGAAATCTCAATATGATGACCTGGGAATGGGAACAATAGTAAGTAGTGGTCGAAAACCGTGGGACCTGGCAGTTCCATGTTAGAGATGGTCTAGGAAGAAGTTTGGGGGGTGACTGTGCCCCCGTGAGGCCACCAGAGAGAGAAGTTGCACAGGAAAGGCTGAGCCCGAGTGCACTGCAGGCCAGGCCGGCCCCTCTCTGGGTTGCTGGGCACCAGCTCCACTTTGCACTTTGCTTTGCTTCACCTGTTCTACCTGTCCTACCTTCTGGAAGGAGACATGGAGAGGGAAGAGGAGTACCCTCCAGGTGACCACCTAGAGAGGCAGCTGCTTTGACTGGGAAAGTGGGGCTCTAACAGAATAGAACCCAGCTTATTGGGGGGATGGAGGAGGGGAGGAATAGGGAGTGATCACAGACCACTTTACGCGGTGCCACGAAATCACGGATGAGGACCTTCTTTGTCTCCTTTAGAAATGAACTGCTTCCAGAGGTCAAATATTAAAAACAAAAACCTTTTCTTTGGGGGAAAGCTTTATTTTCATCCAAGCATCTCTAAGCACTTACCACCTACCCATTATGTGTTGCACGATGCTTGAGGCAACATTTCCACCTATCACTACCTCAGTGCTTTGGCTCAGAGATAAGTAAGGATGTTTATCAACTTCTCAGGGATGGAGGTATTTAGGCCATTTTTACCTATGTCATCATGCCTGACCCAAGAGGAAGCCCTGAACGTGTCAGAATGTCATTAACGGGACGTAGGGGGAAGGCGGGGACGTAGGGGGAAGGGGGCGACTGGGGACTGGCTCAGGCAGGAGCTTGGTTTAGGAGCTTTCCTAGTACTAGGTGGATGGTCACCGATGCCGACCAGCTGTCCAGCTCAGAAGCCGGAGCACAAGTCTGGCCTGGAGGAAGAGCCCAGACTCTGCTGGACTGTGGTACGGCTGGGACCGCGGGGGGAGCCCTGGGGTGCACGAGCTACAGGCTCTGCAGCTCCAGAGCCGTGGGCACACAGACCCATTCCTGCCCCATCTCCTGGGGAGAAGCAGCTCCTGCACAGACAGCCCCAGCTCGGTTTGGTCTTGAATGACACCACGTAAGGCTGCTAGGCATCAGGGTCTTCAGGAAAATTGCGCAGCATAATTATGATGGCAGGAACTAACGAAACCCTTACAAACAGTAGCAGAAGTTTATGAAATATATTTCTTCGGGGCCTCCTAATTGGTTTGTAATTCCACACATCCTTCTTCAGTCCCCTGACGGCTTTGACATACGGCCATGAACTGCTCTAAGGACTGACAAGTCTTGGTTCTCATTTGAAAAGCAGGTAAATCCTGAATATTTGCTCATGTCTTGCCTGTATCATCCCATCAGTGATGTCCCACCCCTCTGATTTACACTTGTAAAAACAACTCACTTGCTTCTTGCAACCTGAAGAATGGTGTGAAGTTGGGGTAAAGTTACTCGGTCACTTAAATATGTAAATCCTCTTGTCTATTGGAAACTCCCTTCTCCTGCAGCTGAACTGGGGCTGCAGTGTACTGCGCCCCACATCTTTTCTCTAGCAGACGTTGTTGGTTGATTACCCAAGACATATCTTGATTTAGTTCTGAAGGAAATGCATCCAGTACATCCTAATACATCCAGGGGATGAGTCAGGTTTGATTTAAGTTGAAGACACCAAAACTAATTCCCTCTGCCAGTGGTTGGTCTAGGGGTGGGCATGTGACCCAATTCTGGCCAATGAGATAAAAGGGGGAAAGCTGGGCGCTTCGGGGGAAAGTTTTCCTCCTTGAAAAGGGACAGGCACAAGGGGAGAGAGCTGCCCTCACCGCCCGATCCAGTCACCGTCCTCCGGGCCCACACTTCCCCATTAGAGAGTGCCATTCTTTCTCCTCCACTGTATGCTTTGTCCTTTGCTACTCGAATGTGCATCCTCTCACTGTAAACACTATAGCCATGAGAATCACAGCTTTTCAGAGCTCCATGAGTCCTTTTAGTGAATCTCCAAACTTGGAGGTGATTCTGGGGACCCCCAACACAGCCTGACTTTCCTATTTGGGTTCCCATTGACAACATGGCCTGGGTGCATTAGAGGAAAGATGGCAGCTTCGGGACAGGCTCAGAGTTCCTACCTCCAGTGGGTGTGGAGAGAAACCAAGCATTTTCAGGATACCCCAAGAGGGCCACAGAGGCTGTAAGAGAACTCTTTGTGTAGAGGCTTTAAATTAATAGTTAAGACCATAGGAGGCCACAGATAATCTGCTTAGACTGATGGGAGCATGGAAGCTTCGGTGGCTGCTGACACGGATCTGGTCCAGAGGTTTAGATGCAGACATGAATTAAAGTATCCTCTCCGGGGACTTCCCCAGCAGTCCAGTGGTTAAGACTCCACGCTTCCACTGCAGGGGGCGTGGGTTCGATCCCTGGTCAGGGAACTAAGATCCCACATGCCGTGCGGGGCAGCCAAAAAATAAAATTTAAATTTAAAAATCAAAATTAAAAAAAAAAATTTGTTTTTAAAGTATCCTCTCTGCCATCAAGGTGCTTTCAGTTTAGACAGGGAGATGAACATGGAAATGAGTGTTTATACCATGTGATCACTGGTTTAGCAGGTTGTGAAGCAGCCAGAGGAGGACAGAGCCCCTGGCTCTAGCCCTCTTGCAGGGCACGGTCCAAGGCACGCAGCACACAGGCAGACATCCTGCCAGAGACTGGATGATTAAGGATGAGGCATCTCTCTTGTTCCCCGCTTCCAGAAGCTAAAACAGCACTCTCGTTTCATTTTGTCCTTTTTACCCCTTTTTAAAGGCTACATTCTCTGTCTCTTGAAATTTCTATTTTATTTTCATACACAAATGCTAATGACCTCCGGGTCCCTTCAAAATCCTAACGTGGAAAATTTTCATCTATTTTTGCAAACCTTGTAAACCCAGCCCTGCCCTGCAAGAGCAAACGCTATTGTCACTTGCTCTGTTAGTTGCTACACTGTCAAACAAGCGCTGTGTGATTCTTCGCTCCGGCCCCAGGTTGGCAGGGAGAAGCCGAGATGCACGATTAGACGCTTCAGTATAAAAAGTGTTTGTCGGCACAAGCCTGCTATGTTTTTCTCTTTTAAAAGAACAAGATGGATCATTTTTGTGCTATCGCTGCCACATTTCTGCATCCCTTTTGTTGTGGCTGCTACCTCAAGACAATGAATTGCAATAATATAATTTTTCTTCCCAGCTGTCTTTGATGCTGGCAGTTGAAAGGCTGGAGTTTAATTACATACGACATGTGGACAGAAATGGCCATGCCTGCTGATTTCAGGCCCACAGCGAGGAAAGCAAGAAATAGAAACCAACAGAATTTATCAGCTCAGCTTAAGTAAGGGTGTGATGGTGGAATGTGTCTTATTTTATCTTAACTAATGTAGATCAAAGTTGGGAATGTATCAATTTGTTCATTAAACAAAGAATATTAAGGTCAACTGTAAATAAAGCACTATCCTACATTATCCCCTAATGCAAGTATGATTCCCCTACCATTTTATGTCTATCCATATAAAAACCAACTATTTTAAAAATTAAAATATGTGCTTAATAAAGTTTTCTAAAATTTTTCAAATGCCTATTTTAGGCAAATCTTTATTACAATAAAGTTTTGTGCATGATTTGCTATCTCTTTCGGGACCTTAACGGAGTGTATAAATCACCTTCCCGTGATCTTGGGAGGACTGAAGCTTAGTCATGAGCTTCTTCACGGGGAGATTACGCCCGTGTTCGTTCAGGGGCGTAATCTCCCATCCCCAGAGGTTACTTTCAGGCTGACATGAGGAATACATCAATAATTAGCCCTTAAGATGCAATTCTCCGTTGGCCTAATTACTCCGGCCATTTTCACAGACAATAAAAGCAAATAAATCAGAGTACAGCTCTTTTTAAAATGCAAAAGGAGTTAAAGGTAACATCAGGGGGCTAGTTTGAGTGTCTTTCAAACTGAAAAAAAAAAAGTGAAATGGACCAAGTCTAAGGTTTCATTTTCAGCTGAGAGCAAGAGAGCCAGAGAGCTGCATAGAACAGGAATAACTGCATATGCTCTGAGGATTTATCCTGAAGCAACAGTGGCCACTAGTTCCTGAAATCCACATGCACAGGCAGAAACGTATCTTCTAAAACGTGGCAGTTGGATTAGGGAGTGCGCAGCAGGAGAACCAACGCTATGCTGACTTGGTAAGTACTACTGGTACAAAGTGATATGTTTTTACTCCTTTGCTTATGCACACAGAATTTCTGGAAAGATAGACAACAAATGAATAACAACAGGTACCTATTTGAGGGTAGGGTATGCAGAACTGGGAATAAATAGAGGGATGAGGGGCTTGGGCTGGGAATAGAATTTTCTCTATATATGTTTTGTTTTTAAAATACTTTTTGAGTCTTGAATTATGAATGTATTACCTACTCTCAAAAGTAAATAAAATATCAAGAATAGGCCAACAGTAATCTCCAGCTCAGAAGATGCTGCTTGGTGGTAACAAATTGGTCAGGTAAAGCTTTCCTGCCAGGAGCTGTCACCAAAGCCCTGTCCAGGAGGAAAAAGCCCGGTTCAGTCACAGAGAAGTTGGCTCCTTCTGAGATTTTGTGGGACAAAGCCAATCACAGGAGAAGAAAAGACAACAAAGGCAATTCCACAAATGCCACCTCCTCTCAAGTACATAGCATTAGCATTTCATTCCTGAATGTCCCTGGATCTAGGAAGACAATGACCTTTTCATTTTTTTGTCAAGCCCTCTGGACAAATGTGCTTCTCAGGCTGCTTCTGACAAGGCTTAAAAATGAAGTAATATGTGGTTTGCACTTCGCATGAGTAAACACGATGCTGCACTTGAGCCCAGGGGACACTTATAGGTCACAGTGAGCTGATGAGGAATCTTATGGCAAATCCTCACCATGGGGCATCGTGGGAATTCTACAAAAATCTTCATATTCACGATGCTGAATTATATCAAAATTGCCAATCTGTAAAATATGGCTGCGTCTGAATACTACTTTCAAGTCTGACACATGCACAAGGAGACTAAGGTCCCCTGGAGACACCCCTGCAGTATGTGCAGGGAAACACAAGTGAAAGGGAATTAGGGGGGAAAAAAAGGAAGAAAAATAAAAGCAGATTAGGAGGCACTTTATTTATCCAGAAAAATCAAAATGCCAATCACAGAAAGGGTCTTATTATGTACTTGCAATCAACCATAATATTCAAATTGGTGAATAAAGAATCAAATAAAATCACAAACTTAAGATATTAGTCCTAAAGACAATACAAATTTTAGTTACTGAGATGAATAGGAAGCTGCAAAGGCTGCGTGCACATCCCATCTGTTGATAATAGGCCAAATGAGACTCTGTCTTTGAGCCCCTGCAATAATCAACTTGAAATCCTAAGAGCTCCTTTGGAGAGGAGGTGAAGCATCTTGAAATAACCGGGATTGAGGGGCTTCAGCAACGGATGAGAAGAACCATCTCTGCTTACAGAGATCTGCCAATGTGTCTTTTAGGATCAAAAATATATGCCCTAACTATCTGATAAAAATTGAGGCAATTAAACTCTGGCAGGGTTACAGTTTCCTAACAAAGAAAGAACCTCTGATCAAATGAATTCTTCCTTGCACCCTGTTGGAAAGATTATGTGGTGTGCTCTGGCCCACAGTAAATTCAGAACCCCATGTTGGTTCATGGCGGTTCCTGTTCAGAATATGGGATTCAGATGAATATCTATAACTATCTATCTATCTATCATCTATCTTCCTATCCATCCATCCATCCATTATCCATCTCTATCTGTTTATCTACCTATCTATCATCCATATCTATCTATCTCTCTATCATCTATCATCCACCTCTGTCTGTTTACCTATCTATCCATCCATCTGTCTATACCTCCCAGGAGACAGCAGTCATGCTCCTCGCGTGGTCAAGCACGGCCATGTGGCTGTGTGCAACATCTCCTCAGATAACATTTAAAGCCAAGGCTGATGAAGATAACTATAATGGATGATATTTTCAGGCAGGTAAGGCCAAGTAACTTACATGGAAGCAAAGACCATATGTATTTCACACACACACAAAAATAAATGTGAATAAATTCATTGTTTAAAAAGGAAGAAGAGCAAATGTGGTGTGATATTGTAAGGCATGGTAATGACAGCAGCAGTAATTGCAGGTGTCGTTCACTGAGTGCTAGTTATGTGCTGGGAGCCACCTTAGGTGTTTTCACACCCATCACCTTGCTGTGTGTTCACAACACGCCCAAGGAGTAGGTAGACGTGATTATCATCTCAGGAAAAAAGCCCCAGGAGTGACACGGAACAATGGCCAAGCAGGAATCAAGCATCAGAAATAGAGTGTAGTCACAGATCTGTTTGACTTGAAAACCTGAGTCCTTAAAGACCATACAATGCTGCCTCTCTCCAAATCCTAATGAAATAACCAAAGAGAGAAAGAAAGGAAGGAAGGACGGAAGGAAGGAAGGAAAGAGCTGAGTTAGTGCTGAAAAGCAGGGGGTGATGCCATCAGCTGGCCGAATGTGTATGAATTTATAATAGTAAAAATCATCATCATCATAATAATAACTCTGCAGTCTCTTATCTGCAATTCCAAAATTGAAAAATACTTGAAAACTGAAAATGTATTTTCATGATTCACCTGCTGGCAAAACCTGGCCCAAACGGACAGAATACTCTACTTAGTCCTTGTTTACCCCACTCAGAATGAAAATTCCGTAGTCCTACTGCAGAAATATTGAAGCAACACTGCCCCATGCTACCACTGCGGGTGTAGGAAACATTCAGAATGTGCACAGTGTTGCCTGTCTAAAATCTGAGAAATCCTGAAACACATTTGGCTCCCAAGGTTTGGATAAGGACTGAGAGCCTGTAGACTCAGAGAATCCCTCTGCCATGAAATGTCCTTGACAATCAAAGCAACCAGAAAATGACCTGTGGCCAAAGCCAAACCAGCAATGACAGAAACAATGGGAAAAGGAATGTACATCTCAATACCTGATGGAAAAAAAACAGCTTGCTCTATTGCAAGGAGAACCCACGGCAATGTTATCACATTAAGATCTGACATCATCCTCTCTCTCCTCCAGATTAATTTCATAACGCAGTTTAGTCTGAGCCCAAGGACATCCACTTCTGGACCCTTATTACATTTGTACCCCCCAGGCTCACCAACCCCTGACCTTGCGGTTTCAAGAAGCAGAATATTTTGGTGCACAGTTTCTGCAGAAAAACAGGGAGAATTTGGAGAAATGATTTAAAAGAAGAAACCTAAAGACTAACCTCAACATGCATGATGTCACTTATATACATTTTAAAATCCACCAAGTAATAGCTTTTCTGCTTTATGGATTCATAAATAGGTTGTAAAGGCATCAAAATATGTATAGAAAATATGAGTGGGACTTTAGGTCTTTCTAACATTATTATTTATGAAAAAGATGAATAAAATGTGGCTAAGTATAAGCATCTGTCTTTGTGTTAGATTTAAGTGCCTATTTTGTTATTCTCTGTCCTTTTCTGTTTACTTAAAATGCATTTATTCATTCAACATTCACTTCAACAAAATTAATCCTCACTGAATACCTACTCTGTGCCAGACACAGAACAAGACAAGGGAGAAAACAGGCAAAAATCCCTGTTTGAAAAGTTTCATAATTAAAATTTAAAAATATATTATTTACTGTGTCTTTCAAGGACTATAAAACAAATTGACGTTTCTTAGTATAGATGAGAATTTTGTTGATTTGTTTATTTGCTTTTAGTAGAGTTTACACTGATAAAATAATTAATAGATTTCCCTAACAAAATGGACATATCCTCAAACGGTACAAAAACACTGGGGTATTATCAGGTCCAAAGGGACCAAGGCAACATGAAAACAGAGAGATGCTTAACTTCATTTTCCAAAACTAGGCCTATTTCTTTGAGCAAAAGTTCCTTCCTTGGTAAATAAGTGTAAACAATATAGTAAATTAATATTTGAAGAAATAAAACTATAACATTGAGATTTTTACATTACTTAAAATATTCCTATCAAGAGATTCTTTTTTTTTTTTTCCAAAGCACTTACTGTACCCATAGGATTAGAGCATAAAAATCACATAACCATGGGGATTAGCGCATGATAAGTGTTACAAAGATGCCCTGAAAGCAAAAAGATTGAGGGCGTTAAGTGGTTAAAATTTTTTTGTAAACAGAAAAAAACATTAGAATTTATAAGCATCAGCAATTATATAAGAAACAAATGTCTAAAGGAAGTTTGTTGCTAATACTTCTTCCTTGAAAGGTATAATTCTGGCTATCCTTCAGTTCTATAGATTTTTCCCTTTTATTTATAATCTATCAAAATTATTATCCTGACAGATATGACCATATAACTATGTCCTTCTTTTTTTTTTTTTAACATAGTGAGTTCCACGCTTTATGTTGAACATGGTATATTTGAATTTGAGAGCAGACATGAGAGTGTTGCACTTTGGCCCAAAGTGATTCCAGCCCCAAATCTTACCTCCAAGTGCGTATTTGGAGAGCAGATGTCAGGTACAGGCCTCTCCAGGCTCTGCTTTATCTCAAAATATACCACTGGGATTGGTGAGCTCCCTTCCAAGGCACTTAGTAAAAATGGAAGTAAATTTGTAAAAAATAGAAAGGGGTGAGGGCTGAGGTGCTCATCAGAAGCCCACCTTTAGGGAGGCTCTGGAAATCTGCAGGGGCTTTCTTTGGTTGTCAATGATGTGTGTGTGTGTGTGTGTGTGTGTGTGTGTGTGTGTGTGTGTGTGTCCCGTTAGCATGAGTGCCCAGGGCCACCCCACCATGCACAGGTCAGTCCCATACAACATGGAGTTGTCCACATGGCCAACACTTCCTCCTGCCCCTTAAATGCTGGTTGATGGACATCTGTCGTTATTGTCTCAGGGCATCCCCTTCCCCTCTCAAGGTAAGAGCCCCTGGGCTTTCCTGGGAGGAGCCATCCATCTTTGGCATGAGACTAAGGTCACAACCGCTACATCCCTAGACCGAGTGAGTGGTTCATAGCTGGGTATGTGACATGAGCCCATACCAGCCTGTATGGAGAAAGAGAACTCTGTCCCCTGGTGTCGAACTGCCAGTGGTGGTGAACAGTGTGCTGCTCCGGCCTGCGGAGGGGCCGGTCTCACCCAGAGGAAATCCCAGGACAGCAAGACTGACAGTAAAAGTCAGATGTGCTCCTGCCAGAGATAATTTGAACACCTCGATCCAGGCAGGCCTGAAGGAATCCTGCAATTTTTAGTTATGGGAGACAATAACACCTTTTTTTGGTTCTGGCTTATCACTGGTCATCAGGGTCCTGACTAATATAAATGAACATCCAAATCCTAAACTCAGCTTATTGCTGCAAAATAAATAAAATATACTACTTCTGAAGTATAAGTTTATGACAGATTTGTAAATATGTCTTCAGATGCCAATCTGCCCTAATACTGGCAGGCCACAATGTGGGCACAAATTACATATTAATACTCACACAGCCTCTGTTTCCCTCCTTTAGTCTGTCCCCAACTGCAAGCGCCCCCTTGTCCACAGCCTGAGATAACAGAAGTGGATTCTTCTCAGGGGCTGAGAAACACCTCTGTACCCCCATGACATTTACACAGAACCAGCTGTGAGGTCTAGGAAATCTGTGCTGTCACGGGAGGAGTAAGGGGGTTCCTTCCACCAGGACTCCCAGGCTTTCTGGCCATATCTGTAAAGATCTGGTCACCCTCCATGTGCGCTGTCATTGCCATCAAAGCATATGTTTTTTCCCCATGAGTTTGTTTCCCTGCATCATCGGTCATTGAAGAAGCACGCCCCTGTCTCTTTCCCCACAGATGAAGGTGCTGATTACTTGTACTGTAATCCTGCTTCCAGAGAAGCTGGTGGAAATCATGGGTTTTAGCCTGGCAGGGAACAGGGCAGTGGAGAGAGGCTCTTTTCACCATCACTGGGAGAGCGGCCAACGAATGCCCATGAAACGTCCTATGGGTGACAGAGTACGCTAAGAAAAACACGGAGGCTGCAAGCAGGCTGAGCGAGCTAAGTCCTCTCCCTTCCTTTCAGTCCCTGCCCAGCCCTCCCAGCCACTCTGCAGGCTCAAGGACCCAAAAGAGGTGACCTAACCCAGCAAAACAGCCAAAGCAAGTCATCCGTGCCCAGAATCGAGTTGCAAATTCGTACTGTGTATTTGACCTGTGAGTGGAGAGGTCTTTTATGTTGTTTTATTATTGAAACTTTGGCCACACTAGAAACCCCTGTCCATTGTTCCATAGTGAGTGCCTACTACGTGCCTGGCACCGCTCTACACGCAGGGATTAGCACTGGACACGACAGAGGACTTACTTTCAGGGGCTTTCGTTCCAAGGAGGAGGAAGAGATGGTAAGCAAGCAAAGGCACAAGTGAACAACAGAACTTCAGATGGTGGCAACCGCTACGAAGACAACGGGGAGGATGGCTGGGTGCGAGGAGGGTGCGGATGCGGAGGGAGCGTCAGAGGGGCCTCCTGGGTGACGGTGCTCTGAGTCACCACTTGAATGGGAAGAAGGGACCAGCCAGGCCCCGTGAACACCGGGGGACAGAACACCCTGGTGGGAGACAGCCTAAGAAAAAGTCCCAAAGCGGGAACAAGGGGACACGACTGACTCAGGGCGCAAGAATGGGCCGTCCGCTCCTCACCCAGGCCCGTGCAGGCCCCCGGCCTCGGCCAGCTCCGGTCGCAGCATCTCCCCGCTTCAGGGTCCTCACATGCTGTTCCCCTGCCCAGCACATTCCCTTCCCCACCTCGTCTCTCACTAAATCTAAAGGACCAAAAGGACTGCCCATCACAGACACGTCCCTGCCACCCTCGGCCAGGTCCCCAAGACTCCCTCTTACAAGTCCCACCCCTGTTTCCATTGCCAGCGTGTCTCACTATTATAACCAGAGGGTTATTTGCATGATTGTCTGAGGTCTCCCCAGGACCATAGGCCAATGAGTACAGGAGCCCTGACACCACGGCTCACTCTTCCACCCCCTGCACCTCATGACTGTGCTCAATAAACACTCATCGAATTAATCGATGAATAAGTAAGTGCAGCCTGTCATCTCCGAAAGACAGAGAGCTTTGTTGGCCACGACGCTGGTTGTGAAGACGGGGAGATTTCAGAATGATGGTTAGACACCAGCCACAGCCTTCCCTGAATATCTTGTGCCACCTGGCCCTTTGGCCTACAGGTGAGTCAGGGCAGTGTCAGGCCAGTTTTTCACTTCCACTTGGCTGATGTCTCCCCTGGTTCACACCTGCCTGAGCACCAGCCCAGGACAACAGGGACTTGTGCAGTTGGCTGCCTCTTCTCAGTGATGACCTGACGAGACCAATCACACCTGGAAACGGCCAGGTAAGAGAGCAAGAATCTTTTCTCCTGCCCCTAGCCCTTCATCACATATTGACCATGGATGGCCACAGCAAAGCTCTCTAATTGTGAGGATGGTGACACTCATACACCAGGCACGCCAGCCCTGAGATGAGTACTTTCTATGCAATATCTCATTTAATTCTTAAAACAACCCTATAAAAGGGTGGTGTCATCATCATATTCCAGAAAAGGAAACTAAGGTGCAGAAGGGCTAAGTCACTAGCCCAGGATCACACAGCAAGGACGTGACAGAGTCTGGATCCCAGGCGGCCGTGTTGCAGAAGTGGCTGCTCTCAATCCCTGTGTGCCATTGCCTTGCTGTGACCTGGACGCTCCCCCGTCCTTTCTCACCTGCTCTTCCTCTCCCTGCATGCACGTAGCTCTCTCTGCACACCATCAGGACAGCTATGCCTTCATGTAGAATGGCTCATTTTACAAGAACAGGAAAGTCGTTGGTGGGTGTTTTTCTGTCCCTTTGTCCTTAAGGCACAGGGGCCCTCAGCACTAACGCCCCGGGCACTGCCCTGTCCCTCCGCTTTCACAGGCTACTGCAGCTCTGCGGTGCTAGATGTCCCTGGGACTAAACAACGGAGACTCAAAACTAACTAAACATTCCAAGAATCAGAAGCAAGGACTCCGCATTATTTCAAAGTGATGTGCAGCAAGGCAAAAGAGTTGCTGAAAGCCACTGTGGTTAGTTCTCTTCTGAACTTTACTATTCCTATTAGCCAGCTTCCTTGACTGGCCATTAGTGAATGTGAATGCTTGCAGGAGGGGCCCTGCGCAGCCCGCAAAGCTCCTGGAGGAGGCTTAATAACTTTAGAGACTACTTCATGTGATCGATCCCATGGCTACGTGGGGCAGTGGATTCTCTTGCTGACCCTGTACCTCTGGAAGAAGCAGGCCTGACCAGGAAGACGTTTCTCAACAGGGACATCAGGAACGTGATTGGAAGATAAAACCCCATGAAAGCCACTTCCTGTGCAGGTCTCATAAGTCAGTAAAAATACTATCTTCGAAAAAAGCCAGAAAGTGCTTTCTGCTCAAATGGAAAAATGCATGCTCTCCTCCCCACCTATACAGTGAGGTCATGCTTCTCTGAGCATCCATCACGGCTCAGGAGGAAAGGGACAGTATCCAAAAAGCAGTCCTTAGCCAGAGAAAGCTATTTTCATCCAGAAGCAATTTTATAAGCCTTCATTTCTATTTTTATTTAAACATACTGCTACAAATAAATGCTTGCTTATTGTGCTGAACATTTGTTGAAACTTGGTGCCCATAGTACCTATCTATGCCCCTCCAACTTTAGTCCCTCAAAGGATACCACCAATTTATGCCTCTCCATTCTGAGTTGTACACATTTGGTTTGTCTCTTTCCTGTCTTCTATCTTTCTATCCATCCATCCATGCATCCATCTATCCATCCATCCATCCGTCTATCTACCATCCATCTATCATCTATCTATCATAGATATAAACTTACTTTTCCACCACCTTCTTTCCAATGCCTCTCCCAGTTTTCATCTGGGCATACAAGGCCCCTTTCCCCCTCCATTAACACCACCATCTAATGACCAGCATTTTTAGGGATATTGATGTACTGTGGCTGCAGCACTAGACCACTGCCCTGGGATCAAGTCACTGGCCATAATCTACAATGTCTGGAAATGATCACTCACTTGCCCAGCCAACATATTTCTGAGTACTAGTCCCTGTGTGGGGTGCTGTCTTAGGACAATTTCTCTAGTCGTCCTTGCACCCCTAAAGGACACTGGAAAGAACCGAATGGCATCAGTGGATTCAGTGACATGGTGACAGACAAGTGCCAGTTGTGCTTCTCCAGGACAGTGGTCTTGAGCACCCAAAGCATATTAAACTCACTTGAGAGCTTTTAAAAATATGGATGCCCAGACCAATTAAAGTGAATCTCTACAAACAGGGCATAGGTACCTATAAAAATCCACCCAGGTCGTTACAAAGTACAGCCAGGGCTGAGAACCTACAGCCTTGCCACCCACAGAGCAGCCCTTGGACCAGCACATTTGGGAACACCTGGGAGCGCATCAGGAATGCTGAGTCTCAGGCCCCATCCTGAACTATCGAATCAGAATCTGTTTTAACAAGACGCCCCTGCCAACCCGGGTGATTCATGTACCCATAGTTTAAGAAACACTGCTCTAGGAGATTAGAAGATAAAACTTTATCTGTTGAATTAATAGGCTGTATTACAGTAGGCTGCCGGTCACATCATTTTCAGAAACTAGCACCTGTGTAACTTTTTGAATGTAAGACGCAGATCTCTCCAGAGCACTTGGAGACACCAAAGGACCCTACTTTCTTTTTTATAGGATAATCCCACCAAAAGGCTGTGATTGGAAAAAAATAAAATTAAAGGACAAAATCTGGGGCTAAGATGAGGTGGTGTGGCATACAAGGCTGGCACATAGTAGATGCTCACTAAATAAGTATTGCCTAATGTAGTGTCCAGAACAGAGGACAGCTCTGTTACCCATTTATTTTGAGACGATGGACCAATCTCTCCAACCCTCTGTTTTTCAGCGTTTTCATCTATACAATCTGCCTAAAGTATTTACTCTGAGATACAAAATGCTTACAACTAAAAGCTCACTGGTAAGTAATTATGTGATAAATGAATAAAATGAAGGGTCCTGATATCTAAAAGTGCCATGTGCTTCACTGAGGACTCCACTCTTCTGCGGACCACATGCTCAAGTTGTATTTGGTACGTAGGTACCCTCGACATACACTCATTAAACAAATATGCACTGAGCTTGTACTACGAATACTACGCGCCAGCCGCTATTCTCAGCATTAACGAAAAAGATCCAAATCCTTGTTTCTTGTAGTTTGCGCACCCATTATATATCATTCAGCCAATCACAGTGTTAAAGAAAATAAAGACTAGTAAAATTACTATCATATTTTTCCCCAAACGGTATTACAGCTTTCAAGTCTATTTATGGCTGTGATTTTTTTAAAAATCCAAATTCAATGTCACCGATCATATTCTTTTAAAAAAATACTAGGAAAAAGTAATTCTCATGATGATTTTTGAAGCTGTTTGTAAAATGACGACGTTACACTTGCAATACTATTTAAAGTCAGTTCATCCGGGTCTCTGTGAACGAAAGCAATTTTCCCATGCAGTCGTTTAAAGGGAAAAGGTGCAATAATTTATTATTTTTGGGGTTTAATTGTGGTTGAATACATATAATATAAAACTCAACCATCTTAACCATTTTAAGAGGACAGTCCAGTAGTTTTAAATATATTCCCGTTATCGTGCATCCAATCTCCAGGAGTTTCTCATCTCGCAAAACTGAAACTCTGTCCCCATTAAACAACAATTCCCCATTCCCCACCCTCCCCAAGTCCCTGGCACCCACCGTAATACTTTGTGTGTCTATGAATTTGACTACCCTGGGTACCTCACATAAGTGGAATCCTACAGTATTTCTCTTTTTGTGACTGGCTCATTTCACTCAGTACAATGTCCTCAAACTTCATCCAAGTTGCATGTGTCAGAATTTTCTTTCATTGTAAGGCTGAATAATATTCTTGTGCATGTGTATGCCACACTCTTGTTTATCCAGTCCTCTATTGATGGACATTTGGATTGCTTCCACCTTTTGGCTATTGCGAATAATGCTGCTATGAGCATGGGTGTACAAATATCCCCTTGACAACTTATTTTTAAAAATTCGTCTCCAGGTACTTTTGCAAAGGTGACTGAGCCTTCCTACTCAAAATGCAGTTAGAGAAAATAGAAGACAAGTCAAATATTTTTCATGTAACTTGTACAAAAGAAATTAGTCAGTCTTCATCAAATAACACTGCCATTCCATTATGAGAAAATGCATCCTGATTTGAAGGTAGAAATAGGAAGAACTTAAGAACATTACTCAGCAATGCAGAAGTGTGAAACAGGTTGAAAAGGACAGGATTCTTATCCATGTTCTAATTAGAAGCATGACCACATAGTTTCTCCAAAGAAACTCAATTATAGTCTTTGACCACATTTACTCTCTTGAAGAGATATAAAATTTCATTTTCCTCACTGCATGATTTTAGAAGAAAATGTATGCACTGTTCTTAATGGAGGAATATTTGGAGGGAGATCAAAGTGAGCAAAGAAAATGACCCAAAAGTTGGAAATTGTGAAACTTATAAGGAGAGGTTAAAAGAATTTCTTCTAAAGAAGAAAAGGCTAAGAGAGTAGCCGGCGGGGAGATAAAAAAAGAAGTCTCCACACACTAAACAAGAATAAGGAAGGGGATTTAAAAGAGTAGAAAGATAGTTTAAACTTATAAAGATGAATTAAAGTTAGACTACCTGAAGGCTCTATGGAAGTTGAACACAGAAGATTAAGGAGAACAGAAGACAGCCCTTCGATAAACCACCTTCAGACAAAAGAGCAGAAAGGTTCTCAGTGTTTTTACATTCAGCTTAAACAAAGGAAGCAAATGAAACAGTGAATAATAACTATTGTCAACTGTTGTATCCAGAGTTTTCAGAGTGGGGTGACTGAGAAGAGAGGCCAACATCTCCCTTTTTGTTCCAAATGTCTAAACCATTCAACTTTCCTTTATTTGGACTAACTTGAAATCAGTCAAGAGAATGTATTGAGGTCAGTGGTGAGGAAGAATCAGAGGAAGTCAGATCAAGCCCACGGTGAAACAGAACAAAGAAAACTGTGAGTGAAGGTAGCAGGTAGGAATCCCATGTCCTGTGAAAGTCTATGCAAAGCCAGCTCTGGAAAGACATTTTTCGTGAGCTTAAGGGGCTAAAATGACTCCTCTCCCACGCCCACCAAGAAGAGAGTTCCTAAAGGACTTTGCCTATTATTAAAGCTATTTCTGATAAATTTCTGATTAATAAAATTAAATAATGTGTTGCCACCAGTTAATAGTACTGCCATCCACTAAATTCCTTAAGGCAAAAATCTGAGTCATACCTGGCGATCTTCTTTCTTTCACTGCTCACATCCAGCCTCTCAGCCAGTGTATCCAATCTTCCGCAAACATTCCCTAAATCTGTCCTCTTTCCTCTGTCCCCATATCTACTGCTGCAGTCAAGTCTCCAGTGTGTCTTGTACTTACTCATTCAATGATACATTTGCTTCCCACTCACCACTGTCCTCTATACAAGTAACCATGGTCACATTGTCCCCCTGCCCAGTGTTCAACAGTTTTCCATTATCCCTTGACTTGTCTGAGAAGACCCTCCATTTACTGGCCCTGCCCACCTCTCAGCTCTCCCTCTCCAAGTTCATCCCTCTTAGGGGTCTTTGCCCCACGAGGACCCACAAATGGCTGCTTCCCTTTTGCTATGACATCCCAGCATAATTGTAGACCCTTTCCTCCCCACTCTGTACTTGGCCACTCTGGAGCCAGTCATGCTGGTGCCTTGCTTTACAGTTGTAAGAATAAAAAGGATGCCCAGAAAGGTACAAAATAGAATCTGAATCCAATGAAACCTGAAGCACCTATAAACTAGATTCTAGAAAAGTAGAATTTTCAGATTTGTTCTACCCATAAGTGATGTTTGTAAACATGTAGCTCATACTTAATCTTTAATCATTGAATGTAAAGCTTAAAAGAATACTACTGTTACATAAATCACCTTTAGTTGCCTTAAATTCTAAAGCAGTGTTTCCCAAATTATATTCTAAGGAGTATCATGGGTTATCTAAGAAAATAAAAGCAAATAAAGATAAAAAATTGCCATGATCACTCAGGATTTGTGGTGCACGGTCCCACAGTAAAGAACTGTGTTGCTACTGTTTAATATATTATTTCCTAAAATTTTTTGAACTGGAATCCACATGACCTTTTCTCTAGCATCTTAGCCTCTCCATGGACACAGCTTGAGAAATGTTGGCTGAAAATATTCATTTTATTAACTGAGAGGGAACGCTCTCAATTTGGAGAAGCATCACGAATTTAAAGGACATTTTTTTTATGGCTCTGGTCTTGCCCCAGAACTTCAGAGCTCAGAACCAGCAGGAAAACAACACTTCAGCTAATGTATCATTAATTTTTAAACTATGACATTCATAATCTGCCCACTCCTGGCTTGATGCGCCAATCGCTTGTGTTGGACCACATGCTCTGAAGGTTCAAATAAAAAGTACCATGTTTGTTATACAGGTGTACGTTCCTCAAGGTTTCATTATAGAATATTTTAAACATGCACAGAAGACAAAAATGAGTACAAGGAACCTCCATCACTCACTTCACCAATGGTCCAGTCCTGCTGAACCCCACCCCCATGCTACTGGATTAATTTGAAGCAAATCACAGATATCATAAAGGGATTTTTAAACCACTAAATGTTGGTTAATGTCTCTCACTGAGAGTAAAAAAAGCCACCACTTCCACGTCAACATTTATATATTTATATTTATATTTATATTTATATTTATATTTATATTTATATATACATAAACACACACTCTCACACACACACACATTCACATTTGTTAAAACAAATCATTCCAGCCGCTTCTGTTTTTAGGCTGGCGTCTCTGAGTTCCTTTCACGGCATGGCACAGGAAGGCGTGCTAATGGATCTCTCTCTTGTGTTCGGTCACTGCTGATAAGGACTAGGCATAAAATATTCGTTGCAGACCACGGGGACTAATGTGGAGCACATTCATGACTGTCAGATTGGTTTGGGCCACACAAACCTGCCAACAAAATCAGGTCAGCAGGCTAGAGCAGAGAAGAAAATCAATAAGTCTTTGAATTAATCATGCAGCCGTCAGAGAGAATACGGGTGCACAGAATGAAATGTATACGTGTGGTGTATTTGCTTTTCCTTTCTTCCTCTAGTTTCTCTTTCATTTCCATCTGATATGCAGTCCCTCCTACGGGACCCCCCCCCTCCAATACTTCACTTCTATAACTGAGTTCAGATAACTGTCCCTAAATGATAGTTTCTGTCCCATCTAATTGTTTTAAAAAAGGATTTGAGACTAAGAGTAAATCCCCCCCCAAATTTAAAGGAAAAAGTGCATTCTAAATTGCTCTTTTCCCACCAGTCTTTAAATTCTGGTCTCATTGCATAGTCACTAATAAACAGATAAACTTCTCTGTAAACCTGGATTTGGTGTCCTATGTAATAACCTGATATACATAAAGAATTGTGCCAAAGCTTTACATAGATCTCATCACCTTTAACACCTCTGCTGTTACACATGGGGTTTAAAATTCTTGACACTTTAATGTCAATTTAACACTTGTCAATTTAATGGACCCTCCAAAACGGAAATATCCTAAATCACATGTCCATAGGTCTTCTTGTGCTACTCCTGAATAACTATTTCACAAGGGCATATGTCAAAGATCTATAAATCAGTAGCCACTATTAGTAAAAAGTAGCTTAATCTTAGATCCTACCTTTAAAATAAAAACAACTTTGGATATATTTTTTCCCACGTACAGCGAACAGGTATAGGATTTGAGATTATCAGCGATGGATGTGCAATCAATGCATATTTTAAATACATGAAATTAGTTTTCCAGCTTCACTATTTTTCTTAGAAAGGTTAATAATTATGCATCTACATACGTTACTATCTACAACATTTTTTTTTAAATTTCAGTGTAAAGTTAAAGGTGTTTAAGGTAAACAGTGTGGTAATTTTGATGAAGGAAGAGAGGAACACATATGTATTCGTCTTTTGTTTCAACAAATTGAACCCAGTAAACAAGAGCAAGAGATTCAGGGGAATAAACCTGGATTCGCGTGTTCAGGACGTTAATAAATCACGTAAAGAGTGCAGTGAAGAGCTTGCAACAGGCCTCAAAGAAACCAAAGGTTCTGTGTCTCACATCTAAAATCGATTTCAGAATTTCATGGGAACCTTTCATGGGGTCATCACTGAAGGCATGACCAGCAATGGGAGGCTTAGATTTTCTTCTTTTAGTGATGGGCTGGTGTAGAAATCAGCACAAGAGGAAATGATTGAAACATACATTGGTATATTTTTCCTCATTTAATGACAAGAGATGAAGTAAAACTCAACAGAAGAGGGAATAACTGGGACATAGACTAACAGAAAATATCAACAATGCACAGTTTATGAGCCCTGAAAAAACTCTGTGGATCATTTAAAAATTACCTGCAAGAGTGAAATATACTTTTCTTCAACATTTGGTTATTCATGGAGTAACCTGTAATACAGACTATTTTTTAAAAGATCCTGAATCTCAGGATAATTTTTTCATGAGCAAATTACTTAACTTGGAGATGGGAGCTGTAGAAACGTGTCACGTACATCCAGATTGTGTGTGTTCTGGCTTTCCATGGAGGGCTGGAGCCTGGCTGCATTCCCTTTTGGGAAATGGCCCTCCTCAGTTTTAAGTTCATTTGGCTTTTTCAATGATAGGGTTTCAATTCAAACAGATAACAGTGCCAAGAACTAAAAATTTCACCATCTAATTAGGGAGGGGGGGAACTCAGTATGGCTTTTCTTAAAGCATCTGCAGTTTGAAAATGACTTGATGAAGGCTTTTTATAAAAACCCCTTGCTTTTCCTGGTATGAGAACAATTGCAGTGAAAGTTACTGGTACAATTCAAGGGGCACAGAAGGAAAAAAAATATATGCATAACAGATGGAGCAAAAGAAGCAAAGACAAATCAGATATCAGAGAAAGAGTGGAGGGGGTGGGGTGAATTGGGAGATTGGGATTGACATATATACACTCATATGTATAAAATAGATAACTAATAAGAACCTGCTGTATAGCACTGGGAACTCCACTTCACTGTACAGTAGAAACTAACACAACATTGTAAAACAACTATACCCCAATAAGAAAAAATTAAAAAAAAAAAAATAGTGAGCCTGAAGGTTTCAATATAAAATTGAGTTCAAAAACAGAGAGACAGAGACAGAGACAGAGACAGAGACAGAGACAGAGAGAGAGAGAGAGAGAGAGAGACTACCCAGCATTTCTATCAGAGTGTTTAACCTGGTATGAATACCTAGTTAATCTGGGCTAGGGGAAGTAAGGATGGGGTTAGGAGAGTGTAAATGGATGGTGAGGTTGAAGGGAAGGAAAAAGGCCTGGAATTAATGCAGGTTTGGGTGCTAATGTGTTTTCCTGGGGATCCACTGTTCCATAGTTTTCATTATTTCCTCAGCACATCCCTGATCCAAAAAAAGGTCAAGAAACATTGATCTGAGGACATTTCTATCTATAAAGAAATATATATATATGGTTTCTCTTTTCAGAAACTGCCAGTAAACATTCCCAGATATACAACATATTGTCTGCATCAAAATGCCTTTTATATATTTGCTATTGAAATAAAACTTAGAAACTCAGAATTTTAAGGCCATTCCAAAATGATTCATCTTGAGACGTACAGTTTTCAATGAACTTCTTTTAAATCAATCATTAAAAGCACCCCATTGGTCTTTGCCCATTCTTCAATATAGTAAACCTATTGACTTTAAGTAAGTTATTTCTGTGTGCCTCTAGCTCACCTGTGCCCTTTTTAAATGGGTCATATAATAAAAATGGCAACTTTAAAAACTACACCTTATGCATATAGTAAATGATTAAATGACAGCAATGAAGGAATTGAAAATCACTTGTGCAAAAACAGCCACACAAAATCTCAGGTTTGAGCCTCCACTTTGCCACTCACTGCCCAGATGACTCTTTCTTCCACCAAGAAATAATCTTCCGATGCAAAGTCGTATCCTGTGATAGAGATGGAAGGATGGTCCAGGCAGCATTCCCATCCTCAACCAGGCTCACGAGGGTGAGCTCTCTGGCTAGGCGGCCGCCATTCCTGCTGCCCACCAAGTGACCTTTCAGGGCTCCACCGTCCAGGTGAGAAAGATACTCTGAAGCTCTTCCACACAGAAATTCTACAATTTTTAGATGCAGCATCATAAATTGCTGGAGCACACTGATCCCTATTTGAAACAGGCACACGCACACACAACAGCCATACAGAGTTCACACTCTGTGTTTACCAAATGTGTGTGCCCGTGTGGGTATCTCCCTTTAGATTAACAAGAAAAGTGATGTCTTAGGAACAATGGCTTGGTTGTGGACCCAGTGCATCAAGAAATGCTATACAATGCCTCTAAATGTCTTGGCATATAAGGATTTTCGTTGACTTATTCAGTGCTATATTTTAACAAATACTGCAGCATAAAATTGTAAGGCATTTACAAAAATAAAATCATTTCATGAAAATAAAAGAAGACAGCTTTTGCTTTGGGACTACTAAACACTGGGGATTTGGATATCTCTGTGCGAAAGTCAGCTGTGAAATCCCGGGTTACCTCTGATGCACCTGCTCAGACATTCTTTGCATTGGGTGAAGAGGCTGATTTGAAATTGTACTGTGCAGAGGAAGAAAAAAATTTATAGGAAAGTAAGAGCTCTCCATAAAGCATTAAGAATAATTTGAAAGGAAATAGCACCACCACTTTGATGGAAATGTTGCTCATTCGACATTCATTTAACAAATATCTATTAAGCTCCTACCATGTACCAGGTATCATAATATTGTACTTGAGGTCAATGGGAATGGTCAATTTTAAATAAAACTGAAATTAAGAAAATTATTTTTATCCTAGACAGTTTCATCTATTTTGATTTTTCTTTAGTTGTGCAATATTGTTTCAAAAAACATTAAGCATATTGTCCTCAAACACAATAAAATGCTCTAAATAGATCAAATGTCCAGAAAGGTAGGTAAGTCTAGTTTGGATCATACCATACTTTAAAATGTTTTACCTGCTTAAACAAGTTCCTACTCTCGAGTTAAAGCTGTTAAAGTTGTGTGTCATGCAATGTTGACAACCTGTGTTGACTCATGCATTTATGGACTATGGACTGAAAGAAAGTTTGTTTTTTTTTAAAATGAAAAATCTCTATCTTTTAGAGAAAGAGAATTGCAATATAGGATCTTGCACAAGTTACTGAACTTCTCTGTGCCTCAGTTTCTTCACCTGTAAAGTGGGCTGATGAGAATAACGACCTATGAGGCTGTTGTGAAGTTGTCAGGCATAACCTGACATACATTGTGAGCTATTTAATAACCCAAATGTGTTGCAAGTGTTTTGATCTAAGTCCAAACCCTTCCTGCAAACACGTTCTGATATATCTGTGATGGTTAAGGCAAAAAATAAGATTATTTCATTCTAGTTTGTTGCTCATTTTACATCATCCAATATCTGTTTAAGAAAAGTAAACATTTAACAAAAAGTTGTTTATTTTGATAAAATCCAACACGACTACTAGTTCCGTAGCATTCTTACGCTCTTACATTGAATTTGCAAGATTTCGGATGGTTTACCCACGACTTCTTCAGGACACCTCGTATTTTAACAACTCTTCTTAAATAGAATTACTTCTGTTCGTACCCCTAACAAGCTCCACACAGCAGCTTCTTATTTGTTTTGGACCATGGAGTCCTGACTACCCAGTTTCTGGAGGAGGAACACTTTAGATAGATAGGAGATAAGAATTACAAGAGTAATCATGTCAAAATTTATGTCAAACACTGTTCTAAGCACTTTACATGTATTAATTCATTGGAATGTTTCAACATTGTATTGTTACCATTTTATGACTGAGGAAACGGGCAAAGAAAGACTATGTGATTAGCGCAAGGTCACAGCGTGGCCCGTGGTGGGCCTGGAACGTGGATTTGGACAGCGGCTTCAGACCCCATCCTTGTACCTTCTGACGAGACAGCCGAGTGCACAGCCAGAGAGCAGACATTGGCTAAAAAGGAACACCTTGCCTGGCGTTTCTAATCTTTATAAAAATGCTGTGTCCAATTCCACAGAGAGGCAATTAATTGTTGAAGCTCCCACAGCTGTGAAATTGAGAGCCAAAGCCAGGTCTCTCTGAGTTCAAACTCAAGCCCTCGTGCAGACTTGGCAAAATGGAAGGCGGGCAGAAGCCTGAAACCTTCCCTGGAAGAGCGTGTGACCCAATTGGGAGACGTTAAGAAGCCTATATTTCCTTATTTACTCTGTCTGCCTATCAGCATCTCTGAAAAGAACATCTCAACTATGCCCTCCTGCAAAGCAACATGTGCTGGGGATTTTCAATCCTCATACAGCCCACTTCTGAGCAGTCAATACTGGGCATCATCACGATATTCCAGAAACTAAAGAGCCTGAAATAGTCTATAAATATTCTCACTACTTCTCCACACGTGGACACAGCACAGTCAATGCAATTGTCCAAATATGGCTTAGTTGTAGATGTTTCAGTACCAAGTGATGGTTCATCTAATAAAACTAGAGTTACCTTGGAACTGACTTTGGAATTTGGGGTATTTGGGGGGAAAAAATTAATTGCATGTAAGTTTTCAGAGCACTCGTCATTTGGGAAATGTACAGTCGTCCCCCCTTATCCATGGTTTTGCCTTCTGAGGTTTCAGTTACCCACTGTCACCTGAGGTCCAAAAATATTAAGCGGAAAAGTCCAGAAATAAATAATTCATCACTTTCAAATCGTGCGCCCGTTCTCAGTAGCAGGACGAAGTTTTGCACCATCCCACTCCATCCCACACGGGATACGCATCACCACTTCGTCCAGCGTACCCCCACCAAATAAGCTACCTACCCGTCAGTCACTTAGTAGCCCTCTCGGTTCTAGTAACACCTACTTCACTTCATAACGGCCCCAGTGCCCAAGAATAGTGATGCTGGCAACTAAGATATTCTCTTACTCTGCCTAATTTATCAATCAAACTTTATCATAGGTATGTATGTATGTATATATGGGCAAAAACACAGTATATATAGGACTGGGCACTCTCCATAGTTTCAGACATCCACTGGAGGGCTTGGATTGTATCCCCCATGGATAAGGGCGGGGCACTGTAGTCTGCATCTTTCCATTAATAACTGACCCACTTTCTATAGAGAAGGGAAACACAGGACTCTGAGATGCCAGATAATCCGCTGCACCCGAAAACAGTATCATTTATCAAAAACGTGAGTGCTCACTGTGTCATCAAATTGCTTCATAACATGTTACGCGGTATTACTGATACATAACCCAGAAAGTTGAGTAGGGAAGCACTGTAACATGTGGAGTTCAGGAATTGCAGAATTAGATTCAGAAAGTGAGTTTACATGCATGTTATCTGTGTTAGCCAGCTTGGGCTGCTGTAACAGAGCACCGTAGACTCGGGCTTAAACAGCACATATGTATTTCTCACAGTTCTGGAGGCTGGAAGCCTGAGATTAGGGTCCCAGCATGGTTGGGGTCTGGTGAGATGTCTTCCCTTCTTGCTGTGGACTCACATATCTCTCTTCCTCTTACAAGGCCACAGTCCTGTCGGATTAGGGCCCAACCTTTATGATCCCACCTAACCTTAATTACCATCTACAGACCCCATCTCCAGACACATCCACACTGGGGGTTAGACCTTATGCATTAGGGGGGTGGGAGCACAAGTCAGTCCATAGTATGATCTGAAAATACAAGTCAAGCCGTTAGCCTACAGCCCCAGTGTCTTGGCCCTGGACCATCTTGATTCTGTCCCATCCTGGCTCCCAACCCAGTGTGACACAGTGTGAGCGCCACGCAGCTGGAGGAGAGACAGCTGATGGGGAGGCTGCCAGCTGGCGTCCTGACACAGCTGGGGTGGAGTGGGGGACAGCACATGAACAGCCGGTATTGGCACCTCTTGCCACACCGCTGAGGCTTTCTGATTTTTGTCTCCTTCCTTTAAAAACAAAATTTTAAAGATCTCCTCTAATATGCATTGTCGATTATGTGTCAAGCAGGAAATAGAAAGATGTAAAATATGAGAGAGGGTCAAAAAGGAATTGAAAGGATTTGTTAATGAAGTGGGTTGAATAGTGTTCTCCCAAAATTCATGTCCTTCCTGGAACCTCAGAATGTGACCTTATTTGAAAATAGGGTCATTGCAGATGTAATTAGTCAAGATGAGATCATACTGGAGTAGGGTGGGTCCTTAATCCAACATGACTGGAGTCCTCATAAGAAGAGAAGAGACACAGAGTCACTCACAGAGGAAGACAGCCACGTGACAACAGAGAAAGAGATTGGAGCGGTATGTCCACAAGCTAAGGAACACTGAGGATTACTGCAAGCACAGACACATGAGCAATTTTTCCCTTAGAGCCTTCAGAGAGAGCACAGCCTTCCTGAGACCTTGATCTTGGACCTCTGACTTCCAGACCTGTGACAGAATAAATTTCTGTTTTTTCAAGCCACCTAGGTTGTGATTCTTTGGAAACTAATAGTTACTACTTGGAAAAAAAAAAAAAAAAAAAAGAGTAATGCAAAGGCAAATCAATTCGTGGCTGTGAGAAATGCTTAGCTCTGCGTTAGTTGTCCTCAGTTGGAAATGGCAGGAAGGAAGCAGGCAGTGGGGATTAATCAATCCCAGGAGAGAAGACAGAGCCAATGTCAGGGTCATCAATGCAGAAGTCATGGACGAAGTCTGAGAAAGGGATGAAATGAACGACAGGGAAATTGGAGATTGAGAGGGAGAGGTGGGGAGGACTGAGTTCTGGGGGCTACTCACATTTATGAGCAGGGAAGAAAAGATGTGAACTCAAGGAAAGAGATAATGAAGATATAGACAGGAGGAAGTCACCCAGGCAGTGTAACAGGGCACCCAATGGAGAAGGAAGTCAGAGAGAACTTGCACCAAGAGATGGCCTTGGGATCTGACACTAGGATGCCATGAGTGACCTTGACAAGGTGAGTTTCAGTAAAATGTAAGAGGCATAGCCCAAATCAGTACAGACTAGGAGTAGCAATGAGTATAGACTATTCTTTTAGTAAGTTTTCCAGGGGAAAACAGAATGAATGAAAGCATACAGTAGTATGAAAGCTGGCAAAGGGAAAGTTTTCTTTAAAACTGGGGGAGCTGAGCACCTGTGTCACAAGAAATACAGTAACCACTGAGGAGGTGATGGTGGCAACAGAGGAGAGAATTGACGGAACCAGGTCCTGGAAAAGTCAAGGGGGAATCATGACCACAGCGCTGGCTGGGAGGAGACTGGAAGGAAAGAGGACCATCTCTTCCTGTGAGAGAAAACATGAGAAATACAATGTTTGAGGTAGGAGGGGTCATCAGAGAGAGGTGGTTTCACACTCAATGAAGTAAAAAGATATTATCTTTTGAACATCAGAGAGTAGACCCACAGTGGGCTGGGAATGAGGGTCTTAAGAACTCCGAGGAAAAGCTTGGGGAAGCCACTTGCAACAACACAAAACAGATCAGCAGAAATATCCAAAGATCTGGAGAGACCGTGAAGGGCAGTTAAAATTAATTGTTGTGAATGGTCAGGGTCCCCAGTCTCCAGCCAGCTCTAGGATGCTAGAAGTTTACGATCCTGCCCCACCTGCCTGGAGTTAAAGCCACGAAGGGCAGACAACTGTGGTGCCTCTGCTTGCTGGTTCTCTGGAGCTCCTGCCACAGACACACATAGTAAGGGACCTTCTTCCACTTGGGCTTGCCTAACGCCTAGGAAGCAGCACCAAGAGCCCTGCATAATTCATGTTCATCTCAGGTCTTGGCCTGGATTTCACACTGACCTCTTATTCTGAGTCAAAAACTATGTTTGGAAATCTTGAACCCTGCTTTCTTATACTATGGCACGTCGCCCAAGCAAATTTCAACTCGTGACTTCTGATTTCAGCTTGATGATAATGAAAACATCAACAGCGTTATTCATTGTCGTCACTGCCTGATAATATTTTGTGAATGATCCTGTTATTGTCTTCAACTTCCCTGAGATGAAGTCTCACAGAGGAGCAAGAGACCAGAAAATGCACTGCGGTCCAAATAACCTCTGATTGACTCGGCTTACCATCTATTTCTCATGTCTAGAAAGAACCAGACATTGCAGGTAGAGAGGAGAACAGGTAGGAGATCCCTAACAGCTGAACATAAAATAAAACTGTATTGACATTCAGGTGGAGCTAGGAAAGAATCTGGGTCAGTGTGTTTGGGGATATTAAGAGAATTTGGGGTGAGATCTATGTAAAGGCTGTGAATATATGGATATTACGTGATAAAGTCCTCCAAGTACAAACTGTCTTATTCACTTGATTTTTCCAACGTTTGGTGCTGGGGATATGCAAAAAGTAATGGTTGAATGAGGGAAAAAAATGAGTGAAAATAATGAGGCACCATCAGGAATTCCCTGGCAGTCCAGTAGTTAAGACTCCGTGCTTTTACTACCAAGGGCGTGGGTTCAATCCCTGGTCGGGGAACTAAGATCCCACAAGCCCCACCAGCGTGGCCAAAATAATAATAATAATAATAATAATAATAATAATAATAATAATAATGAGGCACCATCACTGAAGTTGCGTTGTACAGACAAGAGTTAACACAGTTGGTCTGAGATTGCTACCCTTAGAAAGGCCTGTTGCGAGTTGACCCTTGGCTGGTGTCTGGGAACTGGAATTCTGGGAGGGTTCCTGCCCCCCACAATGGATAAGAGTGGCTCGCTGTGTTTAAACTGTATAAACAATACTGTTTACGTGGAAGACCTACTTTCCTTCTAGGAGTCTGGAATTCGGGGACATGCCATGCACATGCCTACGTGACCAGCCCTCCAGTAAAAACTTTGGGCACCAAGTCTTTAATGAGCTCCCTGGTAGATGGCATTCTGTATTCATCTGTTGTCACTGCTCTGTGCTGGGGTCATAAGCACATCCTCTGTGGGGAAAGAACTCTTGGAAGCTTGCACCGGGTTTCCTCCAGACTTCTCCCCATGTACCTTTCCCCTTTGCTGAGTTGCTCTGTACCCTTTCACACTGTGATAAATCCCAGCATTGCCTACAGTATGATTATATGCAGAATCCTGGGAGTCTTCCCAATGAATGACTGAACCTCTGACACATGCATAACATTAAAATTTTATGAGATTAAATCTAAGAAGAAAAAAAAAATAACTTGGACAGTAGTTGGCTTGAGAAGTGAAATATTCAGTTTGTAATTTTAATATCCTGCTATTTTATTGTGAGGGGAACCAATGAAACTAACGTTCATCCCATGAGGAAGCTGCGGCAAAAGAAAGAGTCACTTCCCCTGCATTACCCAGCTAATCTGTGTCAGAGCTGCAATTAGAAGCCACATTCTCCTGGTAACACTCGGAGTAGGAAATCAAGGGGCATTGTAGGCTGACCTAACGACCAACACCTTCATAGCAGATAAGAGTGTTTTACACACACACACACACACACACACACACACATATACACACACCAGCACTCCAGAGATGCTCCAGGCTAAATTTGCTACCATTCTCTCTTGTTTCCTTTTCTTGTTTAAATATTATGTTAACATGCCTATTGCTATGGGTCTCTCTCCCTCCCTCAGGAGTTCAAAAGTCAGAAACATATTTTTGTTTGTTTGTTTCAGGCTATAATCTACAATGTACAGTTTCTAATTTTGAGAGTGGGGATTTGCCTTCTTTATGAAGGCTAGTAGTAGGCTCTCTGTTTGCTCTGGGTCTTCCGGGGTCTCATTAGCTGGTCATTTTTGAAAAGCCGGGCTCGAGCCCCTCATCAATACGACCTCTAATCTCACTGTCATGTGAGCTTTCTCCAGATCTGTAAACAACCCTGTTTCTAATTACTTCCAGGTGGCAGTAGAATAACATGTAAAAACTAATTTAGCGAGCAACGGACTTAAATGGCAAAATTATCATCAATTAATGGCTTTTAAAAAGAAAGAGAACAGGACTCTCCCTTCCAGTAAACTTCCACATGGAATATATTATTCCACTCCCCAAAATAAACACAGTGAAAATATTACATCTCTCCACCCTTTGAATTCCAGTCTGCTGTATACCTCCTGTGTGAAGAATAATTTCCTGTGTTTGAAATGAGGCTCCTATTTGCTGAAAATCAATATAGATAGATGATAGGTAGATGGACTGATGGATGGATAGATAAGTAGATAGATAGATAGATAGATAGATAGATAGATAGATAGATAGATAGATAGATAGATAGACAGACAGACAGATAGAAAGATATTTCTCTTACAGTTTTCATTTGGTCCTATAAATTTATTTTTAGTGAATGTTAAAGAAATGCTTCTTAATTCTGCAACTCTCCAGTACCTTAAAAATCAAAACTGAAGCTTTCAGGTGATTACAGGTCTGCTCCTTACATCATTTTGATGTTGATCTCATTCCTTTTGCTCATAAGCACCTTGAGGGCAGAATTGGGTCTCATCGCCATGGCAACCTGAGCAGCTATGTAGGAGATTGCCTTGAAAATGCCCAGTGACTAGAAGTAAAATTAAAATGCAAGTGCCTTGGAAAGAGGGATCATGGGCTCGCAGAGCTCTGCGTTACACGAACAGAACACAGCAGGCAAATACTGCACCGCCCACCGCAGCATCACACACCCTGCCCCCTACAGCTGTGCTCCTCTCTCCTTCCCAAAGAGCACAGATCACATCAAATCTGCTTTTAGTTTAAGTCTGCTGAAATGTGCTTAAGGAAAACCTTGCCTCATATATACAACTATTTTTCCCATCCTAAAATGCAAAGACTTTCTTAAAAGATCACTTCTTTTATGAAGTGATCTCCCCAGGCAACATCATGAGAAGGGGTGTGTGTTCTTGTAACGTTCGCCCATATGGCTCTCACAGCACTCACACCCCACACACCACAGTAATCTCTCCCCTGAGCTCCCTAAAAGCAGAAGCCATCTCCACGGGGGCCTGGAGAGGGGGATGCTTCTTAAAGCACAGGCCCTGCCTTATCTATGATGACCAGACCCAAAGACAGCATCCAAAACCCACAACAAACGTTTCATGTGAAGTGCTAGGCTGAAGTCCTTTGATATTTAATGTGGGCAGAAAATTGTTCACTTTACTTGAAATACAGGAAGAAGATAACCATCCTTGGACTTAAACTCATTGATCCTAAGAGATAAAATTCTCCTTGAGTCATCACTAATAGAGGCGTTCAGATGGGAGATACTGAAACAGAAATTTGGGCCAGTGCAAGAGAGGGAGGTAGATCCTCTGGGAATGTTTGCCCTTCCCATTTTCCAAATCCGGTTACCCCTGGGCTGTGTCTTTGATGTTAATGTAGCTAAACCCCCAGTGAGACTGTCAGAATTTTATCCGAGGAAAACAGACACGGAACGCTGGGTTCTCTGATTGCTGGCCTCCTTAATCGGGAAGAAATTCACAACAGGCCATTCAGTGAAACCCGGCTATAAAGCTGTTGATATTGTTCTTTTCCAGGATGGTGTCCTACATATCCGTCCCCACATCAGCAGAACCTCCCACAGTGCATCCCTACTCAAACTACTACATTTTTAAAAATAATTTATTTACTTATTCATTTATTTTTGGCTGCGTTGGGTCTTGGTTCCTGCGTGCAGGCTTTCTCTAGTTGCGGCGAGCGGGGGCTACTCTTGGTTGCGGTGCGCGGGCTTCTCATTGCGGTGGCTTCTCCTGTTGGGGAGCACAGGCTCTAGGCGTGCGGGCTTCAGTAGTTGTGGCACGCGGGCTCAGTATTTGTGGCTCACAGGCTCTAGAGCACAGGCTCAGTAGTTATGGCACACGGGCTTAGTTGCTCCGTGGCATGTGGGATCTTCCCGGACCAGGGCTCGAACCCGTGTCCCCTGCATTGGCAGGTGGATTCTTAACCACTGCACCACCAGGGAAGCCCCTCAAACTACTACATTTTTATTGGGTTACATTAACATCTGATATTCAAAGGATCTCATTTTTGCTTAGAGGAAGAGAAGTGATAAGTGTGCTTTAAAAATGCATTCAGGCCTCATCATGCTTGTTTTTCCTGGCTTATTTCAGGAAGGCAGTAAGTCATCATATTAATAGAGGGGCCATCATATTAGTAGAGGACTTTACATGCACGGTGTGTGCCCGTGCCTGAGATATTTTGTCTCCACACATTTACAAGCCTCCTGTCATCCACTGCTGGAGTCTGAGAGTGAAGGTCGACCACGGGGCGTCCTGGGGCCCAGGTAGACCGCAAAACAGAGGGCACAGCGGCATCAGATGCAATGAGCCTTTCCTTCCCGGGGGGAATTATGAGAGTCCTTCCCTTAGGCCTGTCTTAGCTCTGCTGCTAAGACAAAATACCACAGATGGTGGGGCGGGGGGCTTAAACAACAGACATTTACTTCTGATAGCTCTGGAGGCTGAAGTCAGAGACCAGGGTGCTAGCATGGTTGGGGTGTGGCGAGAGCCTTCTTTCGGATTTCTGGGTTGCAGACAGCTGCCTTCTCACTCTATCCTCACATGTTGGAGAGACAGCTCCGTTCTCTTCTTACAAGGACACGAATCCCATCATGGGGGCCACACCCTCATGACCTCATCTAACCGTAATCACCTCCCAAAGGCCCCACCTCCAAATACCATCCCACTGGGGGTTAGGAGGTCAACATGAATTTTGAGGGGACGCAAACATTCAGGCTATACCAAGACCACTGAAGTATTCCTTCCGAAGACTGATCAAAATAAATGAACTCATTTACACTTCTTAACATCAGTGATCTAATGATCTCACATGACAAAGAGGCACAACTTGATTCCTGAGCCTACATCCAGGCCAACTCAAAACCTCCCCGGGGAAGAAATCAGGGCATGACCCAACATGCATTAAGCCAGTGATGCCACGGTCAGAATGGCCTGTGACACCACGCTGCTCCCATGGAAACCCAGACAGACCTTGGCTGGTGCGCTCACCCCTGTGAGAATGTAACGCAGTCCCTTACTCTCTCAACCAAGATAACTGGCAAAATTAGTATGCTGTGCCAATAGAAGCCTTTGTGTTTCTTTTTATAGGAATACACACACCTTAAATTTCTTTTCCTTTGAAAAGGAAAGCCTAAACAACAGATACCCATTTACCTTAGCCGGCTGCCCAAGAGCCCTGGCCTCGAGCCCCAAGGCTCATCTGCTAAAAGCAGGCCTTTGCTGCTCTGGCCCCCCAGGCTCTGGCCCCATGGGGCTGAGCGGTGGCACCGGAACGTCACCTCGGTGGACAGCCTCGCCTGCACAGGCTGCCGAACCCCCTCTTGACTGCCCCTGGCTCTGAGCTTTCTCAGGGCAGCCCCACCAGCACCCCTCTGGTCCTCCCCCAACCTCACGGCACAAGGGTCCTCACACAGGCCTGTTTCATGGCTGATCTAGGTCCCTGCTTTTCTCCACCTAGAGAATCAGAAATTCAGGAGATGGTCTGTGCAGAGTAGATGTGCTTTGCTGGGACAAGCTTCCCGGCCAGGGTTACTGCAGACCCAGGGGAGAGAGGCGGGCTGACAGCCACTGACAATCTAGCCAAGCACAACAAGGAGTTTCAGGAGCCCTCAGTTTGTTTACAAAGTAGAGATGAATTAACCTTTTACATATAGCATCCAGGATGTCTCTGCTGGACTCAGAGCCAACTCAGGAAACGCCTCTCGTCCCTGGGACCTCTGTGCTGGGCACGGTCATCCCCTCCAGTCTAGACGCCCCAGTACTCCCCTTGCCACCGCTCAGCCTTTGGGACGTGTTGGAGGGAGGTCCCAGCCTCCTCCTCAGGGCCTCCCTGCCTCCTACGTGTGGTTACCTGTGCCCTGCCACACTCTGGGCCCTAAAGAGAAATGTAACCCTTCTCCATCTAAACCTCCCCAAACTGGTTTTTATTAAGATTCCTACTCTTGTTAACCATTTTGTCATTTCCAGTGGCTTCATCACCTCCTTCCCTGGGCATTTTTGCAACCTCAGAGGATGGGGCTCAGGCACTGGGAACAGGGTCTGACAGTAAGCGACAGTAAGTCCCATTATAAGGTGTGATTCCAGACTTCCTACTTACAGATCATAACACTGCTTTGGGGCCCTGTCCTCAGGTTGAAATACCTGAGTATAAAAATATCTCTTTCTGTATGCGTCTCAACCTCTCTCTCTCTCTCTCTCTCTCTCTCTCTCTCTCTCTCTCTCTCTCTGCCATGTGCAACATCTGGGGGATAACTTGTGCTTGTTTAAATAGCTTACTTATAAACAACAAAACCTTACTACGGATGTATTCCTTCATGAGGTAAAAGCCTGTACAATATCGGTTTTCTGATACTTTTGTGAAAAAAGAAAAGCCCACAGTCCAGGCTGTGTTGTTCTAAAACTTTTGCCAAAGTATAAAGCTCCAACACATGACTGAGGAGAGGACACGGGGTCAGAAGTTCTCATCGGCAAGATATCAACTGTATGCATGTCAGCACCCCCTCCACTGACCAGATACAAAACTCCTCTCATTTTATTTTAATTAGGTTCCTGTTGGAAGGAGAAAAAAGTCTATTCACATAGATTACAGAAAGGTGAAAACTGAATAAAAGCATACCATTAATTAAAGATGTCTGGGAAACATAAGAATAGATATAGATATAGATATATAGATTAGATAGATACAGATATAGATATAGATATATAACCTCATGGTAGATATTTCTATTTCTCATCCATGTTTCCAGTCCTCTCCTTCCAGGCACATGCCCCATTGAAGTGAGACATGGCCATGTGACTTGCTTCGCCAATTAAATATGAACAGAAATGACATCTGTCACCTCCAAGTAGAAGCACTTAGAGGCAGTTTGTCATTCTCCCCTGCTCTCTTCCCCTTCTAGGGCAGACACGGAGGTTGCATATTTGATGGCCCCTGAGTGTGGGAGATTGCAAACATCACCCCAATTTCTCCCCTTCCCTGAACCCACAAGCCCCTGCTGTGTACTTCTGAGTGCTCCTGACTCTGATTCTGGGCTCAGCCAGACTGACTGTCATCACATCTCTCCATCTGCCAATCAAGAAACTAAAATGACCTCTAAAGAAAAGCAAGTAAGACCATTAAACAATCGAAATGAGCAAATAAAATTGTACAGGTGAGTCTCTATTCTGATTATTGCAATCACATTTCAGGTCTTAAGCTTAGTATTTTTTCAACATTCTAAGTAAACAAACTACTATGATTAATTAACATAACAGCAAGGAATTTATTGTTCAGTAAAGTGTGAGGGACTTCAAATTCACTGTGAAGATGATATTCAGGAAAGCCAAAAACATCTATCACATCCTAGTTCACTGTAATGTGCTATAAAGACCAACAATTTAATTTTTGATTTGGACTGTGTGATGGTTTAATGATTTTTTTAATGGTCCTTGTTGTAATAGTAACCTATCCTGTCTAGCAAATCAATAAGCCAAATAAAAATGCTCTTTCACCATGGGAGTTTAGTTCCAATTTCTTACCTCTGCAAGCTGACACAAAGTTGGTGGGATTCAAGAGTTACAATAAAATGTGTGTGTGTGTGTGTGTGTGTGTGCATGCACTCACTTGCACACATGTGCATAGGGACATGTAAAGAAAAGCAATCATTTATACCATTATACCACATTCAATGCTCATCATGACTGTTTTCCAAAAGTATCCAACAGGCATTACCCAAAGATGTGCAAAACAGAAAAAGTGAGCCTAGTGTCTGCATGGCCTTTCCAGATAAGTAGCAAGGAGCAAGAACTCAGCTTAAAAACCATGAGAAAAGAAGAGCCACAACTTCTTAGAAGCTAGACTTCAGTGGTACCATTCCTAGACACCAAAAATAAACCAGGAAATTATTTATTTACATATATATACAGATATAAATAGACATATATATATTTCAGTGCTGACTACATATTCCAAATAGAATCTTCAAGAAAGAGGCCACATAACTCTGAAGAAATTTGAAAAGGCGAGAACAGCATGAAATCAGGGTTTCCATTTTCCAGATTACAGAGAATATCACGATATCAGCCCTGAGGTCGCTCACAGACACAATAATCCTACTTTCCTCTTCCCAGGAGCAGAAATAAAAACAAAATTTCCTTTTAAAAGTAACATAATGATTATACGCATAGCGCAAGGAACTAATTTCTATCCATCGGTCAATTCACTGGAGAATATCTGAGTGGAGCCACATAAACCAACAGAAAACACTGACATCACATTTAATCACACAGCAGCGTCAACTTTAAGCATACTAATTCTTAATTATGATGCGCATATAGACGGAGACCCAATTCGATACGCAGAACAAGCGGCGAGCAGGTGAGCCCGGCGCCCTGCGCCTGGGAAGCCCACTGTCCTACCTGAGACGAGTGAGACGGTGTCTTTCTCCCATGAGACAACAGTGATGTACGCCTCCACCGAGGAGGGGATAATGCACTTGAAGACCGCAACATTGCCTCTCATGGTTTTCTGGTCCTCCACACGGACTGTATAGGGCTCCCGTAAAACTGGAAGGCAAGAAGAGGACCCCGGTATCACACACAGGCTCATTCCCAGAGGATCCCATCTGAATATACGCATTGTATCTTCCACGTATCAATTGCATCAAATCTATTTATTGGAAAAAAACTTTTAAGAAACCTACATTTCATGTCTTAAAGACGTTCATTCTGTTAACAATAAACTACACTAAGAACTAAAAAGCATGAGTATATCTAAAAGCAGTTAATCTACTCTCTAAACACATCTGGACGTGGGAAGTAGTTTCTTAAACAGAAGTTATGATGATGGGAAACTTCCCTCCATGTCCTCTGAGGACCAAGGAAAAAATTTCAGACTATCAAGGAAAAGAATTTAAAAATCAAGAAAGGCAACCTCTCCTGGGAATCCTCGAAACTATGTGACAATTAAAACGACTCTTCATAAGTAATTTTTATGACAGTGGCAAAGCAGTTTTGGAAAGAATCATTCTGCTTCCCATCACTTAGGGAAGCATGCTGATTAAGGGAGCCTGCCCAGACATTCCCAACACTAGGAGTAGCCCAGAAAGTGCCCAGAGGGGACTTCCACAAACTAGATGTCGAGGCTAGAGGCAAGGGGTGCAGGGATCCAGTGCCCACCCTGCAAGCCCAACTGCCTGGGTTCAAATCCAGGCCCTACCACTTTACAGTGAGCAAGTTCTCTTGCCACCCATATAATGGGGATTTTGATAAGAATATCTACCAAGTAAGTCAATTTTGATGATTCAATCAGTTATTGTGGCTAAAGCACCCAGAACCATGCCTGCCATGAACAGTTTGGATAAAGCTACCTGGATCCACACCATGTCCTGGTGTGGGGAAGACCTCTGCTTCCAGGATAAGGAGACGTGGGTGTGTCTAACCCAGGTTATGCCTCCCTCCAGCTCTATAAATATGGGCAAAAGACTTATTTCTCCAGTTTTATTTCCTCAAATTTGAAATGAGGGGGTTGGGATAGGAAGATTCAAGGTCTGAATTCTGTAAGTCTATGATTTTTCTAAGATACCCAAAGAGACAACTTATCTTACCATCTAATTAGCTCTCTTAAAAGTTTTAGTCATTTATTGGGCAAATATGTGTCAAGAAAACTGGCCATGAAATTAATTTCAAAAGAAAGTAATATACCAACAGATATAAGAATGAGTTTCTAAAGGGAAATCTCCTAATAGGCAGACATAAATAATGCTCTAGAAGAAGCACTTTTAAGATTGGTGCTAGCTCTGTGATACGCTAAGTAGTTTAGTATCAGAGTATGTCATTATTAAGAGTATTGATAAGAGGATGGCTCCCAGTACTGAGTTTTAAATATTACTATATAATATTTTCCCAACTTGGAGAATTTTTTCATTCCTATCCCAAACCAGAGAGACTTTCAGAAGTTTAAAAATCTTTTGAGACCCTCATTCCTGCACTCTTTGTGCAATATGATGTGATGGTCCAGGTGGCAGTTCCACATCTGCAGGAGGTCCACTGGGCAATCATTCAGGGTACTCAAGGGCCTGACCCCAGAACCATCACCGTTATACACAGAGGGGGAAACTGACTTTGTACAGAAAAACACCTCAATAAATAGCCCTTTTGAGGGGGTGGAGGTCTACAGTCATAAATTGGAAAGAGGCAACAAAGAGACAGATGAATTAATCAAACTCATCAATGAATGAGAATTTGGTCCTAGTGGGAGAGTAGAAGACAGAAAATAGGAAAAGGAGCAGAGAACAGAAGAGAATAGCGGACTGGACAGCATGGTGAAGGGCAACAGAAAGAGCTCACTATCACAGGGATGGGGTCACCTAAGCAGGTGTATGAGTCCAATTTAAGTTTGTGTTTGCTGATGTTTGTTTCTAAGCTATAAAGTCACTCCATCTCCCCAAACCTTCAGTAAACAAATGGCAACAAATGGCAAACAAATGGTGGGGGAATTTTTAATGGAAATCAAGGAAAGGAGCCAAGTTCTATGTCTCAGACAGGAAAGGGCGGGGACAAGAGAAAGTGCCTACAGAGAACGGGAGGTGGGCAAGAAGCTTACCCCCAGCAAGCTGCTTGCTAATGCACTGCGGCGCTGCTAGCCTGGGGCAGAGACAGGCTCCACCACGCTCCACTGTGTACCCACTCCACCCATACCTCTGCCCGGGCCTCCACTGGATGCAGGGTGCCAGTGTTTGCTGGATGGGGCAAGGAGGAAGAGGTTGCGAAGGGCTCAGGGCACCAGGGACCAGAGGGGCAGCAGTGGCCATTGGGTGGGGTTAGGGAGGTGAAGGCCCAGTGGGGCTTGGGGCACCCAGAGCCTGAGGAAAGGGTGGCTGGGAACCCACCCCAGGGGGTGGCATGAGACAGGACCCTCCAAGAGCTGAGAAACCAAGCCCCCAGAGCATGTTCCATTCTCCCATCACACTTCACTCACAAAACACAAATGGAAAGATAGAAGCATTAGTATTTCAAGATGGCAACAGGAGAGCTTGAAGCCTGAGCGCAGGGCCCTCAGCCTTGTGTGACCACACTGACCCCATCCCATGAAGTCAGCCCTGATCCAAATCTGCCTATGCAGCAGTCAGAGGAAGTGGGAAGATGGGATGGAGAAAGTTTGGAGAACTGGGCATTGCCAAGGAAGGCAGGTCCTTTCCTGATAGGTTGGATTGAGATTGTTCCTAACCCCCTTGATCCTTATGTCTGAAGTGATAAAACATAAACAAATGCCCCAGGGTTGGATGCCTTAGGAACACCAGAAGACTTTGGGCAGGTAGGAGGGCTTTATGCCCAATGTCCATCCTATTGGGGAAATGGTTATCTGAGGCAGGCACAATGAGACCCTAAGACACAACATCACTTTTATAGAAACTGTGGGGTTTTGTTTTTTTTTTTTTTTTTTTGCTCTTTTATTTTGTAGCTGATTACTTAACTTGGGAGATGCTTTAAATATTCAGTTACATCCTGAACACACCCTCATGTCAAGGACTGCTCAGGGACTAAGGAAATCCTCACATTTTATGGAATAATTAACTGAAGAAAGAAAGAAAATTCACATGGCAGAACACCTGGAAGAAAACAGGCAAAGACTGAAGTGCATGGTCCTGAAAATGACTGAAGGTAACAGGAGTTCAGGGAAGGAGGGAAGCTGGGTGCCTGGAGCCGGCCCTGAAGGACCAGAAGGACTGAGGAGGCAGAGAGGAAACAGGGAGAAGAGCAAAGTGGAAGTGAGCACAAAATATTCCAGAGACTGAGACACTGGCCCAGTGCTGTTTAGCTAACCCAGCCTCCCGACCACAGCCGCTGCGAACAGCCAGCAACAGGCTCACAGAGGCCTCTATTTCCTTCATCTGAGGATGGAAATAACATCTACTTCCCACGGTTGTGCAGTTAACATAGAGGATGTCTCTAGAGGACCTGGCACAATGTCTAGCACATAACCTGTTTATTGAGTCTCTCTGACTGCTGGCCAGAGAAGCCTACCTGAGCTACCTTGAGCTGAAGACACTACATGCTCTGGAACCTGCAAGAGGGCCTTGGGAAGGGTACCGCAGCCTGTGTCCCTTTGATTCTGGCCTCATCCTTCTCTTTCCCCACAGATAGGCTTCCTCTGCTTTTCTGGGCCACAGGGAAGATGGAAGGTGTCTGGCCCACAGTTCCCAAAATCTCTCTCTCAAGATTTCAGCTTCAATTTCAGAGGACACAGGAACTGATAGACTAGTTTGGTTAACTGCCCTCCATCAGTTCAATCACCTGTGACCAGGGACTCAAGACCATTCTGCATTATGTGGATGCAAGAGACAATTAAGGGGGTTAGTGTGGCCTGGGCAGAGAGGTATATAGATGCCCACCATATGTGCAGCTATTATTAGCTACTGTTATTATATGAACATCAAGACAACTCTAGTAGGTCAGACACATGCTATCACTGGCTTTTTCTTAAACCAACTTTATAAGATATAATTGACATTCAATAAACTGCACATATTTACTGATGTTTTAACACATGTACATACCCATGAAGTCACCACCATAACCAAGATAAAAATAGATCCATCATCCAAAAGTTTACTTATTCTCCTATGGAATCCCTCCTTCCTATCCTCTTTATAGGCAACCATGGATGTGCTTTCCATCATGATAGATTAGTCTGCATGTTTTAGAGTTTATATAAATGGATCATATAAGACTTACCTGGCTTCTTCTATTCAGTATAACTATTTTGAGATGCCTCCCTGCTATTGTCTTATCAATAATCCATTCCTTTTCATCCCCTTGTGTGGATAAGTAGCAATTTATCCATTTATCTGATGATGGACTTCTTTCACCCACTTTTGGCCATTACAAATAAAGCTGCTATGAACATTCATGTAAAACTCTTTGTGTGGACATATGCTTTGGGTAAGTACCTAAGTACAGAATGGATGGAATATATGGTAGGTGTTTGTCTTTTCAAGAAACTAACTGTCCAAAGAGGCTGTACCATTTACATTCCCACTGGAAGTTTATGAGAGTCCCAGGTGCTACATATTCTCACTAACACTTGGTCGGTCATTGTTTTTAATTTTAAATATGCAGAGGAATCTATATCATTGTGGTTTTAATTTTCATTTCCTTCAAGATTAATGATGCTAAGCATCTTTCATGTGCTCACTAGTCATTGCATATCTTTTTTGTTGCTCTACCTCTCCAAATTGCTAACCCATTTTTTAAAATAGGGGTGTTTGCTTTCTTATGATTGAGTATTCAGATTTCATTACATTTCTGGATAAAAGCCCTTTAACAGATATATGACTTGGAAGTATTTTCTCCCAGGCAGTGGCCTGCCTTTCTATTCTCCTAACAGTATCTTTAAATGAGCAGTTTTTAATCTTGACAAAATTCAATATAACAACTTGTTTTTTATGGATTTAACTTTTGGTGTCATATCTAAGAATTCTTTAAATAACTCAAGGTTGCAAAAATTTTCTCCCATTTTCTTCTTTAAAAGTTTATTGATTTATATTTAGATCTATGATCCATTTTGAGTTAATTTTTGTATACAGTGCAAAGTGTGGACTGAAGCTTTTTTGTTTTTTTGCACATGGATATAAACTTTTTCCAGCATCACTTGTCAAAATAACTTTCTTTTTTCACTCAATTCCCTTTGCACCTTTGTCAAATTTCAGGTGTCCATGTATGTATGGATCAATTTCTGGATTCTATTACTTATGTTTATAATACTTATCTTTATAATAAGTCTTAAAGTCAAATAGCATTAACCCTCTTAAATTATTATTTTTATTTTTCAGAGTTCTTTTGGCTATTCTTGGTCCTTTGTATTTCAATATAAATTTTAGAATCAACTAATTCCTATTTGTTACAAAAAGGCTGCTGGGTTTTCACTGGGATTGTACTGAATCTATAGATCATTTGGGGGAGAACTGACATCTTAACATACCATATCCTCCAACTCATAAAATACTATTTTTCTTCTTTATTTCTCTCAGAAATGTTTTGTAATTTTCAGTGGAAGTGTCTTCCACATTTTGGGTCAGACTTATCCCTAAGTATTTCTTGTTTTTTGATGCTATTATAAACAGTATTTAAATTTGTGTGTGTGTGTGTGTTGATCTTGTATACCACCATTTTGATAAACTCACTTATTAGTGCCAGTAGGTTTTTTTTTTTGTAGAGGCCATCAGATTTTTTTTAAATCGATGATTGGAATCTACAAATAAAAACAGATGAATTTTTTACCATCAGCATGTCTTTTACTTATTTTTCTTGCCATGTTGCATTGGCTGCAACCTCCAGTACAATGTTGAATAGAAGTGGTGAAAGCACACATCTTTGCAGTCTTCAAATTTGGGGGAAAGCACTTAATCATTCACCACTAAGTATGATGTTAGCTATAGTAAGATTTTTTTATTTTTTTTAATCAAATTTCTCTTCTACTCCTAGTTTTCTGAGAGTTTTTATTATAATAGGATGTTGTATTTTGTCAATGATTTTCTGCACCTATTGAAATGATCACATGGTTTTTGATATGTTAATATGGTGAACTGCCTTGATTAATTTTCAAATGCGAAACCTACCTTGCATTCTGGAGATAAGCCCTTTTTATATGTTGTTGTATTATCCTTTTTATATGTGGTTGGATTCAATTTGCTAAAATTTTGTTTAGAATTTTTACACGTATATTCATGAGAAATATTCGCCTTTTTTCTGTTTTAGTATCATGGTAATGCTGATCTCCTAAAATAACTTGGGAAGTAGTCTTTCCTCTTCAACTTTCTGGGAGAATTTGTGTAGAATTTTTATTATTTCTTCCTCAAATATTTGGTAGAATAAAGAGTGTATCCATTTGAGCCTGGAATTTCATTGTAGGAAATTTTTCTATTACAAATTCAAATTCTTCAATAGATAAGGAGCTATTCAGCTATTTCTTCTTGAATGAGTTTTGGCATTTTATTTCTTTCAAAGACTTTCTCATTTTATCTAAGTTATTTGATTTATTGACATCCCCATGTTCTTAATATTCTATTATAATTTAAATATCTATATAATTTTGACTACTATAGAATATTGATGATTATACATATATATTGATTATATCTGTAGAATAGTAACATAACCTCTCTCATCCTTGGCATTGATAATCTGTCTTCTCTCTTATTTTACTCTTCAGTCTGGGCAGCTTACCAATTTTATTGATGTTTTTCAAAGAAACAGCTTTTGGCTTCATAGATTTCCACTCTAATCTTTATTATTTCCTTTTTGCTTATATTGGTTTTAATTTGCTCTTTTTTCTGGAGTTAAGACCACTTGACATCTCTATTTGAGACCATTTTTCATTCCCAATGTAAGTTTTTAGAACTATAAATTTCTCCCCCTAAGCATTGCTTTAGTGGCATTCCCAAAATTATTAGATGTTGTACTTTCATTTTTATTCAGCTCAAAGTACTTTCTCATTTACCTTCTGTTTTTTCTTTGACACAGTTTATTTAGAAGTGTGTTATTTGGTATCCAAATATTTGGGAATTTCCCAGAGATCTTATTGTTAGTGATTCTAATTTAACTCTATTGTAGTCAAAGAACATACTTTATATGACTTATTTTTTTTAAATTCGTCCGACACTTGTTTCATTCATAAAATGATTTATTTTAGTAAATATCTGTGTTTTCTTGAAGAGAATATGTATTATGCTATCACTAGATGGAATGTTCTGTATTTGACTGTCAATTGGGTCAAGTTGATTAACAATGCCATTCAAGTATTCTTTATTCTTGCTCATTTTCTGTCTATTTCTGGCAGTTATTAAGAGAGGGGTATTGAAATCTCTAACTATACATTTTGATTTGTCTGTTTCTTCTTGCAGTTCTATCAGCTTTTACTTCATGTATTTTAAAGTTCTCTTATAGGTGCATAAAATTTATAATAGTCATACCCTCTTAATTAATTGAACTTTTTTTACATAATGACCTTCTTTAGCCCTTGTAATATTCTTTGCTCTGAAATATACTTTGTTTAATATTGACATAGTTACTCCAGCTTTCTTCTGATATTTTCTTTTAATTAGACTGATTAGATTGATGATTTGATTTTTGTCTGCGTGCTGTTGTTGTTTCAGATAAAAGGATAAATTTTGTCTCTGCTACTCGATCTTGACCATAAGCAGAACCCCGAGTCAAATGTTATTAAGCACAGTTCACTAAGGAGGAAACAATCACTAGAAATGTTTTGACTTGACCAAGGTCATATAGCTGATTACCGTTTGCTAAGTAGAAATACAGCATGGGCAGGGCAGTACTGCTTCAAGGGATCTGTGTGCATTTCACTCCTTAGAACAAAAAGGGCAAGAAAGTATTTTATGTGAAGGAGAACTAGGATTGCTGATTACGGAGACATGATGGATGAACCTTCCCTGTTTTGTTGACAGTCAGACCTAAGTCAACGTCACTGAAAACTGTTAAAAATAAGAATTCCCTGTACTTACAAAGGAGAGATGATGAAGCCATTTACCTAATGGATTATTCCAGGAAAATTCCAATGCCAATCTAGAGGCACACAGACATTTCAGATGACCCGATACACAGGAGGATACCCCTGGGTCAGGGCTCATTCTACTCAAACCTGCACCACAGCCATCATTGGGTAACATACACATCCCTCACCTGCCCTTCCGAACAGCCATCCAGTTTTGTACTAGCATCTACATAAAAATGATGAAACAAGATTTTCCAGCATCCAATAAATAATCTAAAAGACTACTACAACTATAATGTGTTCATATTAAGAAGTAAAATTAAATGAGAAAGGTAATTTCATTGGGGCAACATGACTATCCATCTTGTAAGTTCAAACTGACACAACAATCATGTGTACGATGGGCCTTAGATGTCAAGAATACCAGCACAAGACAGAAATCACATAACTCAGTGGAAGGGGGGGTAGCATAGATGCCAGACAAGGTGATGGAACTTCCATCCCTTTAAAACCTACGTGGTCATGCAAAGACAATCAATTCTATGACAAATTTAGAAAATAGCAGTTAAAACAGAAGTAAGCATTTAATTCTTTTATCTCACAGGAAACCCAAGACAGAAACAGCAGATTAATACAGACAAGTATAGCTGTTTGAAGTTCCAGGTTTTACTATAAGTGGTACTTTGTAGTTTATAAAGATGTTTTTATGACACACCATTAAACTTGTTAGCCTGCCAGGCAAAAGGCATTCGCGATGTCTCCCTGTTTGTCAGGTTTAGAAGTTCCTATATAAACTTCATTTGCTTCATTTTAACTATTCGGGGTATCAACTTTTCATATCTCTTGATTAAAGCCAACCTTTTTCTTCCTTTCTTAAATGCATTTTTGTGCATGTCTTGAAATTCATGAGCATGTCATGGAGATCAAAATATAGCTGGGAAATGACTAGCTAGCAGAATGAGTCACAGTCTAATGTTTGATTGCTTACATCAAAGAGATCACATGCAGGAATTCAGAAACATTTCATATTTTGCTCGTGCTGTGATGTCTTCAAACGGCACCTCCACACTTGGTGCAGAAATTATTACCAAGTTCCCCCAGCTACCTGGTGTATACGTCAATAATCAAAGTCACATTCTCTTTTCCTAGTCACTCCATATGTCAGTTTACCATAAGATTTGAAAGCCTAGGCTTAAAAAAATAATAAAAACACTGTTTTCTAACTGGTGTCTAACTGTGTGTATGTTTTTTGGGGTTTTATTACATCTACAGAATGACACAATATGTCCTGTATGTACAACTTTTGACGTCTGTGAACCTCAGGCTGTATTCCTGGTTTGGCTTGTAGCAATGGCAGTTAAAATACACTATGATGTTAAAAGGCACATAACCAATTCAGGGTTTATTTACTGACAACATCCCAGCAACATGTGACACAGTCAAAAATGTTAAAAGAGCCTTTTCTTTTTCACAAGGAATAGGAGAGTATTAGACTGATGCCATTTTACTGACGATAAACACTGATGCTATGGTTTATTCCAGTTAAATTCCTTGTCCTCTGTTCTCCCTTTGCCTTCCTCACTCCCCGCGCTGCCTGCCTCTGGGACAGAGTGGGGTGGGGAGGAGTTAGGAGGGAGACAGGAAACAAACACAATGAGCTGGAGACACTGAAAGTTTCAGTCACTGTATCAATTGGTCAAAAGACAGTAAGTTTGGGATATAGTTTAGACCTTACTAACTTGATCTCACTAATTTCAAGTTTTAGTTCCAGCAACGTAAGGCACTCCAAAATCCAGTCAAAAGATGCTCTGACATCTCAAAGCAGCCATCAGTATCACACTGAACGGATGATAGGGTTTTCATTGATTCTCAGCTGATGGTTGTTTCTCTCTCTCCAATTTTTTACAATATACTCAGCAAATGTCATAGTGCCTGGGACAGAGGCCAACTCTCCATTATAAACTTTGACCTGACTTTATTTGTCCACTGCCTGACTCCCTCATAAGGACTATGTCCACGGGGCCATATACCAGGCCTTTTTACCCATCTACTCCCTGCACCCGGCACAGTGCCTGAATCAAAATAGGAGCTCGAGGAACATTTGTTGAGTGACAACATTAAAACCGACCCAAGAATTGTATTGCAAACTTAATGTTAGTGCCACAGAAGGATTTTCCCCATATCCACAGTGTTTAGTGATTTACTGGATAGTGATTTACGGATACAGAGGGCAGACGATAAGTTATAGGCATCTGCACAATTTATATAATGTGATTTTCTAAGCTAGTTCCCTGACCTGTTGTCCTACTACTTGTTTCTAGTTTAATTACCACAAATAAAGTGTCTGCAAACGTTGTCATGCATTTATTGACTGCTTCCATTGCACTCATTTACAGTTGTAGAGTGTCCTTTACATGAAGCAAAGAAACTCAGTTTCTGGAATCCAAACTGGAAATAGAGTTGCAAAGGTTTACAAATGCATTGAATGCTTTTTTGACATGTCTTGTTCAAGTAGCAAAAATGCTGAATAAAAAGAGGAATCCCTCAGTCAGCAAAAAGCTAGAGGTGATATTTGCAGGCATCTACATGTTTGTTTCCCGGAGGAAGAGAACCACTAATTTCGAGTTTTCGTTCCAAAAATGCAAGGCACTCTGACACCTCAAAGCAGCCATTAGAAGAGTGAACTAAGGACAGGATTTTCATTGGTTCTCAGCTGATGGCATTTTAACATTTGTCATGGCCCACCTGGACCCCCAGCAGGCATAGCATGAATCAAGGTTGAGGAGCCGTACTCACCAGCCTTGATGTGGACATCCTGACTGCGAATTTTCCCTGAAGGATTTTCAGCTGTGCAATAGTAAGTATTATCATGGATTAAGGTACTAAAGCTTGAAGGAGGGAAGGGGAAAATTTGGAGAGTGCCGTTGGGGTGGACGTGGCGGATCCCGGGGACATCGTAGATCTCCTCGCCCGTTGCTAGGTACCATCTGAGAGACACAGGAGGGATGCCTGCAGCAGGGCAGGGCACCAGGGTCCCCGTGGTGCTCGCAAACACTACCTCTTGCAGAGATGCATTGACAAAGTAGAGGCTGGAGTGAAGGTCCTCACTGAAAACTACAAGAAGACAACACAAGAATATGTCAGTAAAGTGCACCTTCTGAACTTGTCCTTCGATCAACTGGCATCAAGAGGTTATTTTGAGAAACAGACACGAGGCTCAACTAAAACCAAATCATTCGAAATTGCTCAACCTACTGCGGACAGAGAGGCACCATCTTCATAGTTTGTACACGAGTTAAATTATCCTGGGTCTTAAACTTTAAATAGATTACTCTTCAGCTCTCTCTGTCCCGTGCCCTGTTCTGTCTCCATGGTACTGACCGCTATTGGAATTTATATTGGGTTTTGTATTCATTTATTGTCTGTCTCCCCTTCTAGAATGTAAGGCCCATGAGAACAATGTTGTCATTTGCTCACACTATTACCTCGGGCACAGAGCAGAACATCCCGTGGCGGCTGAAGAAGAAGAAGCTACACGACTGAGTAACTAGATCCGGTTGCTAGGATCAAATTGCTCTGGTTGAAAGGTACATTGAGAGCTAACTTTGAATGAAATAAGTCACAAATTTTAAAAATTAAAATTGAAGATCATAGGTAAAGCATTTTAAAAAGGACAGTTGGTTTTCTGAAAATCAAATCCAATCAACAATGCATTTTTTTATTGAAAATACGTTGCAATGATAAAGAGAACTTTAACAAAGTATCATTCAATTCCACCAGCCTATGGCAGATTCTGTCTTGATTTTTCTCTTCTGGCCCATCCGCCTACATGCCTATATAATTATACTATGTCATAATATGCACACATGAAACATGCAGTTTTTACAGACTCTGTTTCGTACTCATAACATTGTTTCATACACATAATGCCATGTTTCACAGACTTCATAAGTACAGCTGACCTTGAACAACACTGGTTTGAACTGCGTGGGTCCACTTATACACAGATTGTTGTCAATAGGAGATAACTACCGTATTACAGCATCTGCAGTTGGTTGGATCTTCAGATGCAGAGGAACTATGGATACAGAGGGCAGACGATAAGTTACAGGCATCTGCACATTTTATATAATGTGATTTTCTAAACTAGTTCCCTGACCTGGGCTACTTGTTTCTAGTTTAATTACCACAAATAAAGTGTCTGCAAACGTTTTCATGCATTTATTGACTGCTTACATTGCATTCATTTACAGTTGTAGAGTGTCCTTTACATGAAGCAAAGAAACTCAGTTTCTGGAATCCAAATATTAAACAAAAGATGTATAAATGCCGTGAAGACCTACCTCTTAGACACTGGTGTTTATATGTGGCTTTCTAAGAACAAATGCATACCGGGTCACATAGTCACAAGAGAGTAAAGAAGCCCTAGACATTTGGAATTAATCTCACTGGGCAGAGATGAGAGTAACGATTACTGAGTGCCCAAGCTATGTCAGGCAATGTCATGAGACGCGAAGTGTTATTTCATTTACTCCCATGCACAGCAGTCCTGCCAGGTGAGCCCAGGCTCTGCTCCACAGAGGATGAGGTGGAGACTCAGAGGGGCTGTCACCAGAGCAAGGATTCAGGGTACGAGGTTGCAGAGCCAGGATTCAGTCTCCCTGACAAAGATTTTATTTCACTGCATGGCTGCCTTTATTGTACGAAGCCAAATCGTGGGGAAGCTGTGTGCATGAGATTTGCCCTACTCCAGATAGCTTACTTGGAGATCCACCTGCTTTCTCTTGGTCTCTGTCACTAGCGGTGACCACGAGTTTGCCCACGGCCCATGCTGCCTGTCTCTGAGCTGGCAGCAGAGTGAACTCCAGTAGTCAAAAAATGGCAGAGAAAAATACACTTTGTAAAAATGACAGATTTACTCAAAGACAAGACAGGCAGGGGTATTCATCAAGTAGTAACTGCTTGATGGTTTTCTTCCCCAACCATAACTAAAGTCTTTAGCAATGCTCCGTAAATCAGAATATGGAAAGTATTGCTAACTGAGAAATTGGTTCAGACCAGAAGCACAGTTAATAGTTAAACATTGTAGCTTTCAGCTCAAATAAAAATGCTGATAGTAGCACTGTGGTTTTGAGCTTTTTAGGAAACTGACATCACCCCATACTGCTAGGAACGAGGTAACTGTCACTCTTGAGGCTAATTAATTCCACCTCAATTCTTTTTTTCCCTCCCCACGTTACTCTTCTGTCAACTGAATTGTAGGCGATTCAAACTAAGTAAAATTTAGTCGTATTTGAATTTATTCTCTTGTGTCCTAAAAGTGGCCTTGTTAAGAACAGCAGTCTTTGAAAATGTGAATGTATGTAAGAAATATTTCTTAATTAAATATATAGTTTTCTATTGTCAACCACATTCTAAGAGCCAGCCTATGAAATTATTTAAATGACTGCGAGAAAAATGCAAAGCAAATGTTTAATCCTAGTAGTTAAAGAGATAACTGACCTATGGGGGATTACTGTCATTTCTCCTTACATTTTTTAGATATTTCACATTAGTCTTTCTATTTCACACCACTGGGTTTAATAACACAACATAAACTCACTTTCTAAGATACACATCATATGGTCACAGGCAAAAGAAAACCCAAACTATATTCCAACAGCTTTTATTTCTTCCATCTAAGGGACCATCCATCTGCTTAAATAATAGTACTTCTTTTTATGGAGTGCTGAATGCACTTTAAATACAGTAACATTTGCTCCCTCCAGTAAGGGCATGGGCAATCTTAATGTGAATTGTGAGTACGTGTGTGTGTGTGTGTGTGTGTGTGTGTGTGTGTGTGTGTGAAAGTGCCCTGAAAATAACTGCAGTTTATTAACTGAAAGCTAAACAAAATGCTTGGCAGAATCTTGTTGTGGGATTCAAAGTATAAAATCCTGGCGTACGAATGCTAAGGGCACAAAAGGAAGGGGCTTTGGAGAATTGTTTCTTCGTTTGCAGATTTCTCCATATTTTTTTATCGTTATAACAGATGGTATAACCAAGACTCCCGTGACAAACATAAAGGAGAATGTTACACTAAAAAGAAAAATAAGTCAATATTGCTTTCTTTATAATCCACATACGGCAAAGTGAAAAGAAGAAACGTGGGAGAAACTTTTCAGGAAGCAATGATACAATCAGTTATTCATGTGGCAGTATTTATTGAGCACCTGTTATGTACCAGGCCTTGTGCAAGGTCACAGTTACACACATTTGCAGGAGTCATGCTGCTGCTTTTAAGGAATTTTTGGTCTAGAGGGTACCATGGTCATGTAACGAGATCAGCGATAATTATGTATTTTCCTGAGTGCTGTGACAGAGTTATCAACAAAGTGCTACAGACGCATAAATGATAGAGAAACTAACCCAACCTGGGGAAGATAAGGGTAGATTCCCAAAGGAGAGGGAAAAGCAGATTCTAGGCAGAGGCATTAACACAGTAGGACACTGAGTCGTCATAGGCAGGAGAGAAGTGAGAGGACACTGGATACCAGGAACTTGAGGGCAGAACCAACAGTGACACAGATTTGGGAGAGGAAGCTTGAGGTTCTTTATATTCATTTATTCTGTACAAACATATTCAGCACCTAGTAAGTATCTGGCGCTTGCTAAGGCCTTGGGACACGCTAAGGACCAAGGCTTGGAGGGTGGTCCTGGGAGCTTCTATTTCAGAAGCTTATTATAAAGTCTAGATCATAAGGGGTGTCAGATCTCAAGCTAAGAAGCATGTGCTTAATTCTGAAGACGGTAGGACAACAGGGAGCCCCATTCCTAGGCACACACACAAGCGAAGTGAATGCACGTGTCCATGCAAAAACTTGTACACAAATGTTCAAAGCAGTGTTATTTATACTAGACAAATGTGGAAACAACTCAAGTGCCCATCAACTGAAGAATGGATAAACAAAAGCTGGTATATCCATGCAATGGAATTTTACTCAGCAATAGAGATAAATGAAATACTAATATGTGTTACAGACACGGACAACTCTTGATAACATTATGCTCAGTGAAAAGAGTGAGTCACAAAAGAGCACGTACTGTGTGATTACATGCACATGAAATGTCCAGAACAGGGAACTCTATAGAGACAGAAAGTAGATGAGTGGTTTACTTAGGGGTGGAGGTGAGGGGCTGGGGAGAAGGGTGACAGCTAAAGGATGCAGCGTGTCTTTTTGAGGTTATTACAGTGGCCTAAAATTAGCTGTGATGAAGGTTGTGCATATCTTTGAATTTACCGAAAAAAAAAAAACAAAACACTGAACTGTACAAATAGATGAATGTTATTGTATGTAAATTATATCTCAATAAAACTGCTTAAAAAGTTGGGAGCCAATGAAAGTTTTGACACAGAACAGGCAATTTTCCAGCTTGTCGTTTTGGAAAGTGAACGCTGGGTGGGGTTGGGATGAAAACTGGAGGCAGGAAGTCTGGCCGGGCTGCTGTGGGTGGCCCAGGCCCTCCGGGGCTTTGGTGCCGTGAAGGGAGGAGACAGCCTAACTCTGCAGGTGTGTCTGATATGGTCCCGCCAGAAAGTGTGGGCAGGGCATGGAAGTAACGAGAGTGAGGGAGGATAAGGAACAAGTCAATATGATCCAAATTTAATAGCTTGCATGCCTGGTTGCATAGTTACACTACGAACGCAGACAGAGAACATACAAGGCAGAGCCAGCTGGGTGAAGGAAATGACAGTGCCAGTTTCACTGAAGTTAAGGGGGCACTGCCTTGGGGCCACGCACTAGCCAGCGGGGAATCGGAGTGCAAGATCTCAGACAGAGATTCCACAGTCAGGGAAGCTGAAGCCCAGCATTGGGTGAGATATATCAAGGAGACTGTGAAGGACAAGAAGAGACCAAAAAAATGGAGATGAATCCTCAGGGATAGTTAATACATAAAAGGTGAGCAAAGGATTTTTGACCACGGACTTGCACCCAAAATACATAATGAACTCCTACAGGTCAATAAGAAAAACATAATCTAATTAAAAATGGGCAAAAGGCTTAGATGGTCACTTCACAACGGCCAATATATAAACGGCCAACAAGCACATGAAAAAACAAAAAACCTCAATGTCACTAGTCACCAGGGAAATGCAAATTAAAAGCACAAGGAGTTACCACTACACAACAATGACTAAAAGGGAAAAGACAGACTATATTGAGCGTCCCAAGGATGTGAAGCAACATGAAACACATACACTGCAAGCGGGAATGTAAATTGATAAGGTCACTATGGAAAACTGTTCCTCAGTAACTACTACAGCTAAACCTACGCCTACCCTATGACTCAACAATTCGATTCATAGGTATTTATCCAACAGAAATGCATGCGTATGCTCATAAATATTACACACTGGAATATTCACAGCATTACTATTTGTGAGTCCCAAACTGGAAACCACTCACAATATCCATCAGTAGTAAAAAATGGATAAATATATTGTTATATATTTGCACATCAAATCATTATATAAAAATAATAATGAACAATCTACAATTATAAACAAAAATATTATGAAACCACAACCATAAAGTTGAAGGAAAGTAAACAGACACAACAAGAGTGCATACATTATTATTCCACTTATATCAAGCATAAAATAGGAAAAACCAATCTATGATGTTAAGAGTCAGGATACTAGTTATTCACGGGGTGGACACAGAGAACAGAGATGGCATGAGGGGGCACCCAGGCTGCTGTCTGTGTTCATTTTCTTGACCTGGGTGCTGGGTACACTGATGTGTTCAGCTGATGAAAATTTCATTGAGCTGTACTCTGTGAAATGCACACTTCTCTGTATGTATTCTATACTTGACTTAAAACATTAAATATTTTAAAGAAATGGGAAAAGAGAGAAATATCATGAAGATAAAGAAGACGTTATGAGACAAGCAGCCAAAATCTTAGAGAAAATGATGCCTTAGAAACAAAAGGACAGCATTTTGAAATGTCAACCAGCAGTTTTCAACTGTGTCAATTGCTTCACAGAGATCAGAAAACATGAAAACTAAAACAGACCATTAGGTTTGCAAATTGAGTATATCTATTTTGAATGAAAATACCATTTAGGATCAAAATAATTTTATTGATTTCATAAGAATCTGTGAGTGTATATGCTTAGTAAAATGAAATGCTTCCATAAAGCTCTTCCCAAATGAAAAGGAATATACCTAAGCCTCAGGTAAATATTATCTAGAAAGCATAACACTTAGCTGATTCTGAGACCCCAAAACGTTTTCACATTTGAATAAATGCTTTGAAACTTAGTGTCATCTTGATCAGACAATCTGAAAGCAGATAAATGGATGGTCTCATAATGACTTGGAAAGCATTCCAAACGTCTATGAAATAATTCCAAGTTAGGTTAAAAAAAACATGCTCATATGTTACAGCAATTGTGCATTTAACTCTAATATATTTCAGTCATTCTATCTATTCCCCAGCACTAAAGCAACAACGCAACTGTCCAAATAAGAATTGGATAAAACTTCATGACACAGAACTTAAAAACTATGAAATTCTGTCTTTGTCCATGATAAAACAAAATGAAACAAAACAGGAAGTGGATTTACCCTCTTCTATGTAAACATTCAGGCAATACAAAACAGTAAGCTGTAAAAGAAGGAAACAAATGAGATGGGGCCCACTAGCATCCAGCTTAATGCCTGGAGAAAATTCACAAATCATCCCAAAAGGAGAAACCTAAATAGAACTTGGTGGAATTTCTGAGTTGAAGCTTGGGGAGGCCAAACACACTGGATTTACAAAGCAAAGAGACGGAAGTTGCGTGGAGAGGGAACTCCAATAATCTGAAGAAGTTTCCCTTTGGTGAGTCTTTAACTGTGGACAGATATTTACAGGTGTGTGAGGAAACTACTGCTGCTGCAAAGAAACACCAGAAAGGAGCAGCTGGAAAATCCCTGAAGCTCACATAGGGGAGGGACTAGTTCATGTTCCATCCAGAGAGGAAAGAACTAATATATGGGGTAACAGATAGAGTACTCAGAAGTGTATGACCACTACCGTGGGGGCCAAATTAAACATAACAAAGTTTAAAAGGGATCCCAGTATGGATTCCAGAAGGGATTAAATTGATTTCAAGTAACTTAACTGCACAACCAACAAATTTCAATGCTGGTTAATGAAAAGAAACAAAATCCAATAATCAATAATGTAAAGTTTACAGTATCTGACATCCAACAAAAAAACTGGAGACAAGCAGGAAAATATGACCTATTATCAGAAGTAAATGTATTCAATAGAAGCAGACACAGAAATGACAGATGACAGAATTAGCAGGCATGGACATTAAAATAGCTATTATAAATATTCTCCCAATATCATCAAGATGGTAAGGGAAAGCAAGGGAATATTGATGAGAGAAATGGAGACTATAAAAACAGCCAAAAATGAAACTTCTTGAGATGAAAAATACACTATATGAAATGAAACACAGGCAAATGGAATTAACAGCAGATTATACCTTGCAGAAGAAAATATCAATAAACCAGAAGGCAGAGCAATAGAAACTACACAAATTGAAAGACAAAGAAAAAAGGCTTAAAGACAGTAAACATAAAATCAGTGAGATGTGAGACAATATCCTGTGGCCTAATATATGTATAATTGGAATTCCACAAGGGAGGAGGTCAGACAGAAATTTTTTAAAAGAATTAATATCTAACATTTTCAAAATTTAAGGAATTCCAGAACCCCAAATACCCCATAAATTCAATGAACACCAAACAGAAGAAACGCAAAGAAAATCACACCATGACACATCATAATTCAATTGCTGAAAGCTAGTAAAAAGGAGAAAAATATTAAATGCAGCCATTTAAAAAAAAATACACATAGCATGTGGAGAAACAAAGGTAAGAATGATGCCAGACTTATCAGAAACAATGCAAGCCAAAAGACAGTGAAGAGAAAGAAAATTTATAGTATTATTTAAAAAGAAAAAAAACTTCCAATCTAAAATTCTATGCCCAGCCAAAAAAAAAATTTATAAATGAAGGCAAAATAAAAATGACTTTTCAGACATCCAAATGCTAAGGGAATTCATTGACAATGGATCAGCAATACAAGGAATGTTAATGGAAGTCCTCCAGGCAAAAGGAAAATGTTACCAGACAGACATTTTTGACTTCTCAAAAATAATGAAGACTGACAAAAATGGTAAATATATGGGTAAATATACAAAACACATTTCTTCATTTTAAAAAAATAATCAAAAGACAATTTACTGTTTAAAGCAAAATTGATAATAATGTATTCTGGAGTATAACATGTATAGAGAGATAAAATGAATGACAATATTAGCATGAAGGCAGGTGGGAGGAGGAGAATGACAGTCTACTACTGTCTTAAGTTTCTTCTACTATACATCGTGTTGTAATATTATTTGAAAGTAGGCCATGTTAGTTTAAAGATTTAAATTGTAAACTCTAAAGCAAACGCTTAAAAAAGAAAGCAAAACTTAGATATTAAACCATTCATGTAGATAAAATTGATCATTAAACAAATCCCATTAATACAAAAGGAGATTAAAAAAAAAGAGTAGATGAAATAAATAGGAAGCAATTATCAAGATGGTAGATTTAAATCTAACCAAATTGGTGTTCACATTAAATATAAATGGCCTAAACACTCCAATTGCAAGGCAGAAAATGTCAGATTGATGAAAAATCAAGATTTAATAATATGTAATCCAGGAGAAACCCATTTTAAATACAAAAAAACCAAGCAGATTAAAACTAAAGGGATAGAAAAATATACCATGCTAACACTACTCAAAAGAAAGCTGAAGTAGATATCAAAGTAGATTTCAGGATAAGGAATGTTACTAAAACGGTTATTTTCTAATGATAAAGTGATCAATTCAAGAATACATGACAATCCTAGACGTTTATGTATCTAATAAAAACTTCAAAGTACATAAAGCAACTCTGCTAGAATTGGAGGGAGGAATATCAAATCCAGAAGGAAAATTGAGAACTGGGTTTCTTTCTTTTTTAGTGCTGACTGCCATTGGGTTGATATATCAATGTTCTTTGTTGAGATTTTATCTGCCTTCTTGTATCTGTTGATGTTAAAAAATTGTGCATAGAAAAAATTCAATCTTACCTCATACTGATGGTTTGCTAGGGTCCAGCCAGGCCAGTCTCCTCAGTGCCTTGGGAAACCCACTCCCACCTCAGAGCCAGCACAGATACTGAATGCCTTGCTGGAATACTTCACCATCCTTCACCCAATTCATTAAGACTCATGCTTTGACCCTCAGCCTAAACACCGTTTCCTTAGGGATTTATCCCTGATCTTCTACCTCTCAGACTGGACCCCATGCCCTACCTGTCAGCTTCCTGCTTCATTCATTCATAGTCTCAGCTTAGTTGTTTAGTGTGTGTCTCCAACACTGTTGAAATCTACAAGAGGGGCACTGAATATAGAGGATGCAACCTTATTCTTTTGTATTTAGTGAACAGACTAGTACACAACAGAAGCCTTCGAATTTTTATTGAATGAATAAATAAATCTTTTAAAAAATTATGGTTTTCATACCACATATAGCTAAAAGATTCCTTTTAAGGAAAAATAATCTGTATTTCATATGCATCATCTATTTTCATTTAAATTCCATTATAAAGATGTTAAGGGACAACAAGAATTAGTGGCTGAAAAGAGAATTTCTCGGATATTATAAGAAGAACACATTTATGAGATTTTAGCTACTCTGTGTAAGAATGTTCTTTTTATCCAATATGTGTGCTGATTTTTCAACAAGGAAGAAAAAAAGCTCAATTTTGCTATGTGTTTTACAAATCTCTGGAGGAAAAAAAATAAGAAAAATGTTAATATTTTACCCATAAAATGTCCAAGTATTGTTTCCAATATCCTTCTAGAGAATTATTTCCATGTGTGTCTAGGGAATTCATTTTAGAGATGAAGTCTCGCTGTCCCTTTGGATGGATGAAAGTCACCCTCAGTAACATTGCTGGCGGTTACGTGTACAGTTTCAGAGAAGGATACAGCCTCTGTAATGAATAATATGTGTGTAGTTTGCTATGTTCCAGCATTTACATTTTAAGCTCAAAGATTTCAAAAGGCACGAAAGTGGCTAGTGATTTGAAAGAAGCAGAAGACTCTCTGGGATTTATGATCACAAGCAGCAAAGCACATGAATAAACCAAAATGATGTAAATAACTCCTTAGGATCGGGGAGCATAAAAATGCAGGAACAAAAATAGAACAAACTAATGAAGAATGAGGGATAAGTGCAGATTCACACAAGGAATTATAAATTAAGAGAATCATCAGAAAAAGAGAGTGGGAAATGGAGCTGACAGCATAATAATGTCAACAGAATTGCTTCCTGCAGATTAAAAGGCTTGGAGAGAGGGGAAAAATTACAAAAAGAGAATGTCCAAAAACACAGCAATATGAACTAGAAACACAATAACAAAGCAACAATAAAACCAGACTATTAATGGGAGGGAAAGATTGAAATTCACTGAAGCCTAATGAGTCACCTATCCTATGATTAAAGAACAAAATAAACTGGGAGTTTGGGATTGACATATACACACTACTATATTTAAAAGAGATAACCAACAAGGACCTACTGTATGGCACAGGGAACTCTGATCAATATTCTGTGACAACCTAAATGGGAAAAGAATTTGAAAAAGAACAGCTACATGTATATGTGTAACTGAATCACTTTGCTCTACACCTGAAACTAACACAACACTGTTAACTAACTATACGCCAATATAAAATAAAAATTAAAAAAAGAAAAAAGAAAGAATTTAAAAGAAAATTAAAAAGAAAAAAAATTTTAAAAAGAATAAAATGAATTAAAAGCAGAGACCACAATGGTACCTCAACAGAAAAATGTAAAGTCCAAGTCCTGCAAGAAATCTTAAGCTCTGGTGTTGAGTGAGAGCACTGACGTGGAATGATAAAAAGACACGCATTCTTCTTAATCTCATTGACTATGGCAGCGTTCAGCATCATTTTCTTTTGCTAGAACTTCACCATGCTCAGGGGCACTCAATTTTCCATTTTGCTCTGGTCTAAGGACTTACATTAAGTCTAATTTTTAAGGTAATTTTTTTTCAGGTAGTGCATGGGTTTTACCTTGTGTTTCAGTGCTAAAATGAATGGTTATTCTCATAATGGCAAATATACCCTGAGTCGTAAGTGGCAACAATCTTTTGAATTAGAAAGACTCTTAAGAGGATTGACTCTAGTCTAGCCCCTCTGATTCACCAGCCTGAGTCAGAGACCTGGCCACTGTCTTCCTTCCCCTTGGGTGACTTCCTTGAGTTTTCTCCAGTGTGTTAAAACACTCATCTACCAGCACTGGCATCTTACGACTGCCATTATTTTACCTCTCTTCCTCTTTATCCTTAGGATGTTTATATTCCTTTACTATCATTGTAATGGAGTTTCGGGGGCAAGGTGGGTGAACAGTGATGGAACATAGATGTTCATTTATTTTGTGTTACCAGCAATGCCTACTATCTCCAAAGCAGTGATGGGAACAAACCGTGTTTGGGTTTCAGGTATGATACAACCCTCTATCTTCCCACAGAACACTGGGGAACACTGCACAGTGCCCAGCTGACTTCACCATCCTCTGCACTTTCACACTAGTTAATCCAGTCTTGCATTTTCTGCCCTTGCTTCATCAAGATATTGCCTATCTATGTGACTTTGTTCATTGCTAAGACACTAATACCTTGGATGAAGCAAAGGGGACATTACCATCCCTGTACACCACCTGCTTACATAGCATCGACTACATAGATAATGCAGTGAACACTTAAATATAACCCAAGTCAGGTCTCCCCTGAGGTAGTAAGGGCACTTCTTTGGGACAAAAAAGTGCCATCCTCCTGGGGTTTCTCCACCGTTGGAAGCTGCTGTCAGGTTCTGATCTACGACAGTACGGAGGCCAAGGGCCAGCTCTTCCACCTCGGTGTGACCATTTATGGCAAAAGAGGTCAGACTGACCTAGAATTCTACACCCAGAGTATTAAGCAAGTGAACAAAGACATTTTTAGACAATGCAAAGTCAAAAACTTTACCTCTCATGCACCCTATTCAAAAAGCTTCTGGAAGATGAATAAAAAGGCAGCAAACTAAGAAAGAGGAATGAATATATGATATACAGGAAACAGAGGCTCAAACACAGGTGATGAGAAACAAAAGGAATTTCCAGAGTGACTCTGAAAGATTCCAAGACAACAACTGTATAGTGGAAACTAGTCCAGATTGATGCAGAAGGAAGGCTCCCAGAGAGGTGTTTTGAAAAAATAAATAAATAAACATTCAAAGACCCTAATGTATCTGAATGTATTAAAAGGAGTACTCTGTCCTGTTGGAGAATTTGGGAAATGAATTACACATGCAGTGAAAACTAAGTAAACAAAAAGGTAAGTAATTATTAATCCTAGGGAACAAACAAAGCTATCATAGAAAGGAAAGTGTTTATAATATGCTATGTGGCTCAGCTATAGCTGAGTTATGTATAAATACTTACATAATTATAATAGTGCAAACCCCAAATACTGATTTAACCCCAAATGGTAATATAATTATATGGAAAAAATAGCAGAAGGTAAGGAGGGAGGGCATTCATAGCCCAATTTAACAATTAAGTTAGATATCTAAGCCTGAAAAATTAAATATTTCAATGTAAACAGAGAACCTGAGAATGCAAATCTGAATACCAGAAGAAAGCTTAGACAGGAAAAACATGCAGAAAGCAAAATCGGTAGGTGAATGTGTTTCTAGAGGCTGTGTTTCATTCCAATCACATGAAGACGCAGCCCTAACCAACCCTTAGGTTCGACAATGCCTTCCACACGTATGAATCAATGTGTCTGATCTCACCCTACATCAGCCAACACGGAGCGCAGTGACACCCGACAGCTCTCGTTGGTGGAATGTAGGCTGTAGAAAGCCCACTTACAGAGCCTTAATTGCAAGTCTCAAACACTTAAGACTTTAGAAAAAAAAAATCTGCTGATAGGGACCCTGGTAAATTGTTGCCCTAATCTCCTGGTCCACGCAGTTACACCCATATTCTGGGATCCAGCATTTTTTTTTTTTAATTTATTTTATTGAAATATGGTTGATTTACAATGTTGTGTTAATCTCTGTACAGCAAAGTGATTCAGTTATACACATATATATATTCTTTTTCATATTCTTTTCCATGATGGTTTATCACAGGATATTGAATATAGTTCCCTGTGTTATACAGTAGGACCTTGTTGTTTATCCATTCTATATATCATAGTTTGCATCTGCTGATCCCAAACTCCGCATTCTTAACATATCACATTCAAGAAGTTCGCTTACCTTCCTCCTCTTCCATGTGATTCTTTTTCACATTTGTTAAGAGTTCAGAAAGAGATAAACTGGACCCACACAAGGTACATACAAAAATATTCTATCCATAAAATACTAGTTTTTAAATAAAGGACCTAATGACCATCCACTCTTAGCTGCTCACAGCAAACGCGTACGGTCCTCCCCAATGCCCCTCTTTTTCTCATGTTTGGTATTCACTGCACCAGGAAGTCCGTTAGCTGCACCCTCAAAATAGCCTCAGGGGCAGCTATCTGCCACCTCTTCTGCCACCTCTCTGGTCCCACGGCCACCGCGCTCTCTCCCCTGCATTGCCACAGTGCTGCCCCATGGACCCCTCTGCCTCCACCACTGCCCCCTACCCTTACGCTCTGCCCATCAGCCAGAGTGGTCCAGTTAAACATGTCAGGTCCTCTCTCTCCTTTGCTCAGAACCCTCCAGGGCCCCCGTTCTCTCACATGAAAGACAATCTTCCTCTGTGACCCAGGCTCACTGTTCCCCTCAGATGTGAGCCCCTGCCCCTCTCCCTTGCTCGCTCCACTCCAGCCACACGGCCTTCCCGTCGTCACGAGCATCCCCACGGGCTCTGATCTCTGCGTCTTTATACATTCCTCTCCCTCTGCCCGGGATGGCTCTTCCCGCAAAAACCGCCTCGCTCATTCCCTTGCCTTTTCAAGGCTTTGCTGAGCCACTGCCCCCTCGATGAGGCCCTAACTCAAGTTGTCTCCACCACAGTGAGCACTCCCAATTGCCCTCATCTGCGCCTTCTCTCCGCAGCATCCGTCACCTGCATCATTTACTTATTTATAATCCTTTTTTATTGTCTGTCTCTCCCTCCCTTTAAAACTTTAGTTCCTAAAGAGTAGACAGTGGATTGGTTTTACTCCCTGATATATCTCCAGTTCCCCATACAGTTTCTAGCAAGTAGTAGAATCTCAGTAAACATTTCTTAAATACAGGACTGTTCTATTAAACTCAATTAAATATAAGTAAATAGGGGATTCCCTGGTGGTACAGTGGTTAGGACTCACTACTTTCCCTGCCATGGCATGGTTTCAATCCCTGGTCGGGGAACTAAGATGCTGCAAGCCACGCGGTGTGGCACGTGTGTGTGTGTGTGTGTGTGTGTGTGTGTGAATAAATCTCAGTGAAATATAACATCTTAAAATGAACGTTTGACTACAAATGATTCACGATTCCACCTGTACATTTATGGAACACTTTATCCAAACTGCTTTTATTCCAAAGCATTTTCTCCCCCCACTGTCTCATTAAGTCACCAGAGTGTCTGTCGTTACACACCGTAGGAGGGGAAAAGACAGAGGCACAGGGAGTGGAAGGGGGTTAGTTATCCAGGATCTCAGGTTGTGTGTTCTGGGCAGTACAAAGATGAGAGTATGCTCCCTTCACTGCTGGGGTGTCCCTGTGTACGACAACATTACTGTACTCTCTCCCTGTGCAGCTTGCTGGCCTCCTTTCTAGCAAGAGAGTGTCACCAAATGCACTATTAAACTTCAAATTTGGTTTATATCTATTATTATCGTTTTCATTTTGGGTGTAACTGAATAGCTAACATTCACTGAATATGTATTACGTGCTGGGACTGTGCTAAGTAGTTTAATACAAGACGTCACGAATCCTCAAAACAAATCTTACAGGTAGCTATTATTGCTATGTCCCCATTAGGGGTGAGAAACCATACTGAACTTTGAACCCTGTAGTGAGGAAGAGACATGGGGTTTGATCCAGGAGTCATTTACACAGGGGCTGCGGGCTCAGGACCCTCTGAGAAGGAGAGACTTGTCCTGCACTCGCCCCTCTGAAGGGGGGCAAAGGCACCCACAATTCTGAGTTCAGTTCCTGAAGATTCAAAGTCCCCAAGTTAGCCACCTTTGATCCGGACGTCACTGCAGAATAATGGGCTACGATGCTTATGATAAGATGTGCTTAGCTAGGTACACTGTATTTCTTGGGGTTCATTTCAAAGTCTTTGTCATGTGTGGTCTTTGTAATTTTTACCTTTAGACAGAGGCTCAGGAATGATATCCTCAGACTAGAACTGAACACAACACGAAAAAAAGAAAACTCTGCCACTGAAATGTCTTTGATTACAGTTCTTATTTACTCTTTTCTTTCTTTCTTTTTTTTTTCTACAAAATCCTAATAATCTACCATAGAGTTCTTTTGCCAAAAATTAGAACTATGATTAAGGATTGAAAAAACCAAACCAAAAAACACGATTTCCAGAGCGGTTTTTTTTTCTAAAGACATCCTCTAGGCCCGAATCCGTGCTGAAAATGTAGCATGTTCAAAATACACTGTCGCATTAATGCTAATTTACAACTGCATGAGGTTTTCCCCTTAAGGGACCGAAGCTCAGCTGGAATTCATTAATTTTGACAGTTTGCCTGTCGCAGTAGAATGGATTCGCTGAGTGACAGAAACTTCTCCAAAAAGAGAAGAATCACATTCTCCTTGCTCTTAAGTATTCATAACAGAATGGAGTTTGAACATTCTCAAGGCAACCAGACGCACCATTAATAACCCCAGAACCTATGAAATGCGGCTCAGGCTTCACAGAGCAGAAACCCCACTGCCACTCGAGTCCCTTTAGTAATAAACCTAATACACACCAGCCAGCTGTGTAATGGGCCCAAGCACACCCTGGGGCTCAGAAGAAGGTCATAAAATAGAGTCCATTATCCCACATTGGGAATTTGACTAGATTCGGATTTGACACTTCATTTGGAGAAATGTCCTAGAGGCATATCCTTTCTAGAAGGTTAGGGTTGGAGTGGGTGGCTAGCTGTTGCCAAATTAATCCTGCAGAACACTTTTAAACGTAAAGGAGTAAGACTTTTAAAATATTCCCTTCATGATGACTTCTGTAAATCAAATTGAGTTGTAACGTCTGAAAGTTATTACTGGAACATTTTAAATTAAACCAACGCGGCATCACTCATTCCCAAGAGGGAGCGTGAAGACATTGCCAGTCATAGCATTTTCTGGTGTTTGATTAAAAAAAAATCCAATCTTACTTGTAAAGACAAAGTAGTTCTAACCTTAAATGGATCATAAGGAGGAAATAATGACTGCACAGCCTATCAAAGGACACCCCGGGACCACAAGCATGGCATGCTCTTGATCCTATTATGACTGTCTCTACAGACAGAATAACCTGGTGTGAGACGCTAGCAAGAAGGTGCAGGAGAGGAGGTGACGGGAGCCGAGGACCGGACTCAATACCAGCTTCTAACTCAGTGCTACCTTCATTTGCATATTTGGGGGTGGCCACAGTATCATATTGACAACATAGTGCATGAAACCCACGCACGATTACTGATCGCCCAACACAGATACCATGAGGAAAGAGTACAAAGCAAATTCTATTATGGAGCCCCAAGTATGAATCTCCGAAGAGGAGTTTAGGAAAGGGTCAACGTCAACCTCACAGAAATGCTGAAGTGGCATTAGACTGGCCCTAACCTTGTCTTATTTAACAATTCATTAGTTACTTAAGCAAAGATCATATGATGATGGGAATGAGAATGAGAGTCACATCAACAAGAGGAGAATGCATTCAGTACCACGCCTGAACCCATCCATGATCTCCTGTGACCCCGGTCAGCCCACGGGGCAGGTGTTATCGTTATACAGACAGAAGTTGAGGCAGGACCTTGACAAGTTACTCTCATGGGGGATGCGGGGCAGGAGTGGGGAGAGGGTGTATCAGTCTGCTCAGGCTGCTGTAACAGAATACCACAGACTGGGTGGCTTCAACAAGAATTTTACCTTCTGACAGCTCTGGAGGCTAGAAGCCCAAGATCAAGGTGTTGGCAGGGTTGTTTTCTCCAGACGCCTCTCTCCTTGGCTTGTGGATGATGACCACCTTCTCACTGTGTCCTCACGAGGTCTTTCCTCTGTGCACATACATCCCCGCTGTCTCTCTTTGTGTCCAAATTTCCTCTGCTTATAAGGACACCAGTCAGATTAGGTTAGAGCCTCAAACTAACGACTCATTTTAACTTAACCACCTCTTTAAAGGCTGCATCTCCAATATAGTCCCATGCTGAGAAACTAGAGGTTTTAGGGCTTCAACATATGAATTTTGGGAGGACACAATTCAGCCCATAACAGAAGGAAACAAAGATGGTGGAGGCATGGGAAAAAGAAAATTTGAAACAACTGTGGTAAAGGAATTCTGAAGATCCTGAAATGACTGCTATGAGTAAGGAGATGAAAGGTACTCTAGGCCCCCAGACCCTCAAGAAAGAAGTTAAAGGCTGGCAGGTTTTTGCCTCCACAAAAGGTAGAATGTTCTGACAACTAGAACTGCCCAACATTGAGGCTAGTGCTGGAATGTTTCAGAGGGGAATGTTGTATTGGTGCAGCCAAGGGCCGTGAGGGTTATTGAACCATGTCTAGGTTCTTACACCTTTTTACTAAGAAGCATGAAATAACTAAAGCAATGCATATTTCTCTGCCTTGGAATAGAACACTGATTTTATAACTTGATCCCCTTGGAAGCTCCTTTTCTGGGTGATATGAACAAGGTTCTTGTAATTAATTACATATTAGCTCTAATTCCTGAGATAACTTATACAATTATTGATACAGTTTCAAGTGAACATGCTTTGCAAAGTAAAGCAAAACTTTTCACCCTTTAAGTAGTCCTAATTAGCTACTTATATCATATAACTGGAAGATAATAGCTTGAATCTAAGATAAAGGCATACGAATGATGTATTAAAAACACTTTTTGAGAGGAAATCAAACTGAAGAAGGCAATCTATACGACTATTATCACTATTTAATGATACTTTCTGCTAGGACTGGGCTTGGAGCCAGCACCTCGGCTAAGACAACCACTTGCTATTCTTTCTGCTATTTAAAGAGTCCCTACTTTTTGTGCTGGGTAAGATCTGTGAGTTTGGCAGGTCAGATGAATGCATAAAATGATTTGGGGGAAATACACTGACAGCTAAATATTTATATGGGAAAACGTTCACATCCATTTTCTTCCAATATCTGAAAAAAATTCTCTAATACCAATACCACCATACACACACAAGGCCGTTCTATGCCAAGGGCTGTGCCAGACACAGGCAGGAGTAAAGAGGTGCATGGAGGTGCTCAGGAAACACGAAGCCAGGTAGCTGCTGTCTTCACAACCATCCACAGGTCACAACAATTATAAGGAAGGGAGGATGGAGAAAATGAGAGAGAGGCAGCATAAACAGGGAACGGGGATGGAGCAGAGGAGGGCAGTGGGTCCCACTTGCTGGGATTAGGAGAGACACTGTGGAGGATGCCGCCTGGAGAGTATTTTGCAGCTTTAACTCCCCGCTCCGGGGCTTTTCTTTCATTTGGAGGGTCCTTATATCGAAGAAGTGATTCTCCACTGGGGGAAATTTTGTTCCCCAGGGAACATCTGACACTGCTTAAAGACACTGTTGATTGTCCCAACTGGGGGTTGGGGCGGTGGTATGGTATCTAGTGAGTAGAGACCGGGGGTGCTGCTAAACATCCTACGATGCACAGGACAAGCCCCTGTAATGAAGAACTATCCAGCCCCAAATGTCAGTAGTCCCGCAGTTCAGAAACCCTGCACTGGAGTATAAGACCCACAGACTTTCCGTCCTTCCCTCCTTTACCTCAGACGAGAGGTGAGTTTGGGAGAAGAAAGTGGCACATCTCCTTTCTGTCCTTTCTCCTGCTGGCATCTGTCTGCCTGCAGGGCACATGTCCTTTGGGTCTGCTGTCAGCTGTGTGGTAAACTAAGCAGGGTGCAGCTTGGCCTGGTTCTGGGGTTCAAACTGAGACTCTGTCATAAAAAGATGATATTTTGATCTCCATCACTCCTCTTTTCTCTTTCTTTCCTCTCTCCTAATTGGTTCCAAGTGTGGAAAGAAAACCAGATGTCTCATTGGCTTCCTTAAAATCTCAACATCAGTCACCCTCAAATGTAAAATGTATGACAGGCCTTAACTAAATTCTCCAAATGTCAGCGCTTAATAAACAATGAGTAGATTAAGCTCGGTGAGTATTGAATTAGATGTGCACGGACTTGGGGTCATCTGGAGATCCATGTCGCCCTAAGGAATTCTGAAAGTGGCCTAAAGATGAAATCTCGAGGACCTCAGATCCAAGGAAACCCTAATTAGAGGCTCTTGGTTTTAATAGCTTCTGAAGAGGTCAGACTGTAGGGCTACTCTAGAAGAGCCTTTAAAATATTTTTTTAGTTTAAAAAAATGTGTAACTCTGTGTGGTGATGGATGTTAACTAGATTCATTGTGGTGGCCATTTCAGTATATATATATGCATATATCAAATCATTAAGTAGTGCATCTGAAATTAATATAATGTTTATGTCAATTTTATCTCAATAAAAAACTGAATTAAATTTAAATTTTAAAATGATATTTTTTTTAATGATCAATAACCACCTTGGAAAAGGCCTCTTTAACAATGGCCAGAGCCCAGAGTCAAGCCATGAGAACAAAAAGTCTTTCTTTCCTTCCTTCCTTCCAAGGTCTGCATAATACGTGAATCACGGCACTTTCTTTTCACCCTATTTCAGCGTGAGCCTGCTCTGCCTCTTTGAATGTAAATAGAATTGTTTGCGAAATCTGCACACAATGTGTCAGCAGAAGTGTCTCTAAAAATTCAATGAAGCCCTTCATCCCACCTTTGCAATGCAGTTGGTTCCCACTTGATTTTCCAGGACCCTCTTTTCAGTTACTATCTTATTTCCTCAAGAATGCCATATGAAAATGTAGACTACGGAAATGGTTTTTCTGCTTGCTTAATATATGCAATCTCTACCCTCCTTCTGGCTTTGTCAACCCCACTTTGTAGGGTTCCAAAGGGTGAGGCATGGTCTCACATATTTATGTAGAAGAAAAATGTGACATGCTTTTGGAAGAGAGAAGACAAGTAAGAGAATCCGGGGTTTTGAGTCAGTGTCTTCATTTGCATCTATGACACAAAACAGAAACGCTCATCAGTTTGAAACGGGTCAACTATGCACAAATCAATTTTAAAAACTGCTAAGGCATCCAGAGATAAACTGGCAAAGGAATTAATCACTCTCTCCTCCTTCCTTGTCCGTGTGCCTGTTAACTGTGTGTACAGCACTGAGTTATATTGATTCTTGTGCTTGTTTTTCTCTCCCACTAGACTGAAAAGTTTCAGCGAGGCAAGGACTGTATTCCATCCATCCTCAGGTTTCTAACACCTAGCCCAGTACCGACACAAATGAGATACTACGTAATTGTTTACTGAATTTAATTCAGTTCAAAGGACACATGAGCAGACAAGTCACAAAAGAGGAAATGCAACTAGTTAAGGAACATGTAGAATTTATAGCAACTAAAGAAATGCACAAATAGCCACAGTGTTTAAAATGCATTTGCAGTCATTTGAAATGAAACTGTACGCACATTTTAGAAAGCAACTTGGTTAACAGGTACCAAGATGCTGAAAAATGTTATACTCTTTCACTCAATAGTTCTGCTTTGAGGAACCTACTTTATAATACTATAATACTAATATACATATATGTACTATTGGTGAAGTACCTAACTACAATTATGCTGAGAAACTTCGAATGCCATTGTATCTTTTAATCCTCAAAAAGACAACAACAACAATCTTATGGGGTAGGTAGTAGTCCCATTTTAAGAATGGGAAACAGAGGCTCCTGGGCATTAACTAAAATAAGGAGGTCATGAAGGCCACAGGGCTGCAGAGGGGCAGAACCACGGTTCAAACCAGATCCGTGAAACTCCCAAGCCTGGGCTTTTTCACCTACGATGTATTCTGAGGTTATGATCTTAAATAGCATAGATGTTTCTACACAAAGTTCTTCTTCTCAGTCTTATTTAAAACCCCACAAAGTTGCAAATTATCTAAATAAACCATAAGAAGAAAATATCTAATTGTGGAGCATTAGTTTAGTAGATATATAGTTTACAGATGAAAAATTCTATTTAAAAATTATATCATGGAATACTAGAGATTTAAGACAATATTAAGCAGAAAGCACAATTGTGACTGCACTGTGGTTTCAATTAGAAAAACAAGTTTAAATGTAGAAAAAAAAAAAAAGGTAATAAGGAATATTCTAGCCTTATGAGAGTTAGGACTATAAAAGATATTTTCCCTTATTCTTATGTCTTGTTTTCACTAGGGGAGTTTTGTACTAATGGATTTCTTGAATTCTAACTGTTAGTTATAAAGGCAGGTTTTGATTTCACTTTAAGGCATAAATGATGTATAGTATAGGATCCCATGTTTGTTAAATCAACACTTTACCGAGCCATGGGAGAAGTTTGCATTTAAAAGCTCAGCAACCTGCATGTCTTGGGTCAGCAACTAATTACAGGGCTGGTGGCATTAAGTCACAGGGAGGAGAGAGCAATGGTGGGTCCTCTTCTGATGACCCTGAAAGTCAGGACTTATCAGGAGGAGAGAGCCTGGGGCAGCCTCTTCCCGACTGTGTGTTTTCTTCCCCTGACATTATTGGACTCACCAACCTCTTGCTGAAGTTTTCTGGGACCATTCTATTTGCTGGGCTATTCTGCTGGATCTCTGTTTAGCCTAACAGCAATGGGACTTAGGTGAAAAAACTTACCCAAGCCTCAGTTTATTTATCACTAAAATGGGACTGAAAATAACTAGCTTATATTTATATAAATAAATATGTACGTTTAGTGCTATTTTTTGCCAATAATATTCAATGAAGGATAGCTACTATTATGAGTATTAAAACAGTAGCAATAATAAAGAAAACAATGTTGATGATAATATATCCACCTGATTAAAAAGTAATTTGTTTCAATGGGTCCAGTGTTACTGATGGATGTCCTTTACCAGCAAGAGTCTATTTCTAGCTCTTTCTCCCTCCCTCCCTGTGTTTGAAGAGCTTGGGAATCTTTTTACCCATCTGTTCATATCTTTAGCCACCCAAATACACTCACAGCCTGATTCCTCCTACAAGAGCTCAGACAGTGGTGGTTAAGAACATTCCAGAACTAGACTAGCCTCCCTAGGTTTGCATCTTGGCCCTACCACATTCCAACCACATGACTGTGGGCGAGGTAATGACCTTCTGGGCGCCTCTCTTTCCACATCTTTAAGATTAAGATAATAATAGAACTGACTTCACGGGGTTATTATGATCATTAAGTGGGCCAGCACAGAGGAGCATTCAGAACACTGTGGGCATATAGCATGTGGCCAGGCAACACAGTCCTGTATCTTCATCAGGATGCTGATTGTTAAAGACACATGCACCCCTATGTTCATAGCAGTACTATTTACAATAGCCAAGGCATGGAAGCAACCTAAATGTCCCTCGACAGATGAATGGATAAAGAAGTTGTGGTACATATATACAATGGAATATTACTCAGCCATAAAAAGAATGAAATAATGCCATTTGCAGCAACATGGACATGGATGGACCTAGAGATGATCATATTTAGTGAAGTAATTCAGAGAAAGATAAATATCGTATGATATCACTTATATGTGGAATCTTAAAAAAATGATACAAATGAACTTATTTACAAAGCAGAAATAGACTCACAGACATAGAAAGAAAACTTATAATTACCAAAGGGGATAGCAGGGTTGGTGGAGATAAATTAGGAGTTTGGAATTAACAGATACACACTACTATTTATAAAACGTCAATAGATAATCAACAAGGACCTACTATATAGCACAGGGATCTATATTCAACATCTTGTAATAACCTACATGTTTAGGTGTAAGCAGGGTTGATTTTTTCTGGAGGTCCCTCTCCTGGGTTTGTAGGTGGCCTCCTTCTCCCTGTGTCCTCATGGGGTCTTCCTTCTCTGTGTGCCTGAGTCCTAATCTCTTCTTTTTATAAGGACCCAAATTATATCGGATTAGGGCCCAGCCTATTGAAAACATTTTAGCTTAATTATTTCTTTAAGGACTCCATCTTCAAATCCAGTCACACTCTGAGATACTGTGGGTTAGAACTTCTATGTAAGAATTTGGGTGGGGGGGGGGGGACACAATTCAGTCTGAAATAAGGAGGACAAAGTGTAGTTTTTATTTCCCACAGTCACTGAGTCACTCCAAATTTGTAGGTTACAGTTTTTTCCAGCAGAGCAAATCTCCTACATCTGGCAGGCAGTTTAGTCTTGGTTGTTTTTTTCACTTTAGGCTACAGTTTTCAGACATGATTTTCAACAGGCCCGTTGTCACAGGTGGAATCTCTCCTCAGGAAAGAGATGCGGGTGAGCCTTCTCCCTGCCAACATTTCAACCAAGAGCCACAGCAAACCTTTATAAGCAAACTCTTACTAGTCTCTATCCCGAGAACTGTGGGGACGATGGGATGCGAGCAGAGGAGAGCCCTGTAGCCAACAACCTTTTAAAGCGACTGCTTGAACGGCCTAAAATTATGCCCCGTAAAGTCCTTGTAAGGAGGGAAAAACAGATTCAGAAGAAGGTCTTCTTCCAGATTTGAGATGTGAAGTTTCAAATGTTCACAGTTAGCTTTGAGCCAGGCCAGCTCAAGTACGACATGGCTCTCTGCAGCCTCCTTGCAAAGCTAAAGTGAGCAGAGGGGGTGGATGATTTGGTCAGAAACCTAAAACCCTCTGTTTAGTCCCCGTCAAACTAAGGGCAGTCCAGGTAAGGAGGTCAGGAAACTGTCCACAGCATCTGCTGTCCACAGGCATCCCCTAACCACACACAGTCCCACATATGAGAGTCACTACAAGCTCCTCTGTAAATTTAAGACTTCCATGGAACATCAAGCCTTATTTACATCTGAGGGCAAACTACTTTAATCATAGAATCTTCTGCATTAGCCGAGTGTTGCTGTGTGTTTCAAGAACAGACAATATCAGTTTGGATAAAGTAGATGAAAGGGAGGTTTGGGATACATCTGGATGGAGTCCAGGTTTTTGACCCAAGCAAGGGAGGCTGGGGACCATAGACTTCTGGGTGGTAGGGACACTGGGAATGAGGGGAGGGCTCAGAAAACCAGGAAGGGCAGCCAGCAAGGAGGGAGTCCTTTGAAATTTTGCCCAGAGGCTTTAAGACAGGTGGTATGGTCCTGAAAAATGTCTCTTGTAATTTACGAAGTCCTAGTCAAAATATCAGAAGTTGAGAATGATGCTAAGCTCAGCAAATTTCAAATTGCTGTCATTTCCCAAGTCTCAGTTAGTCAGCGTGCAGTGTCTCTATTCAAGTCGATTCAAGATATTTTAGCTAAGCAGCCACGTGTGCTGTGCAAGGAGGACAGAGGCTGTTCCCCTTATACAGAATAAGTGGGGGACCAGGATAATCTCCCAGGGCCCTCTCACGGCAGCCACCAAGGTCAGGACAGCAGCCGTGATCAGAAATGGAGAAAAAAGCTGAGCACAAAACAGTGAAAATGTCTCTAGTCTCTGGAGGGTGTGATTTTGTGACATACTGAAAAGATGAAGCATGACTCAAGCAAAACTCACCTCCCTGGTTTTCAAGTTTGTCAGCTAAAAAACTGAAGGTTAAACATGCCTACCTTGGCAGGCTGTTGGATAGAAGGAATAAAACTAGATATCTAAAATGTGTAGAGTGGGTGCTCAACATCTTTTGTGTGTGCACAAACACACACATGCACACACACGTACACACACACATACTCTTCTAGAATGGTGCCCCAACTGTTCGCCCCAGCGCACGCTGAACGGACTTACCTACTGTACTCCAGAGCAGTGGTTCTCCAAGTACGGTCCCTACAGCAGCAGCATGAGCCTGAGGTGGGAGCTTGTTAGAAATGGATATCTCAGCCCCCCAGCGGAATCAGAAAACCTGCATTTTAACAAGCCCTCCAGGTGATTCTAATGGACACTGAAGTTTGAGAACCACCACTCTAGACCAACGGTTAGCTACCCGGCTGCACAGTCAAGTCACCTGGGATGTTTCTAAAAACAGTAGTAATACCGCAGACCCACCCACACCAAATACATCAGAACTTTGTAAACAGAGTCCAGGCCTAGAACTTTCTTTTTTAAAGATCTTTCTCAGATGATTCTAATGTGCAGCCACTACTGAGAAACTATCCTTCTGGGTACCACAGCTGCGGAGTTACTTGGTGGTTCTCAGATTGAACACCCATCTTTTCATTCCTTTGTTTCCCCAAATACAAGTGCCTCTTCGATGCCAAGCACTGTGGCGGGTAGTGGGGATACAAGACAGACATGGGCCGCACATTTCTGGAGTGTATAGTCTGGTGGGCATCACAGAGTCCACCACTTACAGCCACACTAGTTGTGCACTGCATAACTCCAGTGGGTGTCCTTCACATCTTTGTATACAACCAGTAAAGCCACACACAGCATCTGAGGTTGAAGCCCAAGGTAATCTTGGCCCCTAAAGATGTAGAGTATATAATTTCCAAATAGCTTTAGCCTCTACTCTTGGCACTGCCAATGGCTTCCCAGGGAGTCCCAGCAGGATCCAGGCCAGTGAATCGATTTTCTTATCACTCTGCTACGTGTAATCACTACATTTTTTCATTGATGAGGGACGTGACGTGGAATATGACTTTGCTGAGCGTGGTGGTTTTATTTTTTAATGAACTGGTATCATTATATAGTGTTTTCACTTTGAACTTACTTTATTCTTAGTGCGGTAGGCTGAATAATGGCCCCCAAAGATATGCAGGTCTTAACCCCTGGAACCAGTCAACGCTTTCTTATGTGGCGACAAGAACTTTGCAGATGTGATTACATTAAAGACCTTGAGATGGTGAGATTATCCTGGATTATCTGGATGGCCATAAATGCAATCACAGGCGTTTTTACGAGAGAGCGACAAAGGGAGATTTGATACAGAAGAGGAAAACAATGAGACCAGTGAAAAAGGACGCTACCTTGTGGGCTTCAAAGGTGGAGGAAGGCGCTAGGAGCCCAGGAATGCAGCTCTAGAGAAAGTAAAGGCAAGGGGATGGACACTCTCCTACAGCCTCTGGAGGGAACACCCCTCGACACACTGATTTTGGCCTAGTGAACCTGATTTCAGACCTCTGACCTCCAAGCTATGGCAGAATAAAGGTGTGTTGTTTTAAGTCACCGAGGTTATAATTATTTGATGCAGTAGCAATATAAAACTGATATACTTACGCCCAAATAAAGCAAATCCAGAACAAGAGTAGACGGTTTGGGAGAGAAGTTAAGGGCACCTGAAATTTAACGGGCCAGGCTCTGCGCTGGTTACTTTACGCGGATTAGGTCTCAACCTCCCAACAATCATGTGAGAAAGGGGATCTCATCGTCACAATCACCATCATCGTCATCACTACCTTCATCACCAAAATCATTACACATCATCACCATCACCATCATTTCAGTTTTAAAGAAGAAAGTAAATTACAGGAAAGGTTAAGTAATGTCCTCCAAATCACCCACCTGGTAAGTAGCAGAGTTTGAACCCATGTCTGCTTGACTCCTAAGTACAATCTCCAAAAGGCACCCTCCACTAAACAAGTTAACTGAACAGCACTGTAGAAGCCTTCTGTATTGAGTTTACAATTCTGCTCTGATTGGAGCATAATGGGTTACTGATTAATGACCTTTATGGCCTGAAAGCAGAGTGTCTGAAGCAACCACTTTTGAAGAGCTTTTTTTTATAGTGACCTGCAAAGAGCAGCCCACCTCCCCAAGTGAATGTGGTGGGTGGTCCCACAGACACTGTTCTTACAGCCATAACACAGTTCAATGCCATTAATAACTCCCCATTCAATACAGTCTTGCCCCAAAGGAATTGTTTCTGCGTCATCAACTCCTGGCAGCAACTCTGCTATATCTGAGCTGCCATTCCTCACAAATAATGGCCTTTTATCCCACTTGAAACTTGTCACCTGGAACAAATAAGGTCTTTACAAGTCCCAGAAAATGAGAGAATTCTCTCCACAAAGTATATTATTTTTTACTTATTCCCTACCCTGACATAATAAGAGGGGTTAACCTACCGGAGAGGTTGAATTCACATCACCCCAAAAAAGGCAGTGAGGATTTGCTCATATCAGAAGGGAAAAATCTGGTTTGTATAAAAAAGTAAAATCTGACATGCAGAAAAATTATTCTAAAAACTAACAAACACATAAATTTTATTTATTTATTATAAATAAAATTTGATAAAATTTACTTTATAATCTATTAATTACATCAGTAAAATGATTTCATGCCACAGAGACTTACTCAGATATCACGTTTCTATGTGGTAAGAAAGTCTCAGGATCTCTCACAAGTCCTGGGTCTGAGGAACTTTCCCTAAATCCCTCAAAATTTGTCTTTGTCTTTGTGGTATAAAGAGGTCAACATTCCCTAAATTGATCAATAGTTTAAAAGAAAGTGCAATAAAAAATAACAATAATTATGACACCTTATACTCAGCGATTCCCATATACCAGAGAATGTTTGAGGGCCTCACGGCCAGTAACTCTTTACTCCTCCCATTATGAGGAAGTATCTTTGTCATCCCTGTTTTGCAGATGAGGAAACTGAGACACAAAACTGGTATGGGGTGAAGCCAGAATTCTATGCTGCGCATATTAGGGCCAGAGTCTTCTTAAGCACAATGTTTTAATGCCTCATCAAAGTTCTAAAAGGCTTTTCAGAGAAACTCGAATATCTTACTTCGTAATTTACACAAAAGTCTACAGAGCCAAGAACAGCAAGGACTCACCCTACCCGATAATAAGACTAGTTATACACCACGGTAATTGAACCAGTGGGCTGTTGGTGCGGGGATGGACCCGTGGGTCTCTGGAGCCAACGAGAGGCCAGAAGAAACCTGCACTACGCAGGAGGGAAGAAAGGAAAAGAAGAAACACTCAGTAAATAACGCTGGGACTATTTGTTACCATATGGAGGTAAACGAAATTTAATCCCTATCTCTCACTGTACAAAAATCAATTCAAGGTAAACTAAGGACTTAATGAAATGAAAGTCAATACAAACTATTTGGGAAAAAAAATAGGAAATGTGTAGTAGGAACACATTTTTTAAGACAAAAACACCAATCAAAAATTGTAAAATTAATCCGAGTACCTATTCATCAAGAAAAACAGCAAAAAGGTGAAATATAAAGCACTAATGGAAGATATTTACAGCATCTGCAACCGCATTACTAACAAAGAATTAGTATAAAGAATATATAATAAACTACAAAGAGAGAGAGAGGAAGAAGATAAACAATCCAATAACAAATGGGCTAAAGGCATTAGTAGGCATTTCACAGAATTAAATTTTTCCTTTTCTTTTTCAAATCATTGAATTCCACTTCTCTACTAGATCATTCCTAACAGCATATCGCTGAGAGGTTATCACACCCGTCTTACCCTCTCATCTCAAATCCTTCCTTGGCTCCACTTTCCCCCTCAGCCTCCTATTCTCACATCCTAAGCAGGTGTTTCTCCCCACCGCTCCACCAAAACCGCTCTTACAGACGTCACCACGGCGCACATGTCACCCCAGCATGACATGCATATTTGACGCTCCTGATCATGCCCAGTCTCCCTCTCATCAGAAGCCTCTTGATGCCCCTACGCAGATTCCTTTGAGGATTCCCTCTCGTTTCCTGAATTCTGAAGTGTCTCTGCACTCAGTCTGGGACCTTTTCCCTATTTATACTCACTCCCTTGATGATCACCCATTCTGAAGGTTTTTAATGGTATCTCTAGGCTGGCATCTCCTAATGTCTAGTTCTAGCCCAGACCTCTTATCTGAACTCCTAACGTCTATGCCCAACTGCACCCTCCCATCTGCACTAGGATGCTGAGTTTGTTTCGCAGAGCGGACAGGCCCCTAAGTGAGCCCTGGTCCTGCCCTTCCTGCCCTCCAACCTCTCCTCTCTCCGGCTTCCCCATCACCACAAGCAGCACCTGAAAGCAATCGTCCTTTCTCTATCACCGCGGATCCCATTCATCAGAAAAACCTAACGCTCAACCGAAACACGACCCCCTTTCACCACATCCGTATCATCTCTCCTTAGCAGGACTGCAATGCCCGTTTGGTCTGCGAGCTCCACGCGACGGACAGAGAAATCTGGTCAGAACTCGGGTCACAGAATGTCACTCTGCTCCAACACCTCCCACTCTCTCTCTGTCCTCACCTCCTCCGCCTGCACCCCCTCGCTCGCCCTGCCTTCTCCCCACGGAGGCCTCCTTATAGTACTTGAAACACACCTGACACAACACTGCTGCGGGGCTTCAGAACTTCCTGTTTGCTCTGCCTGGGAAGTTCTTCCCCTGACATCTCCCTGCCCCTCTCCCTCACCATCCCCAGGTTTTCACACCAATGTCCCCTCCTCAGCCCCCCATCTGAAACTCCGCATCTCCCCTAAAATTACTCTTCACTGCTTCAGTTTTCCCCTGACACCAATTACCATCTAACCAGCTACACCGTCTATTTATCTTGTTCATGCACAAGCATGAAGCTACCACAGGACACTGGGTTGCCTGTTTTGTTCGCTCTCTAGCTCCAGACATAGAATCAATGGGCACAGCAATTGCACAGATAATTATTTGTTGAATAGAAGAACGAACTACACACACCATCATGGATAAATCTCAAAGCAATAATGTTGAGAAAAAAAGCCAGTCCCAGAAGAACACCTCCTTTGTGATTCTAATTGCATAAAGTGCAAGAGCATGCAGATCTTAGCAAGATAGTACTGTGGGCTACAAACATATGTTGACACAACTACAGAGAATTAACTAACATCAAATTCAGGAGTGAGGTTCCCTCTGGGGGAGGGGGTGTGATTGGAGAGGAGCACACAGGGGAATTTTCAAGGACACCCTTCGGTTTCTTAACTTCGGCAAGGGTTCTACACACACACATTTTGTTAGTGTAAAAAATTTGTAAAAAGACAAGAAAAATCATTTAGAGCACACCAGACCACATCACCTCCTTGGAATCCAATATTCATAACACGGGATTTCAAATATGGTCCCACCACGGATACAGTGCTCTGTGCTGCTTCCTTGGCCATACTACAAACTCACTGTGCAGCAAAATCAGTTCACTTATTCTTGTTCCACAGCCCAACTGGATGGCAAAACTCACCCCAAGAGACTGAGCTCTAAGAACAGCCAAGGCAAGAAGCAGGTGACCGTTATCTCTGATTTTGTATCCACTGATAGCACTTTGTACAGGGCAATGATGAAAAAAGAAATCTTCTGATGCATCACACAAACCACAGAATTTGACTTAGTAGCATGGGGGTTCGTATCAAGAGAGGAGAATGAATTCCCAAAGACTCTGTTAAGAGCGGGTGCTTCCTTTCTGCTGCGCCCCTCCTTTTCTCAGGAGCCAGTTCAGCTCTCCCTCCTGCCTGAGAGCAGCTGCCCTCACCGCCCACGTACACGTGGGTCCTCACGGGCTCCCACAGCTGAAAACTGCATCATGAGGCAGAGACTCCACTCAATGTCCTTCCTCAGGAAAATTACCTTTGGCTCCACTGACATCTGACACTTTGGCATGAACACCGAGACGATTTGAGACAATACGTGAGAAAACGTGCAGTTATCTTTAAAACATTGTTATAACACTGGATAAGAATGCAAATGTTCAACTGTAGCCCTGTGAATAAAGCTCAAGGAAATAAATTAGATGATAGACAGATGGATAGATAGCTAGACAGATAGACAGATAGGTAGGTAGGTAGTAGACAGATAGACAGATAGATAGATAAATAAGTAAATGGAGGAGGGAAGGAATGAGTTTGTTGTGTTTACTAGTTATCCCCAGCAAATATTATATGCTAGACACTCAATAAACATCTGTTGAATGAATGAATGAGGTAATGGATGTCAAACAACGGGATAAACTATGGTCCAAAGTATCTAACACCTCAGGTACGCCACACCCGAGTAGACACAATCAGCCCTTCGGCCTCCACTATGTGTGAAGCTCAGGTAAACGTGTATTTTGCTTCCTTCTCCTGAACACCAGGCCTTTGGGAAGCCAGCCTGTCCATGTTCCTGCTACATGGCAGGTGCCTGATGAACAAACTGTTTTACTTAATCACTTATATATTTGGGGAGAGTATCTACAAGAATCCATCCAATTTCATGTATCAGGAGGTTTCCCTTGACCTCTGAGATACCAGAAAATGACCTTCTCCAGGGAAAATCTGGTTGTACCAGGTGAGTCCAGTGTGGTGACACTAAGACCTCTATCTCTGGACGACAAAGGGCCTTGGATGGGTCAAAACCTTCCATAGCTTATCTACAGTCCTTTGTCCTCCAGAACCGTGCCATCCCATATGGCGGCCAACAGCTGCAAGTGACTATTAAATTCAAACCCATGAAAGTTAAATAAAATCAGTCATTCCACTCCTTAGTCACTCTAACCACATTTCAAGTGCTTGGGAGTCACATCTGCCTAGTGCCTACGAGCCATTAAATGGCCTCATGTTCTAGAACATTTCCATCATCACAGAAAGTTGCTTTTAGACAGGGCTGGGCTGGCATGTGATCTGATGTTACAGTATCACCTTTGATTGTACCTCAAACGATACTGAATATAAACCAGCTAGAAATCCTGAAAACTACAGAAAGAGCTAAAATGATTTAATAAGGATTATAGAACCTAAAAAGACATGAATCATAGTTTAGGAAGCAAAAATATAAATGAAGTAACATTTCATGGGGGAAGGGAATGAGTGAATCCTCTACTTAAAGATGAAGCAACACATTATACAAAGTATAAACGGATACAACTGACGCTCTTTAGATCTATATAATACTGAATTGAAAGCAAATGCATTGGTCAAGATACAAACTAATCCATTTACAAATTAATCGGATTGTTAGGTGCACACTACTATCAGTAGCCTGAGGTAGCACTTCCAACTAATGGTAGTAATTGCTTTTAAATAACCTTAAGATGAGTACAGTCACCTCAATGCTCTATTTAACTCCCTTTTCTAGTGCAGAAATTATGCTATAGATCAGCCTAATGGGAACACACACCTGATATGCATACAAAGGACAACTGAAGAGTCAAGAAGTAAAATGTTTAAAAAACAATGCTTTGTAGAATGAATTAAGACAAACAAGAACCTGCAAGACCACTGCAGCAGAGCCAAAAATCTGCACCCTTCACATGCACAGTTCTGCACTTGTGAGCTTTGTGACCTGGAATTTGCCACTAAGCCTCAGTGCATTTCAAATTTCCATCTGCAAAGTGAAAGGGGCTGTGCGACCGTTTGGCATTTCTTTTCGTTCCTGGGGGCAGTGAATCAATGACCATGGCAGTGACAGAGAAGGGAAGGAAGAGTGGCCAAGTCTTTCTCATCATCAAGCCCAGCTCCTCCCATGCTGAGCCCAGGTGGAGGCACCGACATCTTCCCAGTCACCTTCCCCGGACACCTTGGACCCAGGCTCCATCCTTCTGCTGACCCTGCCACTATCCTGTCCTCCCTGTTGCAACGCCACATACAACACACACACACACACACATATATACACACACACACACACACACACACACACACACACACACACACACACACACACACACACACACACACACACCATGCACACATTAGCGGACAGGTGAGTTCGAGAGCAAACCAAGAGGGCTGATGGGATGGAAGCGAGGGGAGGCGCAATCTCTGTCGTGAGCGTTAGTCGCTGCCTTCGCCGCTAACGTTCTGGTATGAGTCGCTAAAACCATGGTGAAATCTTGCTCGGCCATTGGATGTGCTTCTCGCTGTTTACCAAATTCCAAGTTAAAAGGACTGACATTTCACGTATTCCCCACGGATGAAAACGTCAAAAGAAAATGGGTATTGGCAAGAAAAGATGTGATGTGAATGCTGCAGGCATTTGGGAGCCTAAAAAAAGGAGGTGTGTTGTGTTCAAGGCACCTTAAGAAGACAGATTTTGACAGAAGCGCTCCAAATATTAAAACGAAACCTGGAGTCATACCTTCTAATTCCCTATCTCACTTACAGGGGAAAAGAGAAAAGTTTCACTGTAGGAAAAACTTCACCCTCAAGCCCTTCCAGCCACAAACCACAGTCACCACCGTGCTGGTGCTTCCTCGTGTATGGAAGAATTCCAGCCCCAGTTCATTTCTGAGCACAGCTACAGTGTAATGGACAGTCCAAAGAAGCGTAAGCATAAATCAGATCAAGTGATCAGCGAGCTAGAGGATACCAAGGAAAGTCTGCGGAATGTTTCAGACAGAGAAAAACGTTTCCAAAAATCATTGAGGAAGACAATCAGGGAATTAAAGGATGAATGTCTCATCTGCCAAGAAACAGCAAATAGACTGGAAGTTTTCTGTTGGGAGTGATGTCAGGAGAGCATGAACTATATTTCACGAAATAATTTCATGTTATGTTCTGCCTAAAATTAATATTGGTACAGCTTTTCAGAAAATGATTACCATCATTAAATAATATCTGTCAAAAAAAAAGAGCAAACAAAGATATTAATTAAAACATATAGCATTTATTTAGCGGTTGCCATGTGCTAAGTACTGTACTAAACACTTTCATATTTTAACTCACTTAATCCTTACCACCCACATCCCTAGGAAGGTGTTTTTATCCCCATTTTATACACAAGGAAATTAGGGCACAGAAAGGTCGGTCAAAGGTCATACAGTTTGTATGTCTTGGAGCTAGAATTGCAACCCAGGCCACGTAGCTTGCAAGCCTGTGCAATTAATTTCTAGAATATTCTACAGCTATGAAGAAAGTTACCAAGTGGCAATATATACATATTTTACTATACTGCATATACAAGAGATCATGTCAATCAAAATCTATGGTTGATTACCCGCAAAAAATGGCTGTAGTAAATTTTCCCGTCCCTCTGTACTTGGCCTTTGCGATGTGTCTGCAGCTCCTCGCATGAAGAAGTGTCTTCTTCTCAACTCCTTGAATCTGGGCTTGGCCATGTGACTTGCTTTAACCAATGGGATATTCACAAACATGATGCAAGCAAAGGCCTGAAAAGTGCTTGTGCACTGGACTTGCTGGAGACATGGCATGACCACCATGTGGACAAGCTAGGCTAGCCCCCTGGGGGCTAAGAAACACAAGCAGAGGCCCAGCCATCCCAGCCATCCCAACAGAAGCCCTTTCAATGCGTGGTTTGAGAATGATCTGCCATGTTCTCTTCCTTTGCCTTCTAATGCCTGGTCTTTTCGTTGATTTGTTCACCAAGGCATGGTTGAACCCTCCCTATATGCCTGACACTGTTTTGTGTGCAGGACTCAGTACGTATAGTGTGATGAGCAGAAGTGTGTCTCCCAAAAAGGTATGTTCAAGGTCTAATCCCCAGTAGCTATGAATGTGAACTTATTTGGAAACAGATATAACCAACGTTCCAGAGGTGCAGAGACAGACACACCAGGAGAATATCACGTGACGACAGAGGCAGAGAATGGAGGGATGCAGCCATAAACCGAGGGCCGCTGGCAGCCACCAGGAGCTGGGATTGAGGGCTGGAACAGACCCCCCTCAGAGCGTCCAGAAGGAACTAACCCTGCCGACACCTCAATTTCAGACTTCTGGCCACCAGAACTCTGGAACTATCAATATCTTTTGTTTTAAGGCACTCAGTTTGTGGTACTGTGTCATAGCAGCCTAGGAAATTAATACATATATATATATATATTCTGGGAAACACAGAAAAAGAACCCGGGGAAGAAAGAAAGATCACAAAATAAGAAACTGAAACTGAGATACAGATTGTACGAGGTGCAGTAACTTCTGGCATAAAACTGAATGAATCCCTTTGCTTACACCTATTCTTCTCTGGGGCCAACTGTGGCTTTGCAGTCAGCTGCTTGCTTGGCTGAGGACTAGGAGAGCCACCCTGGTTACCTTAGGAGAGCAAGGTGTTAACCCAGCTCCTAAGGGAGCCTTTACATCCCAAGTGGGCTTGTCTTTCTTCCAGCCAAGACATGCCTGGCAGAAATTCAGGAGAAACAGGCTTCTTCAGAAGGCCTGGTCAAGACACTCTCCTAGTCTAGCAGGTGATGTTAAGGCAGACATCTGGTCTGTAGCTCACCTGGCCTGCACCCAAACATGTTTCCTAGTTAATAAATTACTCCCAAAGAACCCCAATGCACTTGTGACGATCCTCAGAGCAGAGGGGTCTAGACTGCACAGGGCTGCCTGAAAGGAGTACTGGGGTGTGGAGTGGGGGGATAGAACCATGTGGGAGAGAGAAGGGACAGAGAAAGGTGAGGAGAAAGAGGTGGTCAGGAGAAATCACAACAGCTCCTTCCCAGCCCAGATCTTTGCCTTTGCCCCATCCCTCCTCCGGGGTGTTGAGTCCTTCTGGAACGAGAACTAATCGCCCAGGTGGACCCCAGGTTCAATTCCACACTCCTCAGCCTTTCAAACTGTTTCTTATTCTAATTCCATCCTGAGCGTCCCATCTCACCTCCCACCACTCCCCAAAACCCCAACAATCAAGACCCCTCACCGTCCCCTAATTCTCCCAACATCGTGGCAGCCTTGTAGCCAGCTCTACTCTGGGTGTCTCACAGTACTTTGGAATCTCTCTGTGCTGGTTTACATCTTTTTGAAGCCTGAAGAAAATAACCAACTGAACAACCTCTAAAGTGTGTGTGTGTCTCCCCGATGCCCTTCCAATCACTGATAAATACCCATGATATTGAGAAAAGCCTGCTGGCTCACCTGTCTCATCCTCTTCCTCTTCTAGTTGGGGGACTCAAGGGAGCGTTCTTAATGATTAATACTCACGTCAACAGGGAGTTGTGCTGCTAAGACCCTTCGGTGCTGCCTTCAGCACAGATCTGGTCCAGTTCTCAGACTGCTGGGCTGGCTGTTGGCCTGGTGGACCCCACAGCCCTTGCTATACGAGCAGGAGAACCAGCTAAGGCCGACACATGTACGAGTGGTCAAAGTTTGCCTACAACCACGTCCCCATCTCTGAGATGCTCCCTGGTGGCAGTCAGTGCACAGCACGAGGTGGTGCCTATGCTTTCAGCACCACCTTCCCCCCTCCCCACCTCCGTCTCAGCATCGCCGTCCCAGTCCGAAATCCAGCCGTCACCCTCCACACCCCGAAGGAGGGAGGTGGTGAGAGGCAGAATTCACCTCTCCGATCCCCACTTAGAATCAGGCACTGCATCTGAGCCTTCCACACCCATCGATTCCACTGGTCCTTGCCTCAATCCTGCTCCAAGTATTACAAGATGATTCCCAGTTTTTAAGATAAGGAAACTGAGAGTGCTGAGAGAGGCACTGTCACCTGCACAAAAATCCATGGATCATATAGAGCAGAATTCGGATTTGCTTCCCAGCCCACCTTGCCCCAGAGACAATGCTCTTTCAACCGGACCACAGAGGCCTCAGCTGCAGGCCATTCACAGAGTTAAAAGTTGCCACTTACAGACACTCAAAGCCATCAGCAGCGTCACTGTTTTGCCATAGTCAGGCAGGCAAGAGTCAGAAGAATCATTGCAGCTATGGCATTCTGCTGCAGAGATTCTCTGTGACCCGCTCCGTCCCCACTGGCCAATGTCTTGCTTGGCTGTCCTCTGTTCCTGGAGCTGCATGAGACTCCCACACAGGGTCTCTGGGGAACAGTGCACCAACTGTACCTATGACAGCACCCAGCCCTCCTGCATCTCCACCTGCTGTGCCTGACCCCCAAACTGACCTTCCTATCCACCCCTTCATCCTCCCAGCTGGTGCTCCGGCTTAATTAGAACAGGGTTCCCCAAGACACCTTGCTGGGAGCCAACTCAGTCACACACCCTCAGTGAGTGTGTGTGCAGAGAGAGAGGGAAAGAGAGACAGAAAGACGACAGGCAGATAGACTGTGGTGCATTGGGCTGGGCTTCAAAATGGATGGAAGGACTTATTTACAATCTAGAGATTCCTGGACCACAGCTTGGTACTCAGCTCTTCTCCTTTCCCTGCTATGATGCAGGAATCATGGCTGAATGTCTACCTTCCTAGCTTCAATGCCTCCATCCCATCTGTAACCTGCCAGCTCCTATGGAACAAGCTGGTCTGGCATCTGAATTGAGTGGAACCTGGGTGAGGGCTTGAAAATTGTTAGTGAGTGACTCCAGATCAAGTCTTAGGCTTTGTCCATGCTCTTTCCAGGCAGTGGGCTTTATCACCCATTACTCTATGCAACTTTGCTAAACCCAAGTACAGCTCCGGGATGCTCCAAGCCCACCAGCTTGGTACCGGCATTATTTTCCTATTTGCCATTGTAACAAATCACCACATACTTAGTGGCTGTAAATAACACAGATTTATTATCTTACTGTCCTAGAGGTTAGAAGACCACATGGGTGGCCAGAGCCGGTCCTTCCTAAGGCTGCAAAGGAGGATCGCTTCCTTGTCTTTGCCTGCAGTCCTTGGCTTGTGGCCCCCTCTTCCATCTCCTCACTCTGTCTCTCTCTCCTTCCGTCCCCTGCCCTCCTGCTCTCCTCTTATAAGGACCCCCGTGACTACATTGGGCTTACCTAGATAATCTCCCCACTCAAGCTCCTTAACTCAATCCCATCTGCAAAGTCCTGACTGTCATGTAAGGTAGCATCCTCACAGGTTCCAGGATTAGGACATGGGCATTTTGGGGGCCTACATGTGCACCCACATGTGCCATGACCCACAGAGGGCCCTGTGGACTCATAGGCCAGCAGCTGTACCTTCAGAAGTTTTGAACCTCACAGGGCCTTGTCCTTGATGGCCGTTTTTTTTTAAGTGATTTTTTTAAAATTAATTAATTAATTAATTTTTATTTTTGGCTGTGTTGGGTCTTTGTTGCTGCACGCGGGCTTTTTCTAGTTGCGGCGAGCGGGGACTACTCTTTGTTGCTGTGTGCGGGCTTCTCATTGCGGTGGCTTCTCTTGTGGAGCACGGGCTCCAGGCTCACAGGCTTCAGTAGTTGTGGCTCGCAGGCTCAGTAGTTGTGGCACATGGGCTTAGTTGCTCCGTGGCATGTGGGATCCTCCCAGACCAGGGCTCGAACCTGTGTCCCCTGTATTGGCAGGCAGAATCTTAACCACAGCGCCACCAGGGAAGTCCCTTGATGGCCGTTTGACATGTAGTTTTTGGATAAATGAATGGAGAGTATGTGGACTGAATTGTGTCCCTTCAAAATACAAGTATTGAAATCATAACCCCCATTAGCTCAGAATGTGACCTCATTTAAAGATAGGGTTTTACAGAAGTCATCGAGGTAAAATGAGGTCATTGTGAGTGAGTGGGCTCTAATCCGATCTGACTCTGTCCTTATGAAAAGGGGAAACCTGGGCACAGGCACACAGGCGGAGGCCATGTGAACAGGAAGACGGCCGTCTGCAAGTCAGGAGGCATGGAACTCAGTCTTCTCCCACAGGCCTCTAAGGAATCCAGCACCTTGAAAGTCTACTGTTAAGTCACCCAGCTTGTGGTGCTTGTTACAACAGCCCTAGCAAATGAGTGCAGATAATAAAGCTCCTAATTAGAGAGCACTCTGGTACATTGAAAGTAAGATTTAAAAAAAAAAAAAAAAAAGAACTTGTCACAGGGTGCTGTGCCACCAGAAATATTTCACACTAACTGTTAGTTCGGGGGCGGGGGGAGGGGGCTTAGAGCATCATTTCCTAATCAGTGTTGTTGCCGTCTCTGGGCGCATGGAGATTAAAGCAAAGATGGCCGGGCACCTGCCCCTCTCCCAGTGAGGCGCTCTGGCACCAGCAGAGGAGGCTGCCCCCTCGGACCCCCGGGCTCCACCCTGCACAGAGCAAGGCCAGACTGGAGGCAAACGTCTAAGGAGCTGCCAGGCCCCTCTGGTCCCTGGTCAGCCCTCCTGGTCCTCCTGTGTGGTCTCCACCGCACCTCGTGTCTGCCGTCAGGTGTTAACTCTCCCCCCAAGCCCAGGGCTCTGGGTGAGTCAGCCACACCTTTATTATGAATTGTTTATTCTCCAGGGTGTCTGTGGCCACAAGTGACATCTCCAGTTAAGAACACCAACCAGAAGAGTGTCCCCTGAGAAAGAATTTCGAGGCTTTGGACAGCGGTGGGGTAAAGAATTTGGGCGAGGGTAATCAAGTCATTGCAGGAAGGGTATGGCCCCCTCACAAGACCATCTTTGACATCTTGTAAAATGTTCAGGAAGGGGTTTTCTCCAGAAGAAATTAGTTCAGGGTCATCTTATTAGAAATAGGTTAAGTATTTGCTGGAGGCCACCAATAAGATGGGTGGTGATTTGGTGTCCACGACCAAAGATGACCCCTCTCACTGCACTGCCAGTGTGTTTATTAAAGCCAGTGAAGGGTCTTGATCTCTGGATGCCCCCTCATTGTGCATCTTACACACCAGTTGTGGGGGATTACTTACTGATCAATTGTGGGGAAAATAATTAGCTTCCCTCCACCCCGGGCTAATTACGGAGAGCATCATTTAGGCAACGCCGTGCACACATGTGCAGCCCACCTCCACCCTGCCTTCCCAGACCGGCCGGCAGGCAGACAGCAAGTGCATTCCGGTGACAGCTGGCAAGCCAGCCTCTGGGAATGAAACATTTTAGCACTTCATAAATTTCTAACAAGGTTTCAAATTGCCGCCGTTTCCCTCCTCTCAGCTCTGTCAACTAGTGAAAGGGAGGGGGAAAAAAGACTAATTAAATCTACAGTGGGAAAGTGCTACTGGTAAGATTGCTACTTATTAAAAATAATGAACTGTTAGGACCAATTTGCAAAGTAGGTGAAATTCTCCCCATTTCCCCTATATATAAAAACACATCCTTCTAATTGTATATGTATTGGGTAGTATATACGGATATATATCAGAACAGAATATGATACATGACATTCTTAAACCTAATGGAAGGTGACACATAATAAAGTAAAACATTGAGAGACTATGTAACAATACTCGATATGAACACTGAGGCTTGATATCGTGTACAAAGTAGGTCATTTCAAATTCTTTTCCCACATGATTGTTATCGCAAGAAAAATTATTGCCGGTGACGCACCAAATGGAGAGAAACACAGCCTTGAAAACCTTCCTGAAATGACAATTTCCAAGTTTTGATCACCATCACTAATTTTTAAAAATAACAGCAGCAATAAAGCTCTCTTCATTCTTTCACTCTCTGTTTTAAAAGGAAAGATAGTCAACTGGAGACATGAAAGACTGAGGGGCAGGGCAAGCACTGGAGAGGGAAAGAGAAAGGAAAAGAACTCACAAAGTATTTCACTGTCAACTAAAAAACATGTAAGCAGCTTGGTGGGAGGGGTGAGTTCAGAAAAATAAAAGATACAATTTTAAAGAATTTTACTCTGAGGAAAGCAACGTACCCTCCTGTTTCTGTGAGCACAAGTTAAGTAACTGCAGCTGTCTTCAGCCTGTAGGTGTATCTCATACAATAACTACACAGGTTGCTATGCAGGGGACAGTATTGGACACGTGACTCGAACAGGGCAAAAACTAGGGCGCTGACCATCCTGCGGGTAACTCGGGGTCCAAATCCCTCTGAGCCAAGCGCACAGCCAAGCACAAAGCAGGTACCAGACGATGAGCAGCTGCTGGGCCGGGATTATCGATGCTCCCTGCCCCCGTCCACCGCATGTCTGACATCCCCTGCACCGGGCTGATCTATTTCACCTGACGCCTGCTTTCTTTTTCAGCCTGAGAAGGCTGACCTTTAGGATGATGTATATAAACAAACTTCCTCGCCAGCTAGGATGGGAGGAAAATGCAAAGAAGAACAGGCGCCCTATTTACGTTTGGGAAAATAAACAGTCCTTTAAGGTATCGGCCCAGCTGATGTTCAGGACAGTGACCTCAGGATTGGAAATCTCACAATGGCTCCCGACTGAATTTCAGATGCAAATGATCACTTGGTATTAATTTCAGCCTTGCTAATATTTGGTCCCGAGCATCGCAGCTAATTGGCAGGATGAACTGCCAGTTCCGCTGACGGCGGCCCCGTGTGACACTCGGGATCTTCTGAGTGGTAGAACCCACAGTCACTTGATAGTGTTAGTTTGCCAATCATGAACCTTGGTATCTCGCTCGCCACTCTCTCCCTTCCCCTCCCCTTCCCCCTCTCCCTCTCTCCTCTCTCTCCGTGTTTGTGTGTGTGTGTGTGTGTGTGTGTGTGTGTGTGTGTGTGTGTGTGTGTGTGTGTGTTTCTACATATGCAGAGGTTTGGTGACAGGGACAAAAAGAAAAAAAATTTGACAATAATAAAGAGTGTGATTAAGTGGAAAAGTACTCATAAAACACTCCAATGTTGACTAATAATGCCAAGCAATGTAAAAGTGATTCTAGAAATTCATCCAGGCTTTCAACACATAGGCAGCGACTTCACTAAAGAAAACAAGGTCACCCCAGGCCGCTCTGCACCCAGATTACAGCTCGGGGCCACTGAAGGGGACCCACCCATCTGCCCCATTACTTTACAGTGACACTCCCTGTGGGGACTGCAGTGTGATCATTCTGAGCACAGCATCATAGCATACATTTCCCCTGTATTTTTATCCAAATGTCCAAGTGATTTTATGGGCATCGTCTGATCTACTGCTTGCCACAATTACATCCATCTTGTCTTCCACCAACAGAAATGATTATTCTCGCTCTCTCCCAGCAATTCCTACAGGGCATAACCAGTAAGGACAAGACTAGTGACCAGCCAGCATTTTGGGCTTAATGAATGAACCCGACCTGAGTTTATTCTCATCAAACACAATTTCCATCTCCAGGTGTTTACAAGGTTCATCCAACATCACATGAAGGTCTTTTCCCGGTAAATTTAGAAATCCATCTGCTGCTAGAAGCACTGATGCACTTTGCTCACCAGATCTGGAAGTGTTTCAAGGTAAAAACAGGCTTCCCAAGGAACGTGTTGATTGTAATCAGAGTGAAGCCAGCAGTTACCAGGAACTGAAGTTGAGCGCTGAACCGTGGGCACGACCTGGAGGTATGGAGGAGCTTATGGAGAATGAGAAAAACTGCTTTTTCTTTGGAAAGGGAGGTGGAGGTCCATGTGGGATACAGCTGAAATTATCTGAAAGGGGACATTATCAGAGGGACTGACATTAAACATGGCAGTTAAAGATCTCCTTCAATGTCAAGGTGAAGTGTTTTGGGGCTACAAAAGTAGACCCATCTCTAGAAGGTGGTTGGGGGATATTTGCTCACATTAAGTCACTGGAGTCTCCACCTTAGAAGAGACTTCTAAGGGTCCTGCCCCTGCAGGAAGCTCGGGGGTCCTGCCCCTGCCCTCTTCAATCTCCTCTAAGGCTCTGAGTGGCCATGAGCAGAGCCAGATGCCCTCCCCTGACCTGCAACATTCCAGAACAAAGAGTGACATTTACATTCCTGTGATAAACGACTTGCTCCCCCATAAATATTCTGAATGGTCTGAACTTTTGGAGCGGAACCTTCTAGAAAAGATGTTGTGGCATCTTAAATGCTCAAACTCCATTTTTCTTTGGGGAAATGTGAGCACCCTGGCCAGAGCCTCACAGGTGGCCTCAGCTATGAAAACTGGCCCATTGTGCTGCCTCCGTGGGGTAGAAGAAAGCGGGTCCTGTGCTCCCGGAGCACAGAGGGCAAGTGTAAGCAGCACCCGACGTCACGCAGTGAGAACCCTACAGAGACCCCGAGTCCTAGGCCGGCCCCCTTGCAGCTTTGTCCGGGCATCTTGTGTTTAGCCGCACAGGACCCTGAACTCTTCCCCAAGTCAAACCAAGAAACACCCTCTAAATTATACCCGTTACCTTCCTAGAAATAATAGTGAATTGTTACATAACTGGTCTTTGTTATCACAAAACAAACCACTTCCCTCCAGTTTTTCAGTTTCTCCTCCTATTTATTGAAATATGAAAACCAAAGTTAGCATTAGTTTCCCATCCCTTTTCACCATCTCTTTCCTCTATTGGCAGGTTAGGGTCACAGTGTCAAGGCACCATGTTGGGACTCACAGCTCCAGCCCTAGGAGATCAATAATTCATGCGTAAGTACCTCTTCCAAGACTGGGACCCTGGGATACAGGGATGGTCTTGCACCAACTTCAAAATTTGCCCATCAGAACTCGTTATGTGAGTTTTCTCCATGAAATCATAGCGAGATATTCTCAGTCACTGGTGTGGCCAGTTCAGGGCTGGAAGCCCTCTGAATCGTCTCAGCACAGCTGGGGCTGCAGGAGAAGAAATAATAGCTAACACTCAGCACCTGCAGCTGGCCACATGCTGCTCCAAACCTTCTGTGAGCACAAACTCACTTAATTCTCACAGCAGCCCTACAGGAGGGAGATGTTATTATCAACCCCACTTTCCAGATGAGAAAACAACTGAGGCACAGAACAGTTAGGTAAGCTGCCCAAGCTATACAGCTGATAAGAAGAGGAACAGAGCTTCAAACGCTGAAATGTGGACAACCTAATTAGGAAACCTTTTTCACAGTTACTAAGAAGAAGGTAAAGCATGATAAACAATGTTGGGGGCATAATTTCAGTGTAAAAAATAAAAGAAGAGGTAAAAAGTTGCCAAGTTGGGGAGCATACGAGGACCTGGGCAGTCTTTTCTTTTGGAAACCCCTAGAAAGACTTAGGAAAAAAATTTTTAAAAAGCAGCCTTTGAAGGGAAGGGAATGGAATAAACATAAGGCTGCATGGGGATGGGCGCGGGTGTCACTCCGGGGCTCGGGGGCGGCAGTCTCCGGGGTACACAGGGTGGGCGGGTCAGCGGATAGAGACATTTAGGACTGATGTAGTAGGAGACGGCTGGAGAGGTGTGCGGAGTACAAAAGGGACAGAGGGGCTGCATCAGGAAAGGAGCCTTCATCAGCACGAGAACCACGTGGCTCTTTTTTCCAGGCGCCCTTTGAGCGAGCAGGTGCTGGACTCCGTGTCCTTCAAGGACCTCACCGCTCGCTCAGCTGCTGTCAGGACGCCGTTATGAACTGAGATGGGGGAGGGAGGGTAGTACCGGGAATGGAAAGAAGTGAGGTCATCTCAAAGAACAGAGTGCCTTTTGCAATTTTTCTGAAAGCTGGAGTTCTGAAAGCAGAATTCCTTGAAGATGTGTACCCTGCTGCTCCCTAGGACCGTAAACAAGTTACCTCTCGGCATCAGCACTAGGTGAGTGAGGGTACCTCCTTGACCCCCTTTCTGCCAGGCGCACCTCTACCCACGGTTGACGGAAGCTACACCAGAACTTGCTCAGTTTGCCATCTCTGTTCCTCAGTGCCTGGTTCATTTCCATCTAAACTGCACCTCTAAGTAAATCAAGCACAAGCAAAGAAAGTATGAAGACGTAACGGAGAACCCTGAACAACACATTTTTATTCTCAATTACTTTGGATAAAACTCTGAAAACAATTTGTTTGATTTGTGATGCTATTGTTTCTGCCTCAAAAACTGTTTTTGATTTGGAAAGGCATTCCAAGCAGGTACACCGGAGAATGCAACCTAAAATAGCCAGGTGATTTAATTTTACATGCGTGTTTTACTTCCAGGGAAAATGAGGATGTTGCATACAATGGAGAGAAAAAAAAAAAAAAATTGGAGACTGGAGTTTATGATGTCATCTTTATGCGAACATTCTTCATTATTTCATAAAATGTAACCATGTTAATGGGAAAGAGGCCATGAAAAATATTCATTTTTGCTACACGTGCTGGTAACCACAAAATAAGATGTATAGGAACTGATACAGAATTTTCGTTAATAAGGATTGCTGCTATGTCCTGTTGTGTCAACACAAATTCCATTCCTCATTTTTGTTATTCAACGTTTTGTGAGTAATGGATGCAAAAAGCAATTCAGTGGTCATCTCCAATCTCCTTCCTCTCAGTTAAAGGTGTTTCAGACCTGCATCCTGTACCATCAGCTGGTCCCGGTTCTGTATGGAGCTCAGTCAGTTACAGGAACTGCCTTAGTCCTCCCTCAGCAGGAGCCCCGCCCCTCTCCGAGGGCCTCTCCAGCCAAATTCCCTGCATCTCTCTGGATCATGTGACTCCCCTCCCCAACCGCAGAGAGCTGCAAGAACGGCGAGCATCTGATGTGCTGGGCAGCATGGTACCATTGGTGGGTGTCTCTGGTCAAGCAAAGCGGTTGCCACTCATCACGTATCAGGACCTATAACAAATCCCACAACCTCACCGGATGTGGATTAAGAAACAATTACTGGCATAGTGGAAGCTGGGATGCCCCAGCACTGGGCACCCACCTCCCAGCTGCTCTGAGGCTCAGCGGCTCACGCCTCTCAGCTACCTCGCCACCACCCCTCGCCCCAGAGAATCACCTGCCAAACAAGAACCAGCTCAGCCCACTTCTCCCTGACAGCCCGGTCAGTAACTGGCTGACCCAGGGTCCAGACGGGTGACCCCCGCCACAGGTGCCTCGAGTCCTGCAGGAGGACACCGTGCCCCAGAGCTCTCCTGTGAGGTCAGGCGGAGTCCAGTCTCCCGCTGAAACCATCCCTGACCCACCGGGCTCCTCACACAGCCCTTCTTCAACCAGCCCCTCGAGCACTTGCACAAGAATCCCCTTCTCAGGTTCTGCTTCTAGAACCAACTGTAGTAGGTTCCTGGGGCTGCCCTGACAAATGACCACAAACTGGGGGAGGCGTAAAGCAACAGGAATTTACTCTCTCACGGTCTGGAGGCCAGAAGTCTGGAATTAGGGTGCAGGCAGGGTTGGTTTTTCTGGAGGCTCTGAGGAAGGAACCATCCCATGCCTCTGCTGACTCCTGGTATCTGCCGGCAATCCTTGGAATCCCTTGGTTTGTGGAGGCATCCTTCCGATATCTGCCTCCAACTTCACACGACTTCCTCTCTCTGTGTCTCTAAGGTCCAATTCTCCCTCTACTTTCTCCCATAAGGACACCAGTTACCCAGATTTCCTGGATCTGGAGACCCCATTTTCATATAAGGGCACATATACTGAGGTTCCAGGCGAACATGGAGTTTAGGGACACTTCAACCCACTACACCAAAACTAAGGCAACTGAGCAAAGTACCTACAAGCCACGGTTAGCAAGAGAAGGCATGGGTCCCCCCACCTTCACTCTGACCCCATGCAAAGTCATGCTGGGCTCGGGTTCTACAATGAACATGCAGTGTGGCTGTGAATTCCAGGGAGGTCCCCTCCACCCTGCCGCTCTCCCTTCTAATAAGGCAAGCGTAAGAGCAATCCTGCACACAAGGGAAGAATCAGGCTACTGGGGCCCCAGGGTGGGCCTGTTGGATGCCAGCTGTTTGCCAGTTGTTTGGGGCTTGGGGATCCCCTGGAAGCTGAATTCAGGTGCAACCCCAGCGGGAAGGAAGCCATTGGTCCCACAGGAGGCTGAAATTGGGTTGAGCTCCTCCCTCCCCCTACACACACTGGGGGAAGTGCCAGCTGAGACTCTGTCCAACAGGCAGCAGAGAGTTCCCAGGGCGCCTTCAGACAGTTGTGCTTTTTACACCATACCCTACAAGGACGTCAGCCTGGGACGTGGTGACTGACTGTGAGAGCTCTGCCGCGAGACTATCCTTTCTCTCTCAGATTCCGATATAAACTGCAGAGTCAAAGAGCATCAGTGCGCTAAAGAGAAAGAACAGGCACACTTCATAACGGGCAGTGAAGTCAGAGGCGTGCAGGTAAAAGCAGCTATGCCCAGAATCTGTGAGTGAAGTGAACAGCGGGGACCAGAGTGGAGGCCCGTGAATTGCACAGGAGGGGTCAGTGAGACGACATGGGCTCCAGAGCCGCCAGGGAGCCTGAGTCACCTTCCAGTTCTAGTTTCCAGGAGGTCCACCTGCGTAACAGTTCCTTTCCTTCCCTGATACCTGGTCATGTAGCTGAGGATCCTAGCATTCTCACTACAAATGGATATTTTACAATAAACTCTCATTACCTGCAGTGACATGAGTCAGTCTTATTTTAGTGCATTACAACGAGCCAACAGAATATCCCATGAAGTTAGGAGGATAAAGCTAGTCCAATATGTGACACTACGTTAAAAACCTTACCCACGGAGCACCTTTACACTGAAAGCCACAACAGTCATTACTTTGTCCTACTTGTGTCTCAGATGAGCCTGAGATTCAGTTTAGTGAAACATCTTGCCATGATCACTCAGGGAGCTCAACTCAGATCTTCTAAATGGCCTCAAAAGAGCAAGCTGAGGCAGACCTCCCAAGGTCCTTTGCTATTACTATTCACCTGTACTCATTTATACATTTGCTCACTCAGTGGAGACTAGGGAATAAAATGGTAAGCAAAGTCAGATATAATTATTACGGTGCCTATATTTATCGATGAGACAGATTTAATCACATGATCACAGAAACAAAAGTAAAATTACATGTCTGATAAGTGCTACAAAGGATATGTGATGTCATGAGGCTACTTACAAAGTAGTTGCATCTATTCTGGGGTCAGGGACTGAGAGGTCCAGAAAGAGAAAAAGGTCTTTTGGACAGAAAGAATAAGGTGTGTGCAAATCCCTGAAACATTAAAGGAAGCAAAAAGAGTACTGAACTCAAGGTGGAGCATGATTTAAGACCAGGCTGAAAATGCATCTGGGGAGAAAGCTATTTAGAGCCTTGGGGAATCAAGGTAAGGATCCTGGTCTTTGTTCTTCGGGCAGTTAGCACACTTTAAGCAAGAGATTAGTATGATGAGACTATTCTTCAAAAATATCACACTGGGCCTTTAATTCAAGATGTCAGAATAAGTCTCTTCACGTTCCCTCTTCTGCCCCAAAACTTCCTTCAAATAAGAGCAATAGGCTAAGAAAAAGGAAAAATGGCAAACAAAATGGAGCGATCAGCAATCCAGAGATTTCAACAGATTCTGAAGCGCAGATCCCCCTCACCACAAAGCAAAGATGCCTATTCCACGCGCTCTGACCACTTACATAATTCTCCCAGTTTCCCTTTGTATGTGCTCAGTCTTGAATATAAATACACAACCAACGGCCACCAGATATTTGAGGAATGCTCACGTCATAAAAGAGTAAGACCAAGATAAATAAATATGAAAACACAAACCTTGGATGAGACATAATCCAGAAAATGAAAGAAAACTAAAATTATCATCATCATCATAATCATCTCTAAGAAATATCCAGCAAGGAATTCTAGAAGATAATTTATTTGTAAGACAAGAATAGAATAATAATGGAGACTGTGAGAAACATTAACAGAAATGGAGAACTGAATGAAAAGGACAGATGCACAGCTAACTGGAATCTCAGGAACATAAAAATGAAAGTGAAGAAATACTTAAAAGAAAGTAACGGTAAAATTTTTTGGACTGACAGAAAACATGGATCAAAAAACCCCAAAGCACGATATACTAAGTTAAATAAAAGTTAAAAGTTAAATAAAAAATTCATGTCTAAGCACACTTGGATAAAAATTACAGAATATCAAAATACAAATAGAAGATATTAAATGCAGCCAGAGAAAAACAGCAAATGATCTACAAAAGGGTAAGAATTTAAATGACAGCTGACATCCCAACTATACCAAAGAAATCCAGAGACAGTGATATATTACCTTCCAAGTGTAGAGGGGAAGTAACAGTCCACGTAGAAGTGTGTACCCAGCAAAACACTCTTTCATGAAAAGGATGAAATAAGGATAGTTAGAGATAACAGAAACTAAGAGAGTATACTACAAAGAGACCAGAAATAAGGGAAAATCTAAAGAATACACTTCAAGAAAAAAGAACACGATCCCACAAGGATGGTCTGAGATCCAAGTAGGAATGAACAAATGACATGATAAAACTGTAGGTAAATCCAAACCAATATCATCTGAGTAAGGTCATAATAAAATAATGCCTAACTTCTAGATTAAAAAACATAACAGCAAGCACATGTAAGTCTTGAGATGGGTAATCAAAATCAATGTGGTCCAACCCTGTCTCCAAGAGGAGACCACAGACTGGGTGGCTTATAAACAACAAACATTTTATTTCTCACTGTTCTGGAGGCTGCAAGTCCAAGATCAGGGCACCGGCAGATGTGGTGTCTGGTGAGGGCTCTCTTCCTGGTTCACAGAAGGCACCTTCTGGGTGTGTCTTCACGTGGTGGAAGAGGTGAGGGAGTACTCTGGGGCCTCTTTTATAGGGGTACTGATCCCATTCATGAGGGCTTCACCTTCATGACCTAACCACCTCCCAAAGGCCCTGTCTCCTAACACCATCACATTGGGCATTAGGTTTCAACATCTGAAGTTTAGGTGGATGTAAACCTTCAACCTATAGTACCTGTTTTGTTCTGGGTTTTTTGTTTTGTTTTTTTTTTCTGTGGAAGAAGGTGGCTAGGTTATCATTTACCTGTAGACCTTTGCTAGTTTAAATGCACATGGGAAAATTCCAAGGTAAATTTAAACATATAGAAAGAGAAAATGTGTCCTCAATAAGTAGAACAAAAAAGAAAAACTCATTAGACAAAGAAAGAAAGGTGAAAGTATAAATACAATAAAGCCAAAAAGTAAGACAGGAGAAAGAAGTCCAATGTATCAATCATTACAATGAATGCAAGCACACTAAACTTGAGTTTGGATAATCCTATCCTAGTTTGGGGTAGCAAACTATTGTTTTCCAGCATAAAAGACTAATTTTTGAGCATGATTATTTTCATATGATTTTTTTTTCAAAAAGGAAGAAAAGATATTCTTGGTTGAAGTATGAAAAAAGAGAATGGAGAGATGAAAGGCTGGCTATCAGGATGTTATCACAGTAGCCTGATCGAGTGACGATAAACATACTTAAACTTTTTGAGGACATCCTCAATTACGTCCATGGAATAAATTCTAAGGAAGAAAAACTTTGAGGTCAAACAGATGCCAGTATTTGTAATTTTTAATATGTACTGTCAAGTTTCCCTGCAGGAAGTCTGCACCCTTGAATGCTGCTACAATATTTCTCAATATTCTTGTTATAGTTCTTGTTGCATTTTACCAAGGCGCTATTCTAGTTCATAGTAAGGAATGAGATAGTCAAAACCCCTCTCATCATACATCTACCATTCCATGTGCACAGGGGAGGAAGACAAACAGCATAAAAAGTAAACCAATAAATAATAATTTCAGATAATAAAATGTTATGAGGAAAATAAAATAGGTGAGTTGATGAGCAATGACTTCACAGTGTGTAGGCAGTGAAGGTCCCTTTGAGCCAGGACCTGAGAGACCTGGAGGAGGAGCGCCCCTGCAGAGAGATGGCAGTGAAGGCTGTCCAGTGGAACTCGCTGGATGTGGCCAGGGAATAGAAAGGTGCCCGTGTGGCCAGTGTATAATGAGGGAAGGGCTGGTGGGCTTTTCTGTCACATAGACGACTAAGATTTACATATACACCCATGTCCCACGAGGAAGGGAAGTGGGACAAGGTAACTGATGAGCAGATCAAACCCATAAGTGTGTCTTCATTCACACAACACAGGGATCTCACCTTTAGTGAGCATTCTTACGTGCTTGGGACTTGATATACGCCATCTCTTCAATTATAACACAATCACAGACATCATCACCTCCATTTTAATGTTGAGGAAACAGAGTCAGAAGGAGAGAAGTCACACAGCTTATAAGTAGTGGAGTCTGGCTTTACATTCAAGTTGTACTGACTCCAAAGGTCATGTTGTTTCCACCCTGAGCAAAGGGACCACCCAGATGGACACTGACACTGTGATGAGCTTTAGAAACCGACAGGCAACGTCTTGAGCATGTAGACTTGTAAAGGTGAGATGGTCTTCATGACTTTATTTACCATTTATAATTTTATGAACCACCTATTTCCAAATTATATATACTAATCATTGTATATATTATTTAATACATATCCTACATATAACCTAAAGATAATTATTGTGAGAAACTAGAGAGCAGAGAAAAATAAGTACGGCAGCATCCTATAGGGTGAATTGGCATTACAAGTAGGAATTAGCTTTATCTCCAGCTAATCATTGCTATATTCAGGCTCACTCTAAAAATTGTTTGTGTCTGATAGTCTTGCTACCTCATGAATAAAAAATACTGATTCTAATAATTACCAACTCATCTTTAAACTGAGAATTACAATACTGGTAGTGACTATCTCATATTAAGATTTAAAGAGTAAATTGTACTTATATGAGCCCTCTGGGGTCTGGGATATACAAGCCAAAAGTGGGTGATTGTGATGGCTTTCAAACGTTTTCAAGTGAGCTGGAAGAGGGCCGCTAGCAGGGACCACTGGTGCCCAGGAGTCTGAAGGACCCTCACCCAAGACAGGAACCACAATTACTTGAAAGGAAAACTTGAGAAAACATTTGAAAGGAAACCCCAACAAACTTATGGGTATGTGGGATCAGGGAACTCCAGGGTTTCCATCTTGAACACAGGGCTGACTACATTATGAGATCATAATAAAGGAATGATGCTGTATAATGAAAAAGAGGAAAGGGTTCAACAAAGATTTGGGCCCATTATTCAGGAGAAGACTTAGCCAATTCTATTGAAAAGAAATCTCTTGAGCCCTTGTCTGTGGCTACAGGAGATAGATTTGAGTTTTTAGACTCTGTAAGATGATCATAGAATCACTGCTGGAGAGAACTCTGGACTGAACAGAGAGGCAGGGCCTTAATGGGACACAAACTGCCTTTCTTGGTCATCACTAGCATGTGTTCCCCATAAGCTACTCCAGGGGCAGTACCATTGCCCTCCACATGCACGGATGAACCCAAAACCTCTTAGCAGTAGCCAGTACAGCTCATTCATTCATTTTTTTAACTGATGATTTATTTTTTTAATGCTCATAGTAAAACATGTTTTAAGTATAGAAAGGTAAAAAATAAGAGCAAAAATGTAACTCTACACTCCCAACCTCAATTACAAAAGGAGGAAACCATGGGTTATAGTTTTATATGAACTCTTCTGGATCAAAAGTACATAGTATATAAACTATATAATATGTATGTACTTTTGAAATACGCAAATAAGATTAAAATATGATATTATGCATCACATTTTTGTCATTTGATAACCTATTGCCTTATGTCAATGCACATAGATCTACCTTATTCATTTTAGTGGCATCGTGATATTTTATCATATGGTTACTTCCTATTTGGGGCTACCAATATCACTGCATGAATATTGTTATTTATGTCTCTTGTGTGAGAATATCACAGAGTAAGTTCCAAGCACGGAACTTGTTGGGTATTTTCATTTTTAAAAAAAATTTATTTATTTTTAATTTTTATTTTTTATAGAATTTTTAAAGTTTACACTCCATTTACGGTTATTACAAAATACTGGCTATATTCCCCGTGTTGTACACTACATCCCTGTAGTCTGTCTTACACCCAATATTTTGTCCCTCCCACTCCCCCTTCCATGTTGCCCCTCCCCCACCTCCCCACTGGTAACCACTAGTTTGTTCTCTATATCTGTGAGTCTGCTTCTTGTTACATTCACTAGTTTGTTGTATTTTTTAGATTCCACACATAAGTGGTATCATACAGTATTTGTCTTTCTCTGTCTGACTTATTACATTTAGCATAATGCCCTCCAAGTCCATCCACGTTGCTACAAACGGCAAAATTTCATTCTTTTTTTATGGCTGAGTAATATTCCATCGTAGATATAGACCACATCTTCTTTATCAATTCGTCTGTTGATGAACACTTAGTTTGCTTCCATGTCTTGGCAATTGTAAATATATGGCTATAAACATTGAGGTGCATGTATCTTTTAGACTTAGTGTTTTCATTTTTTTTCACATATATACGTATATATACCAGAAGTGGAATTGCTGGGTCATATGGTAGCTCTATTTTTAGTTTTTTAAGCAACTTCCATACTATTTTCCACAGTGGCTGCACCAATTTACATTCCCACCAACAATGCATGAGAGTTCCCTTTTCTCCAGATACTCGCCAACATTTGTTATTTGTGTTCTTTTTGATGATAGCCATTCTGACAGGTGTGAAGTGATATCTCATTGTGGTTTTGATTTGCATTTCCCTGATGATTAGCAATGTTGAGCATCTTTTCACATGCCTGTTGGCCATCTGCATGTCCTCTTTGGAAAAATGCCTATTCAGTTCTTCTGCCCATTTTTTAATCAGGTTGTTTGTTCTTTTGATGTTGAATTGTATGAGCTGTTTATATATGTTGGATATTAATTCCTTATCAGTCATACCGTTTGTAAATATTTTCTCCCATTCAGTAGGTTGTCTTTTGTTTTGTCGATGGTTTCCTTTGGTGAGCAAAAGCATTTAAGTTTAATTAGGTCTCATTTGTTTATTTTTGCTTTTATTTCCTTTACTTTAGAAGATAGATCCAAAAAAATGTTGTGCAATTTAGGGCAAAGAGTGTTCTGCCTATGTTTTCCTCTAGAGTTTTCTAGTATCTGGTCTTACATTTAGGTCTTTAATCCATTTCAAGTTTATGAACAGAATAGAGAGCCCAGAAATAAACCCATGCACTTATGGTCAATTAAACTATGAAAAAGGAGGCAAGAATATACAATGGATAAAAGACAGTCTCTTCAACAAGTGGTGCTGGGAAACCTGGACAGCTACTTGTAAAAGAATGAAATTAGAGCATTCTCTAATACCATAGGCAAAAATAAACTCAAAATGGGAGTTTCCATTTTGAGTTTTGGGAGATACTCCCTCCTGCAAGGTTGCTCCCATCGGCAGGCCCATAGAAGTGGGCAGGGAGGGACCCTGTTCCCCACACCCAGGCTACTGCAGTAGTAAATTTCCATTTTTTCCCATTTGGTACATAAAACAGGGCATGGCATTGTTTTTTGTTTTTTTTTTTCTTGGTGTCTTTTTTTTTTTTAACATCTTCATTGGAGTATAATTGCTTTACAGTGGTGTGTTAGTTTCTGCTTTATAACAAGGTGAATCAGCTATACATATACATATATCCCCAGGCATTGTTGTTTTGATTTGCAATTCTTTACGAGGAGCTGAGCCCATTTTCAACTCTTTATTGGACATTCAGATTGTGTTTTGGGTATCAACCTGTCCGTGTGCTTTGCTCATTCATCTATTGGCTTATTTATCTCGATCTTATTCATTTTAAGCATTCCTTACAAAAGAAGAAAATTAGTTCTTTGTCAGATGTCTTCCAGGTTATTATTACAGATATTTTCCCAGAATTCCATGTGTATATTGGTTTCATAATATTTAATAAGTTGTAGGTAGTCTTGGAGTGTTTTGCTATGACTAGAGAGTTTTTCCCCACTACAATATTAGTTTTTGACACAAACATATTTTTCAAGCACTTTTCTGTTCACATTTAAATATAAATATTTATTTCATTTATAATTCATTTTGGTATGAGAAGTAAGGTATAGATTCAGCTTTATTTTTTTTCCTAAATAATAATTATGTAGTTGAACCAACTTCATTCACTGAAGATTCATCTTTCCCTTGCTGATTTGAGCTGCCTTTATTGTGTAATAAATCTCCACACATATTTGGACCTATTTCTGAACTTACTTCTATTCTATTTAACTGATCCTGCATCTATAACAAGCTGAATAATAGGTACAAATCATCTAATCCTCACTTCATAATTCTTCTTTTACAAAACTTTCCTGTCTTTTCCCTAAAGGACTGGACTCTGGTCAAATCCCACCACTTCCGTTTACTGGGCGTACTTCCACTTAAGCCTGTTATATGCCTCTCTCTACCTCAGTGTTCTCGTGTATAAAATATTGATATGAATAGAACACACTGTGTAAGATGTTTTCGAGGAGTGAATGATTTAAAGCAATTAGAACACAGCAGGTATAATAATCACCCAATTAGTGTCCACCATTGTCATCATTATTATTCTTTTGTCTATAGATTGTTGTTTCGTTGTGTGCATTTTTTAAAATAATTTCAAAGCTTTATATTTAGTTTTAGCCCTTCTATTGGTTACATTTATAATTGTATTTAATGTTAAACATTTATTACTCTGTCTAGTGATTTCAAGCAGTATCTATTAGTTCTCAGTTATCTGCTGTTCTGCATTCTCCCTCACCCTCGGTTTAATCTATATTATTCCACATAATATTTATATATATATTTAATATAAAGTATTCCACAAATAAATAATATATATCTAATAACGTTTAATCACATTTAAATTTTATAAGCATAACTCTGCAGTTAAAAGCTCATGAGTACTCCCCCACTGCTGAGTTCTTTTGGACGCCATCTTGCTTGACTGGATTTTACTATCTGTTATGAGCAGAATTTTGTCCCCTCAAATTCATATGTTGAACTCCTAACCCCCATGACTTCATTATGTGACTGTACTTGGAGAGAGGTCTTTAAAGTATTAAGGCAAAATGAGGTCATGTGGGTGGGCCTTAATCTGATAAGACTGGTGTCCTTATAAGAAGATGAGATTAGGACACTGACACACAGACTGAGGGGTGACCATGTGAGTACAGGTGAGAAGGTGGCCATCTACAAGCCAAAGAGAGAGAAACCAACTCTGCTGACACCTTGATCTTGGACTTCCAGCCTCCAGGACTGTGAGGAGATAAATTTCTGTTGTTTAAACCGCCCAGCCTGCAGTACTTTGTTATGGCAGCCTGATCAACCTGATACACCATCAGACTGTTTTTTGTTCGTTTTGCTTTGTTTTTCCAACAAGTAGCTAAGGGTTCTACATTTTCTGACTTCTTGCGTGATTGAAATGTCTGCTGCTTTTATATTTGAGTGACAACTGAACTAGGTATAAAATTCCTGAGCTAAATTTTCTTTAAATGCTGCTTCAACTGTCTTCTGGCATTAAGTGTTTCTGGGGAGATGTCTTAGAACAACGTGATACTTCACCTTTGCCTGCTACTCTTCTGTTCAAATATTTGAAGTGTTTTTTTCTTAATCCTTGAATTTTGGTGAGTTCACTCACTATAATGCCTCAGTTTGCTTTTTTTGTATCAATTTTCCCCCAAGTACAGAGTAACTTTCTGATCCACATCTTTACTACTTAATTCATTATATGCTTAGTGAGTAGCTACTATGGGTGAGCACTGTTTAGGATACATTCAGATCTTCCTTCATTTTAGGATTTTTTTCATTCATGCCTTAACTTTCTCTTTGTTTGGCTATTTGCTATTTTCCCAATTAACCTCATACCATTGTTGTATGTCCTCTGTGTCTTTATAATTATCTCTAATTGGTTTATTTTTGTGATTATCTGAGGTATCTGTTCTATTCATACAACGAATACTGTACCTATTATGTGCCATCCAAATAACTTAGTTTTCATAAGTATCTTCTTCTTTTTCTTCCTAAGTCTTTTTTATTTATTAGCTGGGAAAGATGTTGGTTTAGTTCTCAACCTATTTCTTTTTTTTTTTTTTTTTTGGCTGTGTTGGGTCTTCGTTGCTGCGCACGGGCTTTCTCTAGTTGAGGCGAGCAGGGGCTACTCTTTGTTGTGGTGCGTGGGCTTCTTATTGCGGTGGCTTCTCTTGTCATGGAGCATGGGCTTTAGGCGCGTGGGCTTCAGTAGTTGTGGCACGTGGGCTCAGTAGTTGTGGCTCATGGGCTCTAGAGCACAGGCTCAGTAGTTGTGGCACACGGGCTTAGTTGCTCCATGGCATGTGGGATCTTGCCAGACCAGGGCTCAAATGTGTCGCCTGCACTGGCAGGCAGATTCTTAACCACTGTGCCACCAGGGAAGTCCTTCATCCTATTTCTTAGTAACCATAATTACCTTCTTTTTTTTAATTAATGTATTCTTTTTATCAACATTTTTTGTTTTTCTTTCAGTTAATTTCGTATTACTTAAAGTTCTGTTACAAACAAAACATTGTTTTTTCTTCTTTTCCAGAGTGTTTTTCTTCCCAAATGAAATTTCTCATATATCTGTTTCTCATATGCATGTTATATTTCTTTGCTTTTCTTTCTATGCACTATTTTTGCATAGCTCCTGTGCAATTTCTTTGTATACTCACCACATTTAACTTGGGCAGCTCAAGCCAGTCCTTCTATTCACTGTGTGTGTGGTGTAGGTAAATTTTTCCTGATTCTCTTCCCACTCTAACTGCAACATGTCCATCTTCCTTTCAGAAAATCTGATTTGTATTCTAAGTGGTTTGCATTCCACCCATTTCTCAGTAGCTGAGGTCATTTTGTACCTGTTGGAGGGAGGCTGTTTCGGGTGCTGAACTCCAGATGTGGCTCTAACAATCTGGGACCGGAGGTCCCAGTCTCTGCTTTTGACTTGTACTCTGGCCCAGGTTCGCTCCACCTACTCAGAGGTGTAGCCCATTTGTGTTGGAGAGGGGTGAGTACAAGATTCAGATCCTCCTCCCCGACATGGGCCCGGAAACTTTGTGCCAGAAATGATAAGCCCTTTATTGCCCCCAAAGCCACCTCACCTTTACTTCTCTGAGTGGAAAAACAGAAGAGAAAGCCACAGGTTTGAGGCCAGTGAGCCTGCAGTGGAGAAAAGAGTGTTTCAGAAGGATTTTCTGTGGCCCTTTGCCCCGAGCCATAGGCCTCCTGCCAACGCCATCTGCTGAGTGCTTATTTATCACTAGACGCAATTAATTATGGCCAATTCGTCTATCTGCTTCCCTTCTTCCCTTCCCCACAAGCCTGTAAAAAGTGGTTATCTGCAGTAGCCCTTCCCTCAGCACTTCTGAGGTGGTGAGAAGGTTTCAGACTCCCCATGTGTCACATAATAATCAGATCTCCCACGAGGGCTGCCAGATTTAGCAAATAAAAATACATGACCCAGTTAAATTTGAAATTCAGGTAAACAATAAATGTGTTTAAAATGTAAGAATGCCTGTTATGGATTGAATTGTGTTACCGTAAATTCATGTGTTGAGTCCTGACCCTCAGCACCTCGGAACGTGACCTTATATGGAAATACGGGCATCGCAGATGTCATTAGTTAAGATGAGATCAGACTGGAGTAAGTTGCCCCGAACCCAATATGACTGGTGTTCTTATAAAAGGGGGAATGTGGATACAGCCACACCCACAGGGAGAACAGCATGGAAGACTGGGGTGATGCAAGGACAAGACAAAGAACATCTGGGGCTCCCAAAGCCAGGAAAGAAGCAGAAACAGATCTTTCCCTCACAGCCCTCAGAAGGAACCAACCCTGATGACACTCTGATCTCTGACTTCCGGAACTTCAGAACTCTGAGAGTATAAATCTCTGTTGTTTAAGCCACACAGTCTAGGGTACTTTGTTAGGGCAGCCCTAGGAAACCAACGCAATGTCCCATACAATACTGGGGAAATACTTACGTTAAAAGAGTATTCATGTTCATCTGGAATTCAAATTTAACTGTGCATCCTGCATTTTTATCAGCTTTATCTGCCCTCCCTACCCTGAATCAGTCTCCTTCTCCCCAAATATGGCGGGAATGGGAATGTCCTGGAGGTTTTTCAAAACTTTGCCCATTCAACGACACTGGCCCTTCTGCTTTGGGCAGGGGTGCAGGTCAGTGTCAGGGTATTTCCTGAGACTGCTTGCCTCTCCTTACTTGAAGAGGACCCAGTTTTTAGGATGCATCCATTCCCTCCTGCCCCATTGTTGTTTCTGCCCATGTAATTTCGTTGTGCTTTACTTACTGCATTAATGCTCGGGGGCAGGGGGTTTTGGACCCAGCCCCACTTAGCCATCAACCTTAGATCTCATCTCCAATTTAATTTCTCTGTAGTGTCAGTAAAATTTAAGAAGCATATGTGTACTCATACGAAGTTAGAGCTGAGCTCTGGTTGCATTATTTTAATGTCTGTTTTTAAAAAATACATCCCAGTCATGTTTAACCAGGCAAAGGGTGGGGATGCCAATCCCCTAAGTGCACAGACGCAGGTGAGTAGCCTGGTGACCAAGGTTCATTAGTCGTAGGGTGTGAACTCCCAAAAGGAGATCCTCCCAAGTCAAGAAACATTGATAAGAACCATCCTTTCTCTCAGGACTCGCCACATACTACTTATACGAGCACCAGAATGTTCTAGAAAGTCTGGAGCATCAAGGTGAGGCATTATGCCAACAGGTAACTGTAGCAGAGGCCAACATTTATGTAGCCCTTACTATGTGCCAGGTACTATGCTAAGTGTTTTATACATTTACTCATTTAATCATCGTAACAGTGCTATAAGATAACATTATTATCAACCTTCTTTTACAGATGGCGGGGCCTGAAACACAGAGACTCAGTAACTTTCCCAAGTTGCTCCTCAGTGATGTACCAGGATTTGAAGCCAGGCACACTGACTCCAGGGTCCCTACTCTCTAAGTACGCTGTGATGTCTCCCGAGTAATTCTGGGTGATCTTAACCTTTGTACACAAATGACCTAAGCATCTCCCCGATCATAACTGCCAGCTGGCATCCGCCTCAAGTCTGACTTGGGCCTATTCATGGGATAATTATGGAATACTGTCTAATTCACCCCAGAATCAGCCTAGGAAGCCTTCCAAGTGTCTTCCGTCATCCATCTGCATTTTGTATGTAAGAAGTCAGAGGCCTCAGCTTAAATTCGCATCACGCACTATTTATACCAAATGTCCACATTAACCCAGACATGCAGAAATAGCAAAATGGGAGTAGATCAGACTACCAGATTTGCTGCCAACTACCTGTGCGAGGATGGGCAGGAGACTTATCTTTCCTCTGCCACCATGTGGGCTTGCTTGGAGGAAAAATGCACCAAGGAACAGAGGATTCTGTTCTGTAGTCTTTTGGATGGATAGCTTCCCTCACTTGGAAAGACTGAGCTCAGAAAATGTTCTTTAGGTCTGCAAAAATGAAACACTGGCTTCCATCTTCAAATGGTCATGTCACAGGCTGAAACAAGACACGCACGGTAGATTTCTTTTTCTCTCTGAAGGGAGATTAAACAGCCGAGGCGAGCGACGAAGAGGAGAACAAAGAAAAATCCAAATGCATAACTTGAGTTGACAACAATTTGGTTTCCCTGTGTATTCACAAAAAGCTCTTCAATATGGAAACATCTTCCCAGAGGTAACCAGGAGGAGAGAGTTGATAGTAGTCAATCATTACCCAGCTGTTATGTCCAAAGCAGTTTGGAGATGGATGACCAGGGGCTGGGAGCTCTGATTGGAAAAGCCAGCCAGGTAACCTGTTCCCAACACCCTGCGGTCCTTCAGGAGTTCCACTCAGAGGAGGAAATAACAATCAACCGGTAAAGAAATTGTTTCATGACCCCAAAGAAGGAGCAAATGTGTTACCTTAAGGAATGAGCTCCAGATGCCCATATTCAGCCCATGACCTTCACAGGGAAGACTTTCCCCAAAATGACTGTGTTGAATTTGACAGTCACCATCCAAAGGAACATCATTTAAGGTCCACTAGTCTAATTGCTTCTTCGTAGCAACAACTCATTTTTCCATCTTAACATTTCAGGCACTAAAAAGCCAAATATGTGGAACGTGATGGACTGATTTGTGTCCCCCCAAAATTTATACGTTGAAGTCCTGACCCCCCTGCCACCCAGTGCCTTAGAATGTAACTGCATTTGAAGACACAGCCTTTAAAGAGGTAATGAAGGTAAAATGAGGTCACAGGCTGGGCCTTAATCTAATGTGACTGGTGTCCTTATAGGAAGAGGTTAGGACACAAGCACACACAGAGGGAAGACCAGGTGAGGGCACAGAGAGAAAACAGCCACCTGTAGGCCAAGGACAGAGGCCTTAGGAGAAACCAACCCTGCCAACACTCTGATCTCAGTCTTCCAGCCTCCAGAATTGTGAGCAAATAAATTTCTGTTGTTTAAGCCACCCAGTCTGTGGTACTTCGTTATGGCAGCCCTAGCAAACGAATCCAAGGAACATTTATATATACTAAATACGCTATACAATATTGGAATATTCCTGAGGCCACATTTAAGGTGACGCATTTAGTTAAATTCTGTAAAAACAAAATAGGTGGTTAAACACTTATGTTTTGAGTTAGTATCAGTGTCTTAAAAATAACTCAGCTGTGGCACTTTCCAGGTATTTTTGCCTGGTACATTCTGGTTGGGAATCCAGGTGGGTCACACATTAACATTACTGCCCCACGCTTGACCACGGCAGCCATGAAGTCACCTCACTTCGTGGCACACACATAAAGAGTTCTGACTACGGAGCTCGTGATCTGAGCCCCTCAGGGAGGTAGCCAGCTGGTGGTTTTATTGGGATTGTTCTCCATCCTACAGAAAAACACTGCAACCCTATTATTGTAAGAAAAGAGAGAAGAGAAGGAATGAAAACGGGCCTCGGAGAAAGCCCAAGTCAATACAATAGTGAAGGAGTCAGAGATTGCTGAGACCCTTACACCAGCCCCCTTCTCAGTCCAGGGAGGCAATCTACCCAAAGTCCAGGGGAGACTTACCACATAAGAGGGGTGGTCACTGGCTTTTCCAATTCTGACCAGGAGCAGCACGTGTAATTGCTGTAATACATGCAGCAATATATCTGTCATTACAAAGCTGCACCCGTGCACTTGTAAAGCAATAGATGGGGTGAGATTGGATGTTGCATATGTAGCTTTATACCTCCTACTGTGTGTGTGTGTGTGTGTGTGTGTCTGTGTGTGTACGTGTGTGTGAGAGAGAGAGGCAGAGAGAGAGAGGGAGGGGGAAGTAACAAACCACTGGAAGGCCTCAGTTCTGCCCTTGGAGAAAGCTCATTCTTTGAAAGAACTTCAAATGAAAAAGTAATTCTCCAGTGGGAGACAAAGGAGACATTCCTGGAGTCACATGGAACATAAACATGAAGGGGCCAAAAGCCTCTTAAATCCCTGCACATCAAGCTGGCGCAACGAACTGGATGTAAACAGTATGATGAAACTCATGGATGGTATCTTGAGTTCAGCACACATAAAACTGCATAAAAGTGTCTTCCATACGTCCTTCGGCACTACATTTTTGAAAGCAAATGATTGTGATGCTTTGAAGATGCCCAATTTGAAGGATCTATTGCTTTCCAAAAGCGTCTATTTGGGGGTCATGCCCCCCAAGTACCTGGTGAAATTGCCTTCCCTTCTTCCTTCTCATGCACACCTTTAAAATACTGGGAAGGTAAAACTTGATTCTGTATTTAATCCAATGGGCAGGCACTACTGGGGGAGTTAAGGAAAATGTTTATTTTGAGGCAAGTTTTTTTAAACAATTAATGTGCCTTTTTCTAGTAGAGGATATACAAAACACGCTTTGGATTAATTTCTAGAAATAAATCACCCTTTATTAGAATCACCTCCCCATAAACATATTCCTTCTAGACAAGGCCATGTTATGGCATATTTTATTAATTCGATGATTTGGTTACTTACTTAAAATACACCATTTAGTCCTCTCGTTCATGAAATCTCAATACACAGAAATATAGTTTCCAACCAAACGGAAGGATTCTGCACTAAAATTTTTGGGGGGAGTAGAGACCGATACAATTACAGTGGAAATAAACTTACATTAGGGCAAAGCAATTTGTTTTGAGCCATGAACATCAACTATTTTTGGTGAATTTCAAAGCTGTAAACAGGAACCGGCCCCACGCTATGGAGAAATCTGCAGGAAATCTCCATTCGAGGACCTTCCCAGCTGACTGTGTATTGTCCCCCAGAAGCTGGGATAACATACTAATAAGAAAATGGTCTCATGCAGAGACCTTGAGGGGCTGCACTGAAGAAATAACTGGACCCATCCATGCACCCTTCCCTGAGCTCACCATGGAATTACTCTCATGGAAAACCGATCTCTGTTGTCTTACCTGTTCCTGGGGCTTCTGAAGGTGCCTAAAATAAAAGGCAGGCATGGCCTCTGCAGGCCAGAGCTCTTATTAGAAGAATATTAGTAAAGACTTTTACCTGACAGAAAATAGAAAATATTGTCAGTAAATGATATGTAGAAGTAATGTTTTTGTATGTTACCTAAGTCCTAATTTTGTCTGTGTCTTTCTAATACCACACTTTGGCTTTCCCCCAACCTCTGGGGTGTGGCATCTGAGACACCCGGGGAAAAAAAAAAGACTTGGAGTCCTTTCATTCATTCACTCATTCAGTCATCAGATATGCACTGATCTGTCCGTGTGACACCAGGAGAAGCTCCAGGTACTAGGGACACAATGGTGAGAAAACTAACATGTCTCTCTTCTCAGAGAGCATCTGCTAGAGGGGTAGAGACAGTCATTTCATCAAAACCTCACAGAAAATAGTGCACTCAGTGTGTCTCTCGTCTCCACGCATTCCTATCTGTGTCTTCCATGGAGATGATATTCTGCCCCTACTGCTAATATAGGAGTATTTCATCTAAGAAAATCACTGAGATAAACACTTCACAAGGAAAGGTACAGTACCGCATGCCCCGAGCCCTCGCTCCCTGTACGGAGGCCCATGAGCTAGCACCGTCAATGTCACGTGGGAGCTTCTTAGAAACACGGAGTCTTCAGGCTACCCTGGACCCAATGAATCAGAATCTGTACTTTAATAAGAGCCCCAGGAGATCTGTAGGCACATTAAATTTTGAGAAGTGCTGCTCTAAGATGCTTTTCTCAAAGTGCATTCCAGGCAACACTGCATATTGGATCCTCAGACAAACCTAAAAATTAGGTATTATTGTTCTCATTTTTCAAATTGGGAATCTACAGCTCAGAAGAGCTAAGTGATTTTTCCAACATGACACGGCTAACAATTAACCAACTGAGATTAGAACCCAGCCCTGCCTGATTCCAAAGCCCAAGGGCTCCCTTGGAAACTTACAGCAGTTTTCTAAACATATTTGATCACTGACCTTCCCCCAACATAGAGCATTGTTCAATTTTGTAAAGGTCATATAGGACTAGTCCATGAAATGGCTGGGAAAGTCTTTCATAAAAACACAACATTGGCCACAGTGTGTCAGACCCATATCCCAGGCAAAGAAGCCCCCAGTGGGGTGAGGTCAGGGTACCATCAAATGTGATGTCAATTTTAAATGGAAGGCTTGCATTCCAGTCACCCAGCAGGTAATGAAACAATTTAAGGGTTTCCTTCAGACCTGGGACATCAGTTACACACCTTCAAACTAACCTTGTCTATATTGACATGCCACTGTCACATATAACATAATAATCACATGTGGCCTAATCCAGACACACAGTGGGCTTATGGACTCTCCTCCCATGGTTGCTAAATAGCTGCTAAAAATGGATCTAATTTTGCTCATATCAGGCTTGGGGCTTGTACTTTATACCTTTTCTCAAGTAAATATTCAAGCTCCTTATAATGTCAAAACACTTGAGTTATCTTATATTGTTTAAAATTGCATGGAGGCCCATCTTAGGATCCATCCAGTCAAGGTTTATTCATATGCATTCAGTCTTTATTCATCCATCCAAACCTGTTTATTTTAGTTCCTACTATGAGCCGAGAAGCAGTTCAATGTAACATGAGGCTCTTCACATTTACAATTATGATCTACTCAACCCAAAATTGCTATACACTCAATAATGGCAGCCATTCAAGCATCTTCTGATACAATATTATATCCATGGAGAGACTTAGGGGAATGGAAAGATCAGAATTCAAGGTCAGACCCAAAATATACATGGGAAAAATTACACTATAATATTCATTTTCTCCACTCTCTGCGCAAGTTTATGCGGAGGAGATGTGTTTAAAGTAATCATTAACAGCAAACTTGAAGTAGGAAAAGAAACTACAGGAAAACGGACATTATGGGTATGGTATGGTATGTAAGCAGGCGTGAAAATCCCGCCGCTGGGTGGCAAAGGTGACCCAGAGTTAAGGATTCGTTTTGCTCTACAGGAAGCTCTGACTATCTCTGTGTGTAACACCCAAGCAAATTAACACCAGAATCAAAAATGCCTTTCACTTCCCTCAGCTCTCTTCCAAGAATTCCTTAAATATTCACAATTAACTAAATGTGTTTAGTTCTGAAATCAGTACACGCTATTCACTAAGAAAACATTGTTACACAAACGGATCTCAATTTTTTTTCCAAATCCGTATTTCTGTGTTCTGAGTAAAAATAAATGTCTAACCAACACATATTTCTTTTCATCTAGAAGGACAACATTAGAGAAATTCAATGGGGACATGACCCTGCTTATCCTAATTTATTTTGTTTGTAAATAAATTTGGGTGCCCTCTGGGTTAAAGTGTAACTTTGATTTGTGACACAAAGAACTTGCACCTTATAGCTTCACTGGAGGAGGTACTCTATCTTGACCATCCCAGGCAAGATGGAAGCATAATCACAGCCTCCTAGAACCTAGGACATCGTTTACCAGGTTGGCCCGTTTCTTCTATTTCATTTTGAGTTGGAATCACTGGTTACTGTCTCCACCTTGCCCTAGAGCTAGTAACATTAAGTAACTGCTGGCAATAGCTAATGTTAATCACTTTCTCCAAACTCCAGTGTCCTATAAATTGAGCGATTTAGGCACACGATATCTGTAACTCCTTAGAGAATATCATATATGGATTTTGCTTTAATATCAGAATGCCTTTACTGTAAAAACATATGGAAGGTATTCTATGATGATTTAAATCTAAAGCCATAATCCAACATTTAATTTAAACCAGATTATTACGACATGTAGTAATCAAAAGATTAATTTAGCAATATATCTTTTTTACGCTATTTTATAGTGTAATGTAACAATTTAATAGGGCCACAGTTTTATATTTAACCCTTAAAGAATTGTTTTCTACTTAGCAATCAAAATCTAAGTCTAGAATTTCTACTAGAAAAACATTAATATTTTAATGCCATTGCTTCATAGATAGTTAGCACTCATGAAAGGTAAAATAGTGATAGAATATTACTATGGACCTGCGAAAAGTATTTTACTTAAATGCTTCATCTTATCCTTTGGAATAATTAGAGAATATTACACACTCATCTGTTGGAAGGCTGTTGGTAGAACAGATGGGTTTGATGCTACCTTAAGAAGATAAAATGAAACCAGAGAAGCATTGAGATGATCAAGAAGATGAGGAAAGATAACTGACAGCTGAAGAAGACAACTGAGATAAAAATGAACCACACTTTATAGAGGAAAACTCAAATGTTAATCCTTTGGCTCCAAAGAAAAAGTGACGGCAATAGAGTGACTGTGTGAGTTGGACAATACATCAGGCTTAACACCTGCTCTCGAACCTAAGCATGCTAGATGTGACAAGGACGGTACTTAGGTAGCTGTGCAGCTTTGTAAATAAGTGGGACAAAATTCCATAATCATAGCAGCTGCTCCGTTATGTCCTGATAAGCTGCCTATGTAATTAAAATGTCACACATGATGCAGAAGAGTAGATTGATGTTTCTGCTCCATTTCTTAGAGTCAGATGTTCATCCCCAGCCTCAGTGCTGGGAGCCTGACCAAGCACACACCGTCCACATGGCTCTGACTGGTGCCTCAGCCAATTCAGCATAGGTGGATCTTATGCGTACTTCCCAACTAAGCGTGAGCCTTTGCTTTTACAGTTCAGTACAGGAATGGGTAATTCTTATTCCTTCCTAATATCTTTTTTTAAATTTATTATTACTGAAGTATAACTGATTTATAATGTTGTGTTAGTTTCAGGTATACAGCAAAGTGATTCAGTTATACATACTGATTCGGTTATATATATATTCTTTTTCAGATTCTTTTCCATTATAGGGTATTACAAGATATTGAATATAGTTCCCGGTGCTATACAGTAGGTCCTTGTTGGTTATCTATTTTATATATAGTAGTGTGTATATGTTAATCCCAAACTCCTAATTTAAAAGATTCACAAGCCACTATCCAGGACTCATAGGGCCTCAAACCTTTTAGTTAAAAGCCCCCAGTATGTAAATGTTTACCTTTACCGAGCTTATTGTAGGTGACTTTTCTCATAGACCCTAATTAAAGTCCAGTTTATCTTACACATAATGGAACCCATAACGGCCCTGACAACTTATTTGCTCTCTACAGGGGAATTACCTTCAGAATTCATCATCCTTCTATGTGTTTTACATTTAAAGAACACTATATGGAATAAATTTGGTTAAATGATTTCCACTGAGGCTTTCTAATGCTCATATACCCATCATCCTGTTATCCTAATCACTTGAATAGGAAATCGGGGTTGGTTAACTCTTGGGGAGAATAATCGTGTGTGTGTGTGTGTGTGTGTGTGTGTGTGTGTTTACATGTGCACATGTGAGTATGCTGTCTTTTATGCAATAAAGTATTGAAGACGTCTGGGATGCTAGGATAGAACATAACAAATAACTTAAATAAGAATTCATAAAAACTTATAAAAATTTCTAGGGACCATATAACAAATAAATAAATATTCTATTAATATTTGTTACTGGCTCAGAATGCACACTTTATGCTTCATGTGATGGGGAAAACATCGTTACAGAAATTGCTCTACGGTGACTGCCTGATAAAAGCAAAGGCCTTTACATGGATGGATGGAGGGCGGGCCAGTTTATATCTATCTTCCAAGAGGCTCTAATAATTTGAAGAGGAAAACAGATAACCTGCAATCCACTGACAAGATCCTCTTAAATAATCACAGTATCAAGAGTTATGTGTACAATAAATAGAATAAAGAAACATCCAAATATGTCATTTTTGTTCTTAGAGTTGGGGTATGGTGAGATGGTTTCTTGTCCTGTTTCTAAGAGGCTACATAATCATTTGAGCTGTAAATAAATGTGCTTCTCTTCGCACTGTCTTACCCCCAACCCCAGGCACCAGGGTCGCGAAGCACAGAACCGCAGGCGTGTCCCCAGCTCACTGGACGTGGACTGACTTGACCCTCGACCGTGCTTTTCAAGTCCGTCCTGTCCCTCCACCCTCACAGTGCTCAGCTAAGGGGACTAAACAGCGTCTCCTTCAGGAACACAAGTCAGAAAGGGAAAATAGGCATTCATTTCATGTGAGGCCTATTTGGTTTTCTTTAGCTTTCCAGAGGATTCTTACTTAGTAGTTGTTAGGTATGCAGATCAGCCTGTGTTGTGGGCTGAACTGTGTCCCTGCCGAAGTCCTCACCCTCGGCACCTCAGCGTGTGACCTTGTTTGGAAACAGAACCGTTGCAGATGTAATTAGTTAAGACAAGGTCAGACTGAAGTAGGGTGGCCCCTAATCCAATATGACTGGTGTCCCTATAAAAGGTGGACATTTGGACACAGAAACATGCAAACAGGAAGTACGCCACGTAAAGATGAAGGCAGAGCTCTACAAGCCAGGGGTCACTAAAGTCATCAACAAACCACCAGAAGCTCGGGGTGAGGCCTGGGACAGACTCTCCCTCTCAGCCTCAGAAGGAACCAGCCCTGCCCTTACCTTGATCTTGGACTTCTGGCCTCCAGACTGTGAGAGAGTAAATCTCTGCGGTTTAAGCTCCCAGTCTGTGGTGCTTTGCTGTGGCCGCCCTAAGAAACTTATACAGCATGTATGCTCTTGGTTGATTTGATCGTAATATAATAACCATCTTCAACAGGCTGACCCCTTGTGGCCTTGTCCTCTCCTTCCTTATGAGTTTAAGAGTTACAAATAGGTATTTTAAGAGTATAAAAATAGGTTCTTCACATCAATAAAATTAGTGTAACACGTTGATCTTGCAAAGACAAGTATTTCCTCCTGAAAAGAGATGATGACCTACTAACAGAAACCCAAAGTTTGCATGGAGTCAAAATTACTTGATGAGGAAAACTGGGATTAAAGTAAGAACTTGTCTAAAATTATAAATTTGGAAACCATTTATTTGGTTCTTGCCTCATATAATATTGGTCAAATCCTATTTATTATTAAGCCCACTCCAAACCAAAAGCATTTTTACTTTATATACAGACACATACACACAAACATACATATGTCTGTATATGTTTATACGTGTGTACATGTACACACATTAATACAAATACATACATACATGTGTGTGTGTTTGTGCAAAGCTTCTAGGATGCTCTCATCCATGACATTAGGCAGAGCAGAGCACATATGAAAAAACAGCATGAAAGGCAAAAACAATTTAAGTAAGATTAAGGCTTACAGAAGTCTCTGGGAGGATGCCAAAGGGCAGTCAGGCTTATTACACAGAGTCCAAAAAATGTAGAGTCCTTATTCTGCACCACAAACCCCCAACACACACACACACACACACACACACACAAGCTGGGCTGCTGACCAGACAAATTACTCTCCCATCATATTCCAAGTTCTCCAGACACACTCTGTCTCCAGCTGGCCACCCAGGCTCTCCCCTCTCCTTTTGTAGAAGGGTCTGTCTCCTCTACCAGCAGGTCTCTGCCCTTCGAACATAAAACCCCTTTGTTGTCTGGGTTCTCTAGCTGCGGTTTCATTTTGCCCATGCCTCCCCAGAAAGTCTCAAGTCAGTATCCTCCTGTCCTACACAAGAGACCCCTCAGCAGGGGAAGAGGAGAGGAGGTGGATGGCATGCGAAAGGAAAGCAGTTGCTTTTTATGCTCTACCTTTTCCTTTTCCCTTACCAAACACTCAAAGTAAAAACTGTTGTCACCCTTTCAAAAACGAAAAAAAAGAATCAGATGTCTTGCAAGAAGCTCCAGGTTTTTTAGACTTTAAGGTGTGACCCTGCCTGCTCAGGGATCAAGCCGGTTCAATGGACCCTCAGAAAAGAAGAGAAATGGGGAGAAGTGTAAGGAGCTCCTCAGGGTCACAGCACCCCGGTGTGGGTCCCTCGCCCAGCTTTGGGCACAGGTTTCTGCCGTCCCACCCGCGGTTTTAGGAGTAGGGGAGGTGTCTTAGTCTGCTCAGCAGCCTGAACAAAGACCACAGACTGGGTGGCTTAAACACAGACATTTGCTTCTCACAGCTCTGGGGCTAGAAGTTCAAGATCAAAGTGCCAGCAGGTCTGGTTTCTCCTGAGGCCTCTCCCCTTGGTTTGTGGACGGACACCCTCTCGCTGTGCCCTCACGTGGTCTTTTCTCTGTGCCTGAGTATCCCTGGTGTCTCTTCCTCTTCTTGTAAGGACACCAGTTCTATGGGATTAGGGTCCCACCCTTAGAACCTCATTTAACCTTAATTATCTCCCTAAAGACCTTATCTTGAATATGACCACATTGTGCCGTTAGAGCTCCAACTTATGAATTTGGGGAAGGCACGTATCAGTCCAAGATGGGAGGGATGAAGGAATAAGTGGGTGAGAATAAGGAAGCCCAGAAGTCCACTGCTGGTGTCACAAATTCACGTGTCTACAGACACTGCCAGGGTCAAGACAGGGCAGTGGAGGAGCCTGTAGATATCTGTGATATCGACATCTCTCAGATGTAGGTGTCGGTACAAGAGGTATGATGTGTGTGTAACTTAATGCCCTTAAACATTTACTTCTGGCCTTTACTTTCCACATATAGAGTAGAAAGACCTCATTTCTACAGCCTGAACTAAAGCATCAGTTGATAGATGTTTGCATGCAGTTAAGAAATCAGACAAATTGTTAAGATGACAGATAGATGTTACCAGATTCTTAGTTCCTCAGATCCTCAGTCAGATGGCAAGTAGGCTTCATGCCACATGCCTATTCTTTTTTTTTTTTTTTTTCACATGCTTATTCTGATCAACTAGCAGTGACCACCTGGAGTCCTGTGATGAGAAGGACTCTGAGGTTCAGATCGAGCCTACAAATGCAGTGCTCTCATCAATCAGCTGTATCTGTCAGGGATGGCAGAGCGAGGGCTTTGAGGTACCAGAAAATGAAAGCACAGGGATCAAACCAGCTTTCTAGGACACTCTTGTCTTGGATAAGATCCAGTGTGGCAGGGGCTTCCCTGGTGGCGCAGTGGTTGAGAATCTGCCTGCTAATGCAGAGGACACGGGTTCGAGCCCTGGTCTGGGAAGATCCCACATGCCGCGGAGCAACTGGGCCCGTGAGCCACAACTACTGAGCCTGCGCGTCTGGAGCCCGTGCTCCGCAACAAGAGAGGCCGCGATAGTGAGAGGCCCGCGCACTGCGATGAAGAGTGGCCCCCGCTTGCCACAACTGGGGAAAGCCCTCGCACAGAAACGAAGACCCAACACAGCCAAAAATAAATTAATTAATTAATTAATTGAAAAAAGTTAAAAAAAAAAAAAGATCCAGTGTGGCTTTAGCCAGACAAATCCCTCACTTTGCAGGTGCAACAAAGGGCAGAGTGTTCTGCCGTGCTTTAGGGGCCAATAAGCACGAAAAGAGAACAGATTGTTTCTTTGGGTGTAGAAGAAAGTTAAGATCATGTGAAATATAAGCAGCATACACACGCTACGATTTTAATACGAAATCCAAAGAAACAAATGTTTATCAGTGTTTTTGTTTGTTTGCTTGTTTGGGAGGTTGGGGGTTAGTATTTTGTGGTTTAAAAAGAAAATCTCTGTAATAAGTTTATTGATTTTTTTCCTCTTAAAATAAGCAATATTCTGTGGGAAAAGGCCAACCTTTCTTGGCACTACCTCTTTTTTCTGGAGATTATTAATTTCTTTTTAATAGACCTCACACTGCAAAATCAAATTTTTATGTCACAAAGGGATTTACATTTATCTTGGGCTGCTCACTCTTCATCGTCGATCAAACTGAGTTTAAGTTTCTAATTGAAATAATTTTTCAAGTGTTGAGCAATAAAGAGGCAATAAGTGATATGCTTAAATTATTTATCCATCTTATTTATAATTAATTCGGTTTTGTTCCTTGCTGCACAGTGAGGCTACCTCGATGCGTTTGATTTTCAAATCTTCCCTATCATTAGGCAACAATAGAAGTGGCTGTTTCTCCCACCCTTCTTGTGTTTCATTTGTCCCTGGGGACTCAGGCAACATCAATTTAAGTCACAGTTAAATTTAACACATTAACTTTGTTTTACAACACACTGCTCCAAAAACAGAGATTCGTAAATAGATTATGCCTATGCTTAGTCAAATTGAAAAAAATATTAGCCACCTGGTAAGATGAGCTATTGCATTAACAATGATCTCATTCTTCAACATTTAGGGACTGCATATGCTTTGGTCTGTACTCTTCCCTGAGTTAAGGTGGATGAGATTAAGACTGACGTACCTTTAACATATATTATATAATGGATTCTCAACTAGTTGATCTGGTTAACTGGTCTAAAGATTACCTGAAACTCTCTTTCAAATGTTTCTATCTGGGTATCCCTTTTGCAACGCAAGCTCATGACCAAATTGAATGCATCATTTCCTCCCTCATCTAAACCATTTGCCTGCTCACGATTCCTCTTTCTGATTATGGCATCAGGATCACCTTCAGAGTTCTAAGGTCATTGGTTACTCTCTTCTCCCACATACACGTACATCCCAACCCGGTTCACTCCACCAATGCTCTATATCACACCCCTATAATCTCTCCTTCCACCAAGTTCCCAACCACTGGACACTCCTACAGCCTATACATGCACATACTACCACAATTTTTTCCCTAAAGTCCAGGTAATGTACCTGCTCTGCTTACAAACTATAAAGGTACCCCTTGGATCAATGGATATGCTCAAGCTTCCCAGATTCCCATTTATTAAGGCTGGATCCCATCTTTGCAGCCTTTACCACCACCACTTGGCATTTGGATAGTAATGAACCAGGGCTTACACGTAGCGTATGCTAAGCCCTCATTCGACAGTAACCATACTTTTTACGTATCTTTGCTGCTCACACAACATCTGGCGTAACTGGATACTCAACAAATATCTGTAGAATAAATGATCAAAGAGTGGGTCAAAGACAAAATACAGAGACTAGAACAGAGAAATCAAGTGATCCAAAACTCAAGCCAAAAACTCAGAAAATGTGATGGGCAGGAAGATTAAGCCACTGCCTAAAATTATTCAAGAATAACTGTTTGTGTGATAACCCAGCCACCTAGAACTGCAAGCAAGCGCCTAACTTGACCAAATGCCTCAGGTGATCTGATTGTTCAGTCCGCAGCAGGTCTCCACATGTTCTATGTGTCCTGGCAGGCAGGGATAGGGACTTTCCTCAGCCTGGACAATGCAGCAACTTGGCAGTGAGAATCAGGGTGAGGTATAAGAACAAACACAGTAACAAGTACGATTACAAACATTTACTGAGCTTCTCTTATGTGTCAGGTACCATGTGCTATCCACTTCAGCTCATTCAATCCTGAAAACAACCCTGTGAAAGTAACAAGAGGGTACAGCTGTTGAGTGGCTTCTGAGAGATTGTTCTTGTTCCAACGCTTCACTCTCTTTCCCGTAGGGGGCGATACATCCCCACCTGCCACTTTGTGGGAGGAGTCGGCTTCCCTACCTACTGACATCAGACTTGGACATGTGATTTGCTCTGGCCAATGACAAGTGATCAGACATGAAGTACGCAAATCCAAGCAGAAGTTTTAGGAGGTTTCCAACAGATCTGGGGAAAATGTCCTGCCCCAGATAAGGCTGCCTTCAGGTGGGTGCTAAACGAGCAGAGTTGTAGCCAACACTCAGCCCAACACAGGCAGGCAAAAAATAAATCTTTGCTATAGTTGGCCATAGAGACTTTGACGTTCATTGTTACTACCCAAAACTTAGCAATGGCAGAGCCAGGATTCACACCCAGGGCCTACATGTTTATCCATCACATTCTTCTACCCCCTTAAGCACATGCCGTATTATTAGAAGAGACTCTTAAGTCTACTTCCGTTGAGCTGTGTTCCCTCCTTCCTGCAAGATGGAATCAGCATGCTACTCAGAGCAGGTGCAAGGACCCGAAACAGTATGTGCCTCACCTGGAAGTTGGTTAGATATGCAGAATCTCAGCCTCCCACTCCAGAATCCGCATTTTAACAAAATCACTAAATATGAGAAGTGCTGGTTTAACACATCTGCATGAATATCTCGCTTCATGAAAGGGCAAGATCAAAGGGCCATGAACTGGAAATGGAAAGGCACAAGCATCCACTTACTTTCCAAGACATCAGAGGGGGAGGACCCATGTGCTGTACTACCATGCTATTACTGTGAGACTTTCTAGGGCTTTTGCTCTAGCCACCAAATAATGTCTTTTGATGGAGCAGTTCACACCTCACTGCTGGCCATGCTGACCTCTTGTTCACAACCCAATGGCTTGTTTATTGAACAAATAAACATTAGGTCCTATTAGTCCTCATTATGAGCTGTTAGCATGTGAATAAAATGACACATTGCACTTATCTTTCCTCTCCTGTTCCAAGATCCCACTATTGGTTTATCACCCTTTTGATGAGTGACACTGACCATTAACCATAACAGTAAACACTACAGCTTCCCAAGCACAAGTTATCATCATAATTAGAAGAGGAATATAGCCCTTACCCAGTGCTGCATAGCTGAGAAGTCAATGTCATGGTCTCCTCTCCACATGGTCCTAAAACCCAGTGGCAGTGAGCCAGGGCATCCAAGTAGTCATGGAAATGAGTAATGACCTTTCAAGATGGCGGGTGATACAGGTAGAACAACTACCTATGCATGTGAGACACTTTCTCCCCAGTGAAAGCTAAGGTTTTTGACAGGCTGGTTTATGAATAAAGTCATGACATGAAGACATTTCCAAAATGTCTGTTAAGAACCGTTTCAAAATGAAGTCATCGAAATTACTGCAAAATGTATACTTTAAATTCAAACGGCCGGGGGAAAGAGTATGCTTGTTATGTAGAATTCATTATCAGTATCTCAGAGTGCAGCCTCTATAAACATTTGTTTAGGATTGCTTTTATGCAACTGTTTGGAACATAAGCAGAGAAGGAGCTGCATGGGAAATTCCAGAAGCCCAGAGCTTATTCGGCTTTTTTTCTTCTTTCTGCTTTGTTAGAAAGAAATCATTTCTTTTTCTTCAAATTTTAATGCAATTGGAAGAATCTGATTTTTTTCTAATTTATCAGTTTATGTTGTTAAGAGTACGGACATCTAAAGCAATTATGCTCCAATAAAGATGTTAAAAAAAAAAAAAAGTACAGACATCATTTTAATGTGCGAAATGGAAGCCATGTACTAGAGATTTTCTCTTTCATCACGCGGGGCAAAAAAAAAGACCCTTTATTAGATGCAAATGACTTTTCATAGGTATTTAATTCACAATATAAGTACGTGCACATTCACAGACCCACATTATATTGATCCTTATGTATTTTGAATTCAGCCTGGAGCTGCTGAAAGATGAGATTACATGGTCAAACAATCAAGTTAGCCAAGAGAGGAGACTCAGGTCAAAAATATGCCAAGGGAAAAAACAAAAAACTATTCTTAACACAGAATGAACTAAGTGGTTCATGAAGCATTAGAAATGCCACCACTGCACCACAAAGAAGAGAAGTTGTATTGGATCTAAAGGAGAGGCTGGTTAAAATCTGGTATGCTATCAGAGGTGAAGAAAATCAATCTGTAAATAATAGAGAATAGAAATCACCAAAGACACATCCAAAAAGCTAAATAATTCAGAGTACATAAAATTTAATAATATTTATATGTCAAAGAAGCTTACCATAAACAAAATTAAAATGCAAACAATGAACTTCAAAACTGTACATATCTGTTTAAAAAATTAATAACCCTAACATACTACAACAACAACAAAAAGCTCACAAACCTATTTTTCAAATAATATACCAAAAAAGAAATGGGCAAAGCACACGAACAGGCAACAAGTAAAATTGCAGGAACAACCTGAATGCACAAAAATAGAGGGATTGGCTAATAAATTGTGGAAGATACATATTAAAAAACAGAATGCTGCCATGATATAATTATATTATAGAAGAATATATATTGATGTGGAGAAATGTTCAGAAAACAGTAAAAAAAAAAATCTGACAAGCACCTAATTAAGAATATACCCCAAAATGTTAATATACCTCTCTCTACAAGTGTTTTCTTGTCTTTTTGACTTGTGCACAAGCATTTTATAAATTTTACACATTCAGTATACACTGTTTTTCAATGTGAAAAAATAAACATCGTAAAAAATTAAAAAGGGTTTAAAACTGGAATAATTTAGATCATAGACTTTAGCGTAAGTAGGAGAGACATTCTTCCCAATCTTATAAGATCATAGACTAAGCCACTGAAATATCTTACTTTCAATAGTAAACTGAGTTAGTATTTTAGACAAATGTCATTAGCCTAGGCTGGCATTTTTAGGTATCAGCAGCTATGTTTGTAGGCAAAGGACAACGTTGAGTCACATATGTAAGGAGAACGCTTGGACCAAGAGGAAGATTCCTTGTGCTTAATTCAGAGCGTGTGTGTGCCACATCAGCGACTCTGGCCAGAACACCTGCTATATTCCAGGGTGAGCTGGGTTGACAGGACCAGACTGCTGGGGCTTTAGATTGGGTGGTCCCTCCTCTCTGCCTCTGATTCTACACTGCCGATAGGTTGACACAGGTGCTAACACACCAACTCAAGTTTATTGCTTGCATCACGCCCCCCATCCCCTCACATGAAAACCAACCACGTAAATTCATCAGGGTAACTGATCAGTGAAACACAAGGGAAAAAAAACCTCTAAATAGACTACCCTACAATATTAGTGTCTTGTTGTTACTGTCGTGACCTAGCACAAATTCGGTGGCTTAAAACAACTCAGATGTGTTCTTTTACAGTTCTGGAGGCCAGAAGTCCAAGATCCCTTTCCTGGGACTCACGTCAAGGTGTCAACAGACCTGTGCTTCCTCTGGAAGCTCCGGGGGAGAATCTGACAAATTCTTGCTCTTTCCAGCTTCTTGAGGCTGCCTGCATTCCTTGGCTTGTGACCCTTCCTTACATCACTCCAATCTCTCATTCTGTCATCACATCTCCTATTGTCCCTCTGTTCTGCCCCCCTCCCTCTCAGAAGGATCCCTGTGGTTACATCAAACCTAATAGATGGTTTTTATGAATACACACACACACACACACACACACACACACACACACACACAAACAGGCTTGTACGAAAACGGATTAAGACTAAGTACGTTTGAAACTGGTGCAGCCACTATGGAAAACGGTATGGGGGTTCCTCAAAAATCTAAAAATAGAGTTGCCTTATGACCCAGCAATCCCACTCCTGGGCATATATCCAGACAAAACTACAATGCAAAAAGATACATGCACCCCTACAGTCATAGCAGTACTATTTACAAAAGCCAGGACATGGAAACAGCCTAAAAGTCCATCGACAGATGAATGGATAAAGCAGATGTGGTACATATATGCAATGGAATATTACTCAGCCATAAAAAAGGATGAAATAATGCCATTTGCAACAACATGGATGGACCTAGAGATTAGCATACTAAGTGAAGTAAGTCAGACAAAGACAAATATCATATGATATCACTTATATGTGGAATCTAAAATATAACACAAATGAACTTATCTATGAAACAGAAACAAACTCACAGACATACAGAACAGCCTTGTGGTTGCCAAGGTCGGGGGTGGGGGAGGAATGGATGGGGAGTTTGGGGTTAGCAATGCAAACTATTGTATATATTTAGAATGGATAAACAACAAGGTCCTACTGTATAGCACAGGGAGCTATATTCAATATCCTATAATAAACTGTAATGGAAAAGAAAAAATAGAAATAAAATATATACAGTCAAAAACAAACAAACAGAGAAAAGAACAACAACAACAAAACAACTTAATAGACAATCTGGGAGAATCTCCCCACATCCAGAGCCTTACTTTAAATACATCTGCAAAATCTCTTTGGCCACATAAGAAATATCCACAGGCCCTGGGGGTTAGGATGTGGACATCCTGGGGATGTGACAGCATTATTCACGCCCACCAAGCAGCCAAGCAAGGCCCAGCCCACAGAATTCTCCTTCTTAGAGCAGCAATTCGGTACATTTTTATTGATGTTTTAAAGTCCTGACACACTACGATTCTCTTCAGAAGTACTAAATTGAAAGTAAGTCAGATAAGTGGGTTTCTGAGAGGAAAAGGAATACTCATTCTTAAATTTCCTGTTCCTTCCCCAAGTCTCCGATGAGGGCTGCACAGCTGAACACACGTATGTTTTTAAAAACAATTATAGCACATCTGCCATCTGGTAGATACAGATGTGATCAGCGGCTCTTGCTTGACAAATGCAAATGACACCTTTGCCTTTGTGTGGCCTGTGTTTGCCAAGAAGGCAGTGAAATGATAAGACCACCTCTGTGCCACATGCACCACCCTGATCGCCCACCCCAGGCCGGAGAAGACAACGAAGGGTGACTATAGCAGACAGTGAAGGTGACTGAAAATCTGCTAAAGACAAATATAGAGCCTTTAGGCTCCTTAATAAGACAGGGCCACGAGACCAGGCAGATCACCCGCGAGATGTCTCTACCACTGCCACACCCACGAGTGAGCCATGGCTGGCCTCCAGCCTTCTCCTTCTCTTTCTCCTCTTGAGTTCACCGTCTATAAAGGTGACATGTTTGTGTGTCTATGATCACTACACCACTGAGTTGTTTGGTGAGTTAGTTATTACTAGGATAAGTACTAACTAAAACTAAAAATAAGACAGAAATACTGAACTCCGACTTGGAGAGATCAGGAAGGAAGGGAGAGAGGGACAAGGAAAGGGGAGAATGGGGAGAAGCCACCTTCAAGCCCATATCTGGACCCTTCAATGCCACTCGAGAAAATCACACAACGGGGAGGATCTGTGTCATGGCAAACTCACGGCCACTAACCTACCTGGGCCCCTCCATGTCTCCCAGGGCAGGTCCCTCTCCTGCTCTTCACATGGCCTTCTCACCTTCTCTAACCTCCCGATCCCTCACTCTCAGGAGCCAGTCTGCCGTCCCTCTTTAAACAGAGAAGCGGGAAAGAGTGAAAAATGCCATTAACTGTCTCACCACCACCACCAAATCCGCAAACACTCCAGGATCTGATCCTTTCTTTCCTCACTTGGGTTGGAATGGAGACAACGACCTGTTATATAATATAAGACACTCCACCAGGTGTGTCCGCAGGGAGACGGGGAGACAGGCCTCCTGGAGTTCTGAGGGTGGAGGTGGACTTGCTGATGCTGAGTCTGGCTCAGAATCAGAAGAGCCCGAAGTCTGCAAACCTCCTTTAAACAGAAGCACAGAGGTTGCTCTTGCAGAGGGTGGTGAAGCCTGGGGACGAAGGCTCTACAGGGGCACCTTTCTTCTTCCAGCCTTTCTCTTAATATCCGCTCAACTGCCGCTGATTCTCCACCGACTCAGCCCTCCACTTCCATGTGCTCCAGCCCCCTCACTGAGCAGGGCTCTCCCTGCTCCCCCACTACCTCCCACTGCTGACCATATTTCTCCCTATTCCTGGTAAAGCGGCCCCAGGAGATGCGAGCACCCAGGCTGGTCTCTCCTTCCTCGGTCACTCCACCTCCCACCCTGACCCGCTCCCCGCTCCCCGCCCCCTCCCTCTTGATTTTCTGCCTTTTACGTCCACTGCTTCTCACTCTCCTTTACCGAGTCGTCGGTCTCTGCACGATCCCGAAGTGCCGATGTTTTTAGGGATTCTCACCTAGGCTCTTTTCTCATCTTGCTGTACACCTGCTCTCTAGAGACGGCAGCCACACCCCTGCCTAGATGACCGTTCACCAGCCAGCTCTCCGCTCGCTCGACCCAAGCCTGTCCCCTGAGCTCCACACTTACACTTCCAATTACCATCTGACGCGCCACTCAGATTCGTTCATAGCATCTCAAGCTGACCGGGGCCACACCTGAGCTTACGCTTTCTCCTTCCTCACCCCTAAACTTCTCCAACTCCAATGTCCCCTGCATCAGGAAAAGGCACATCCTCCCAGCTTTCCAAACTAGACTCTCCTAAACACAGCTCGAACTGGCTCACTTTCCCCGGGTGCGCTGCTCAGCCCCAGTCCAAGATGCCATCCTCTCTCCTGGTGAGCGGTGATGACCTCCTAATGGCCTTCTGGAATCCACTATTGCTCCTCTCAAATCCATCTCCTACTCGGCTACCTCATTACCTTCCTATAATATGATCACATGACTCTTTTGCTTAAATACTTTGATAACTGCCCAGTGGCTTCTGAATAAAACTGATCCTTAATTTGAGCCAAGCATCTCTTTATAATCTGGCCACTGTCCACGTCTCCAGTCCTGCCTGCATCATTCTTCTTCCTCTGGGAAGACCGCTTTGTTTGCTCATCCACATCCCGCTCTACCCTGTTCCCTGGCCCGTGAGGCTGACCAGTACTGACCACATCACTGAGCTGCCCATGCCCTCAGACTTCCTGTGGGCTCAGGGCAGTGGACCCGCCACAGAAGATCAGAGGTGGGCAGGAAAGTGGAGTCAGTCACTATCCCCCCAGCTCACTTCCTCATGGGTCTCCTTAGCTTGCTGCATTTGTCAACCAGAGGTCACTCCTGTAAAGGGGTCCTCCCCTTCCAGGTTCTGGAAACCGCTCCATCATCCCCTGACCCTACCAGGCTTACAGACAGTGACAAGTCAGCCATCACAGGACCCAGGGCCCTGCATCATCCTTTGTGCTCTCTTGACACCCAGCCCACACCTTCAGAAACGGTGCCTTTATTAAACACTCCTGGTGGGACTTCCCTGGTGGCACAGTGGTTAAGAATCCGCCTGCCCATGCAAGGGACATGGGTTCGATCGCCGGGCCAGGAAGATCCCACATGCCACGGAGCAACTAAGCCTGTGCGCCACGACTACTGAGCCCGCGTGCCACAACTACTGAAGTCTGCACACCTAGAGCCCGTGCTCCACAACAAGAGAAGCCACCTCAATGAGAAGCCCATGCACCACAACGAAGAGTAGCCCCTGCTCACTGCAGCTAGAGAAAGCCAGCGCGCAGCAGTGAAGACCTAACGCAGCCAAAGATAAAAAATAAATAAATAAATTTAAAAATAAGCAAACAAACAAAACACTCCTGGCGTTTTCCCATGAGAGCGCCATCCATTTCCTGCTGGCATCCTCCCTGGCGTATCCTTGTCCTCCGTGCTCCAGCCCTGCTGACCTTTTCTCAGATCCTTCAGCACGCCATGGAGGCCGTACACAACTGAGGCTGGTGCCTCTGCTCTGCCTGGCTCACAGGCTAGATTAAGTGCCCCACTATGCACTCCCAGTGTGCAGTCTTCTTTGCCACTGACACGCTGAAACACTGCCATTAATGACCCATTAGTGACGTATCTCTTTAATTAGCTCCACGAGGGCAGGGACCATGTGGGTGGCACCTGATTCCTCCAGTGCCTGGCACCCAACAGGTGCTCAATAAATATGTGTTGACCATTTCTCCAAGTTTACCTAGTGGATACCTGATGATATTTAAAGTTTCATTCTAGCTTGTATATTACACATGCAGAATTGCTACACAAATAGCTTTGGATGACCTTGGGTAAAAAGTGACATCATTTATTTCCAAATCCTAGAGGTATTCAAAACTCATCCTTCATTTTGACAATCATGAAGTCCAAAAAGTGTATGAATGCTACAGTATGTACAAATATATTCAAGGGCTGGATTCCCATTAGTTTCATCTTCATAAGAAATTAGTCTTCCATAGCAGACCCAAGATAATATACAATGAAGAGCATTATAAATATTTGATTAGTGGTTTATTATTATTGAATTCGGTGTCTGGTTGACCACCTAACCATATGTTGTCCAAATTCCTTTATATATTAAAAAAAAGTCTACATCCTATATGCCTGTGGTCCAAACACCAGTTCTTATACCTGCCTCCTTCCAGGTCGGCCTCCTGAGTTTTGGATGGCCACTTAGGAACTGGTTCTTCTCCTTGGTCTTTTGATTACCCTTAACTGCTATCAACCAAATTGCAGGCTCTTGGTCCTCCTGCCCTCACACCTTCTGGGGGACAGTTCTCCTGTCCACTCCCCTTGGAAAGCTTCAGTCCACTCCCTGGACCTGTTCACTCCTGATAAGTGACCACAACTTTCCTAGCTCTTTGCCAGCTCACCAAAAAGGGGGAAACCTTGACTTGTTCACAGTGCTTGACAACCTAAAGACCCAAAAGTAACAAAATGTAAGGGGGACATGCTGCAAGTGGACAGACAAGTAATAACAGCAAAGCCAGAACCACACAGTAGCCAAACTCTGGCAGGAGCTGAGAGAAGAGAAAAAACAGGTTGGGGAGAGAGGGAGGGGAGGGTAGTGCTGAGTAGGGTACAAAAGCCTCAATTCCTAGCCACCTTCTTCCATCATCCACCCGAGGGACATTTTTACATACGACAACACAGGATTGTGACAGATGCTGTATCTCACAAACCACCAGTGCCCTTTGGCCACATGTTCACTGGGTGACTTTGTTCGGCTCTTGCTGCCTTTGTAGTGGATGCTGTAATCTGCTGCCCAGATGCCCAGCAGAGGACTCAGGTACCCACCCACGCATTTCCCAGGTGCACTGCCTGCTGACAGTTCACGGCTGAGCCCCTCCAAGGAACCAACCTCAACCAGTAAAGCCTCCTCTTATCCAATGACGGGTCAAGGGGCTTACAGGGGCCCAACTCAACCAGGGACGACTCTGAGTGGCATCTCAGCTCCAGAGTGCCTCTTGGGATCAGCTGAGGCTCTGGCTGCAGCTCACTGTAGCTCCTCCTTGGCCCAATCCTCGCAGCTTCACTTCCTCACAGGCGTTGCTCCTGAGAACATCCCCCCGACAATTTCCTGTACGCAAATCTTCCCAGGAACCGACCTAAGACATCAACCCTCCCTGCTGAAATACTGAACAATGGAGGCTCCATCTTCATTGTCCTTCAATCAGCAACATCTCTACTCACTAGGCCTCAGGGAGGTCAACAGGTCCAAATATGCCTGCTAAAGATGACCTTTGACATTGAGATCCTAGACAAGCCTGGTCTTGATATAAGCACTGTTATAATCTTAAAGTTGAAAAAGACCTTGGGGGTCACACATTCACCTGCTGTTCAGTGTGGGTCGGAATCATCCCCAGAGCACACATCATCTGCAGACAGCATCCTTCTCTGCCTTGTGTAGGGTGTGACCCCCCCCCAGGCCATCAAGTCCAGACTTCTCGACCAGTGTCTACCTCTAACTTCCACCCAGAGACTGTCCTGCACCCCCTCCGTTGACCATTCCCAGTGTCAACCTGACCATTCTTGAACAATCTTTGATGACCCCTCCTCACTGGACCCTTGCCCCACCCTAAAAGTCAGCCTGCATACACCCGACTCTGGTCTGCTGGGATCCATATCAAAATATCCACGGTACCCCAGGGCCGCAAACCACTACCACAGTGGAGGCAAGAGAAAAAAGTTGTCACAATGTCCCAGAGCAGGACCAGTATCCCACTGCCCAAGAGGCACTGTCTTGGTAGGGGCCCTTCAGAGGCAGATCCTAATTCACAAATTCAAGCGCAATATATCTATGTCCCTGCCACCTAGGGAAGGCATGTTATAAAATGTGCTATCAAAGTGGCCCTGATGCTTCATCCTGCTGGGAAACTCTGAGAAATAGTGCAAAATACACACCTCAGAAGTCTTCCCTGTGATTTGAGGGAGCCATGTTATTTATGCTCCCACTGCAGTGGACTGCAGGTTTGTGTCCCCTGCAATTCATATGTTGAGATCCTAACCTCCAATGTGATGGTATTAGGAGGTAGGGCCTTTGGGAGGTGATTAGGTCATAAAGGTGGAGTCCTCAAAAGTGGGATTAGTGCCCTTATAAGGGGACCCCAGAGAGCTCTCCCACTATCTTTTTCTGCCATGTGAGGTTGCAAAAAGAAGACAGCACTCTGCAACCCAGAAGAGGGCTCTCACTAGAACCCAACCATGTTGGCACCCTGATCGCAGACTTCCAGACTCCAGAAAGTAAGAAATAAATGTGTTGTTGATAAGCCACCATGTCCATAATAATTTGTCATAGGAAATCGAACTAAGACACCTACCACCATCAAACATCAGTTTTGGTTGAGGGCTGCTATGGGGGCTCTCTGGCATTTCCAGCCTGCCCTATATGGACAGACCAGCCTTGTGGGAAAAGTCCACAGGCACTGAGAGGCAGATGCTGGCAGCTGGGAATCTTCAGATCTCATTGACACAGTCAGGTCTGGGCACCTGGGGGCAGGTAGCACATAGGTGTCCAACATGCCCTGCATCCCCTCTCCTGCTGTGGTGTAGACTGATTAAGTCTCACACCCTACTGTGGTTGTTGAGGTGTGTAGTTACTATGGTGGGTTTCAACAACCAGGTTCAGAACAAGCCAGAATGCAGGCAAGTTGTACTGGTGCTGATTTCTAACAATGATCACCCATACCTGGAGACTTCCACGTTGCTCCACGTTCTCTACAGCTTTCTTTAAGAAACAATAGGAAAAAATAAGCAAAACATTTAAAGGGACATTTCACCTAGAATATACATACAAATAGCTAGTAAGCACATGAAAAGATGTTCAACAGTATGTCTTTAGAGAAATAAGAATTAAAACCATACTGAGATACCACTTCACACCCAGTAGAATGGGTATAATAAAAAAGATTAAAAATACCAGTGTTAAATACACACTACTATATATAGAATGGATAATCAACAAGGACCTACTGTATAGCACAAGGAACTCTACTCAATATTCTGAAATAACCTATATGGGAAAAGAACCTGAAAAAGAATAGATATATGTGTATGTATAAATGAATCATTTTACTGTACATCTGAAACTAGCACAACGTTGTAAATCAACTGTACTCCAATATAAAATACAATTTTTAAAAAATTAAAATTAAAAAAATAAAAATACCAGTGTTGACAAGGACGTGGAGAAATTGCAATCCTCACACACAGCTGGTGGGAATGTAAAGTGGTTCATCCATTTTGGAAACAGTTTGATGGTTTCTTAAAAAGTTAAACATAAGTTAACCATATGACATAGCATTTCTACTCCTAGGTATAGACCCAAAAGAAATGAAAATATATCTCCACATCAAAACTTGTATACAATTTTCATAGCAGCATTATTCATAGCCAAAAGCAGAAACAATTGAAATGTCCATCAACTGGAGAATGGGTAAACAAAATGTGGTTCGTTCATGTGATAGAATATGATTTGGCAATAAAAAGGAATGAAGCACGTGCTACAACATGGATGAACCTCAAACACATTATAGTAAAGTGAAAGAAGCCAGTCAATAGAGCAAATATTATATGAATCCACTTATACAAAATGTAACAAAAGGTCAGTCTATAAAGAAAGGAAAGTAGAACTCACAGACATAAAAAACAACCTTATGGTTACCAAAGGGAAGGAGGGGAGGGATAAATTAGGAGTTTGGGATTAGCAGATTACTATATATGAAAAAGAGGACCTACTGTATAGCACAGGGAAATATATTCAATATCGTGTAATAATCTATAATGGAAAAAATCTGAAAAAGAATATGTATACATATATGTGTGTGTGTGTGTGTGTGTGTGTGTGTGTGTGTGTATATATATATATATATATATATATATATATATATATATATATATATCTGAATCACTTTGCTGTACACCAGAAACTAAACTAATACACTGTAAATCAACTATACTTCAATTTAAAAAAATTTTTTTTAATTAAAAAAAAAGAAAGGCGAGTAGAGGTTGTTGCCAAGCCTGGGGGTCAGGGGTGGGGATGGGGAGTGACTACAATAAGCATGAGGGATATTTTTGGGTGGTGGAGAAATATTTCTGAGTGGTTCTAAAACTGGATTGAGGTGATATTTGTACAACTCTGTAAACTTACTAAAAATCAGTGAATTGTACTTAAAACAAGTGAATCATATGCCATGCAAATTATGCCTCAATAAAGATGTTAAAAAATGAAAATACAATTAAAAGGCAGATAAATGGCTAATAAACTGAGCCTTGTGATCACCCAGGACTAGAGTTAGTTGCTATGTGTCTGTGTCCCCATTGAGACTAATGCTTCTTGTCATCTGCCATTGTCATTTTTGTTATATTCATAGCAGAATATCTTGACTATAGTGATCATTCAATAATTATTTGTTGAATTGAACTCTAGAGGAGGGTAAAAAAGACATTTTTCTGGACATCAAAATAATGTTTTAAAAAAAAAAGGTTTCACAAAACCCATTCCCCCAATATCCCCCCAGTATCCCCGGTGTAAGTGACTCAGGAGCACCATGTCTCGGGAGAGTGTGACGATGTGGGTGTGAGAAGCAGATGATATTTAGCTAAAGACCCAGCAAGTCTGTCTTTGGGGGGAAAAATATAGCAGCAGCGAATGTGTGTCGCCTCCTGATTTCGGGCCAGATGACAGTGGCGCTCCAGAAGGGGCAACCATCCATCCGCCACTCCACAGTGCCAGAGGCTGCTGGCTCCTCTGCAGTTTACAGACCACATGGCTGAGCTTGTGGACAAAGAAGACAGCTGAAGCTGCTTTTCAGTTTAGTCTAAATGTCCCTGCACATCTCTCTGTGGGACACTGATGAACGTAGCCTCCATCCTGATGAAGTCTGTCACCAGACCCACCAGAAGTTCCTGAGTAGAATTCTGCACCCCAGGACTGCACCCAGGAGGGATAGGACAGCAACATTCAGGGGGTAGGACTTCTCTTGGAGGAGTGTAAGTTGTTTTTCCACTGGAGGTTCACTGGAAAGGGGCCCGGAAGGTGTATCAAAAGAGAAGGATTCATTGGAAGCTCTCCCTGGCCTCTCCCAGGTCCAGGCTACTCCTGACGGGTAGTTTTTTGAACCAAGAATGTAGGTGGATGGGTGGAGTGTTTAGGCTTTAGGGTCCAAGAGACCTGGGTTTGGATCCTGGTCCCATGAGGTATTAGCTGTCCAGCTCTAATCTCCTTGGACCTCACTCTTCTCACTTGTGCAACTGGAATAATAATAAAATCTTCTACTCGAAGTTCTCACAGGTTTTAAATGAGAGGATGTACCCTGATTGGTGTTGCTGTGTAGGAAATACTCAGCTAGGTGCCATGGAGCCCCCAGGGAAGAGCCCGGGTGCAGCCGGTCATCAAATAAGACTGGAAAGCTCAGTGTGCGCTTGGTTGGGATTTCAGAAGTCCTTCCCAGGATACATTAAAGAGGAGAGAGTCTGATTGCATCACTTTCCTGCTGTAACATGCAGACTCAAAGAGGAAGAAAAAGACTCCCATGTGATATTTGAAGACTGGCTTTTTGAAGGTATTACTGAAACCGTAGGACCCTGTGGTGCCTTCCGGGGACAGACCCCAACCTCCCCCCGCCACTCCCTGCCTCTTGTTTGTAGAAAAGCTTTACCCTCCTAGGCTTTCCCTGAGTTCCAAAGAGCAAATTAATCAGAGAAGCGAAAAATACAAGAACAAAGGAAAACAGTCAAATAAAACCCAAATAACAATAGTTTATCCATAAAACAAAGTCAAGGACCTTTAGTTCCTCCTCAAGGGCTATAGAGAACATCCTGAGCCATACCCCTGAGTTGTTTTGCAGATACTGAAACCCACACCAGGTGGAAGAAGTTAACTGCATTCTGACCACATGCACGTAGACACCAGAAGGTTGATGACGTTAACTCCCTAAATACCACCCCATTACCTCACCACCAACCAATCAGAAGAATGTCCATGAGCTGATCAGGCACCTACAACCCTCACCCCCTAATGCTGCCTTTAAAAACCCTTCCCTGAAAGCCACCAGGGAGTTCAGGTCTTTTGAGCATGAACTGCCCATTGTCCTTGCTTGGTCTTTCAATAAACACTGTAGGGGACTTCCCTGGTGGTGCAGTGGTTAAGAATCTGCCCGCCAATGCAGGGGACAAAGGTTCGAGTCCTGTTCCGGGAAGATCCCACATGCCATGGAGCAACTAAGCCCATGCACCACAACTACTGAGCCTGCGCTCTAGAGCCCATGAGCCACAACAACTGAGCCTGCACTCTAGAGCCCGTGAGCCACAACTACTGAGCCTGAGCGCCTGGAGCCTGTGCTCTGCAACAAGAGAAGCCACCACAATGAGAAGCCCGCACACCGCAACAAAGAGTAGGCCCCGCTCATTGCATAGAAAAAGCCTGTGCTCAGCAATTAAGACCCAACGCAGCCAAATAAATTAAATCAATAAATATATTAAAAAAAAAAAAAAAAAAAACACTGTACCTGGTGTCAGTAGATTGGCTTTACTATATTTTGCACAAGTGGACCCAAGTTTGGTTCCATAACACTATGTATTAGCCAGAACCCCAAAATTAGTATCTGCAGCTCTGCATTTTAGAGAGCCATCACTTCAAGTGAGCGTTCCTTTTTTAAACTTTTACCCTTCAGAAATAAATCCTGACTTCACGCAGTCAAGTATCTGATACCTACAAAGTACTTAATAATGCTTGTTGAATTTTAATTCACTTAATTGTTCCCACAAGTTCACCAACATGGATCATGAAGAAAAACTATATTCTAACAAGACTTAAATTTCACCCCAAAATGGTCCTAAGCAGTTCCTCTAGGAACTGGGAAGGGGGCCCTGGAACTGCAGAGCTGATGGCCCAAGCCAGAGAAGCCACGAGAGAATGAAGCCAGTACGCTCGAGAGACCCTGCGGGAGCCTGCAGACCAGAGAGCAGCCGGCTCAATGGGTCACTCCTCAGGTCTGACCTTCCTTTCTCATGTGAGACATCTCTATCTCCCACCTAGCCTCCCTTCATGCTGAGCCACACAGAGTAGGTTTCTTGATGACTCATATGGTGTCTCACACAGGACAGGCACCTGGGACCACTGTAAGCCCACCTGGTCTTGGATGTGACTCACAATCACTATGTTCTCCATTTGAAGCATCCGGGCTCCAGCGAAGAAAGAGCATTCCAACCCAACTTCCTGGTATTGGGGAGTAGAAGAGATGGCTTATAAGGAGGAGGACCAAAGATCAAGAAAAGGTTTTATGGTTCGTGGGGAAAATGCCATTGACTAAATGGGAAGTGAGGTTTTCTTTATTTTTAAAAAGTTTTTAATTTAACTATAGTTGATTTACAATATTGTGTTAGTTTCAGGTATACAGCTTCAGATTCTATTACATTATAGGTTATTACAAGATACTGAATATACTTCCCTGTGTTATACAGTAAATCCTTGCCATTTACCTATTTTATGTACAGTAGTGTGTATCTGTTAATCCCATACCCCTAATTTATCCCACCCCCTCCCCTTTCCCCATGGGTAACAATAAATTTGTTTTCTATGTCTGTATGCTTCTGTTTTTTATATAAGTTGATTTGTATTATTTTTACAGATTCCACATATAAGTGATATGTAATATTTGTCTTTGCCTGACTGACTTCACTTAGTATGATAATCTCTAGGTCCATCCATGTTGCTGCAAATGGCATTATTTCATTCTTTTTTATGGCTGAGTAATATTCAATTGTATATGTGTGCCACATCTTCTTCATTCATCTGTCGATGGACATTTAGGTTGCTTCCATGTCTTGGCTATTGTGAATAGTGCTGCTATGAACATGGGGGTGCATGTATTTTTTCTAATTAGAGTTTTCTCTGGATAGATGTCCAGGAGTGGAATTGCTGGATCTGAAGTTTTCTTTAGATGGGGACAAATTCCCAAGGGGCAAGAAGCAATACCAGAGTGTTATAACAGCCAGAAATCCTTAGCATTTGACCTCACAAACTGTCTCACCCCAAAGAGCTATTCTTAGTAAGAAACAAGCCTTTTCCATTTCACTGCAGGTTCTCAGGTCCAAAACCATCATCCCAGAGTACATGAAAGATGGTGATGGCCCACTCAGTCTTCCCAGGTAACCGCCCCGTGCTCGTATCTTCAGATCAGGACACCACATGCTACAATCTGCATGCCCTTAACACCCAGACAACCACCCTCACCATCACAGCCCTCAACAAGCAATCACACCCAGGGCTCCAGTAATACCTGAATTCCCTCCCACCTCCCGCGCTCTCTTTATGTCTGAATGATTCTTACCCACGTGCTTCTGGCATGGTAATTTGTGGGGGACAGAGGGAGAAGATAGAATCTGGTTTGGAGTATCAGCTTGAAAAGTGAATTTGAGAATTCCAAGTGGATGCATCTAGAAAATTGAAACTCAGGTTAGAGCTGGATACATTAAGCTATGGCATGCATTTTACCATCCAGGAAAAGAGTAGAGAATAAAGACAGAAGAGAGACTAGGCTTGGGCATCAAGGAATTCTAACGCTGGAAGGCCATGCATGAGCTGGCAAAGCAGACTGAGACAGAGACTAGAAAAACTGGAGAAACGAGAAGAGTGACGAAGTTGGAAGCCAAAGGAAGAGACTGGTGCAGTGAGGAATGAGCGGTCATTGGTGCTGAACACGACTGTAAGGATGGAGAACCATCCGCTGCATTTGGCGTATGGAAGTCACTGGTGACCTTAGAGTAAACTGTTTGAGTGAAGGGAAAGAGCTGAGTGGTGTAGACAGATTGCGTGCTGAGTGACTACAAAGTAAGAACATGGGGCCAGTGACTGTTGACATGTCTCTACAGAAATTTGACTTTGAAGTGTAAAAAGAGAGAAAAGAGGATAGTAGAAAGTGAGGTAAACAACCAAGAGCAAATTTGCATGAAAATGCAGCCAAATATACACTAAAAGTATAACAGAGATGATGGTCAAAGCAGCAGAAATGAAACACCCTTTCATTCCACAAAGGGCTAGAGGATGAGTTGATTGTATCTGAATGCACATCTCTTTGACCTAAAGACCACGGTTGGTCAAGAGAACAGAAGTCCATGAGACTGAACATACGGTCATTAATCTAAATAACTGTGGCACATGAAGAGAGGGGGGTGGGGCAGGCCTGATTCATCGAATCTTTTGGACACTTGCAACTTTCCAGTGGTCACATAGACACAGCTGAAATTCACCACTGCAGCCAAGCAGCCATAATACCCAAGAGGAAGCCAACAGCAAAGGCCCTAAAAAGCATATGTGACCAGAATGCAACTGGAGTGTGCCGAAAAACAGCTTTATTTGTGCCCCCAAACTAGGGGCTGGGTGTGGCAATTGTGCAGCTCTCCTACACACGGAGAACCGCAGAGCCACGCAGGCTCTCCAGCGGTTCCAGGTACACCTCTTAGCAGAGCAGAGAAAGGACCAAAGTTGGAAGGGCTGAAATCTCTCCTGAAAAGACACGTTATGAAACAAGAAAGATTGCCTTTTCTCAGTTACATCTAATCGCTGTTTTTTTTTTTCTTTTACATTCTTTTATTTTACAGTCTTTGAAAACTGGTGTGTATTTTACATTTACTTTTTTTTTAGTTGATTTACAATGTTGTGTTAGTTTCAGGTGTAAAGCAAAGTGAATCCATTATACATATACATATATCCAGTCTTTTTTAGATTCTTTTCTCATATAGGCCACTGCAGAATATTGAGTAGAGTTCCCTGTGGTATACAGCAGGTCCTTATTAGTTATCTATTTTATATACAGTAGTGTGTATATATCAATCCCAATCTCCCAATTTATCCCTCTCCCACGTCCACCCTGGTAATCATAAGTTTGTTTCCTACATCTGTAACTCTATTTCTGTTTTGTAAATAAGTTCATTTGTACCATTTTTTTAGCTTCCACATATAAGTGATACCATATGATATTTATCTTTCTCTGTCTGACTTACTTCACTCAGTATGACAATCTCTAGGTCCATCCATGTTGGTGCAAAGGGCATTATTTCATTCTTTCTATGGCTGATTAATATTCCATTTTATATATGTACCACATCTTCTTTATCTATTCCTCTGTCGATGGACATTTAGGTTGCTTCCATGTCCTGGCTATGGTAAATAGTGGCTCAATGAACACTGGGGTGCAAGTATCTTTTCAAATTATGGTTTTCTCCAGATATATGCCCAGGAGTGGAATTGCTGGATCATATGGTGGCTCTATTTTTAGTTTTTTAAGGAACCTCCATACTGTTCTCCATAGTGGCTATACCAACTTACATTCCCACCAACAGTGTAGGAGGGTTCCCTTTTCTCCACACCCTCTCCAGCATTTATTGTTTGTAGTCTAATTGCTATTTTAAAAGCTCACATAAAGATGTGCATAGATGAGAATGGAGCTGTTTATCTCTATTGTGTTGGTACCAAAGGCTTAGAAGTAACGCTGACAAATAAATAGTTTACTGATGTTCAGATTTTAGTTAATCTTGGGGGAAGAGGATATAATAGAAGACGACGTTGACCTATAGATGTGATTGCCTTGGAACCACGTCCTTGCAGCTGTACAGGTAGAAATAAAAGCGCTAGGACCAGAACTTCCCTGGTGGTGCAGTGGTTAAGAATCCGCCTGCCAATGTAGGGGACACGGGTTCGAGCCCTGGTCCGGGAAGATCCCACATGCCACAGAGCAACCAAGCCTGTGCACCACAACTACTGAGCCTATGCTCTAGAGCCCGCGAGCCATAACTACTGAGCCCGTGTGCCACAACTACTGAAGCCCACGCGCCTACAGCCCGTGCTCCGCAACAAGAGAAGCCACTGCAATGAGGAGCCCACGCACCGCAATGAAGAGTAGCACCCGCTCGCCAAAACTAGAGAAAGCCCGCACACGGCAACGAAGACCCAGCACAGCCAAAAATTTTTTAAAAAAGAAAAAGAAAAAAAGCACTAGGACCATCCACAAGAGGCATCAAGGCAATCCAGTTAACAGGAGGCAGACCAGATAAATGAACGCCCAGGCTTCACATACTGACCTTCGACTATTTAATGGTAATGGAAAATACCGTGAAGGCCTATTGATCTCCTATACTTATTAATGGAAAACAGCAATGTGTGAGGCAATTGCAATGTTTAAAAATGTGATGACAATTTACAGGTTCAAAATAAACACAAAGAAAGACAAGTACTTGAGAGGATACATATCAAATCTTCTAAACATGACTTGATCTGCTTCGGAAGGAAAATGTCACATGCTACAGCCCGTGACGGAGGCAGGCAGTTAAAACTGACAGTTGAGGGGCTGAGTGGAGAAAAGAGACCTATTGCCACCAGCCACACCCTTCCAGGTGCTCCCATTTTGTTGGTTTCTAGTTGCCAAGAAAAAAAGCAATCTGAAAGCAACTTCAATCTAAGCTGTGTTTGTATACCAGGAGGGGCCCATGGCCTGGTAATTTGCTCAGGACAAATAGGAATGGACAGACTGTCACAAGATAAGGCTCTTTTCCCCCTGAACAAAGCTCATTTGTTTCAACCAGCAGGCTCCACTCCTGGAGGCCACAACCTGGGCTGACACAGATAATGCTGCAAAGGCAGGCTGCTCCCTCACAGGGACACAAGACCCCATTCAGTGCATCCAAACAAATGGAGGTCCCTTTATCTCCAGGATAAAGCTGGCACCAACCTCTGCTGGGAAAAATTAAAAGACAAAATTTTCCAACACTAATCAAATCTCTTCCACTTAACGAGCATCGATGTCTTCTAGGTCAGCTGCGACTATCTCTGTTTTACAAATGAAATCCTCAGAAACTGGCAATAAGGGCAGTGTGACAGATACCGAGATATGTTTCTTTTTTCAAGGTGTTTTCATTTGCATTTAGACAGTTTAATTTGATGTTTACAATAACTTCATGGGGTAGACATGGGAAGCACTATGGGCCAGATTTTAGGGATTTGGGTCAAAAATACTGGTCCTGAGTCAGAAGATCTGGGTTCAGACTGAACACCCACCCCAAGTGACCTTGGGGAATTTCCTCAACCTTCCTGTGACCCAGTTTGCTCATCTGTAAAGGGCAGAGAGCTGGGAAATAAAGGATTTCTATGGGAGTTCAATGTGGTCATCAAAGATGGTACTACAGTGCCTGGCACAACAAAAGTCCTCAATAGACTGTAACTGTCACTCATATCCATCCTCATCCTTATCACCACAGATGAGGCAACCCGGTCAGATCCCGTAAGACCCAACCAGCAATAGAGGGTGCAGCTCCTGACCCCCAGCCTATCACTTCTTCCAATCTACCACGCCAACAACTTAAAAAAAATAGCAAAAAGAATTTTTATTAAAGGGTGGGGCTCTTGTGTTAAATGTGCATTTTATTTTATTTATTTATTTATTTTTTACTTTTTAATTTTTTTTTTAAACATCTTTATTGAAGTATAATTGCTTTACAATGGTGTCTTAGTTTCTGCTTTATAACAAAGTGAATCAGTTATACATATAAATATATTCCCATATCTCTTCCCTCTTGCATCTCCCTCCCTCCCACCCTCCCCATCCCACCCCTCTAGGTGGTCACAAAGCACCGAGTTGATCTCCCTGTGCTATGCGGCTGCTTCCCACTAGCTATCTATTTTACATTTGGTAGTGTATATATGTCCATGCCACTCTCTCACCCTGTCACATCTCACCCCTCCCCCTCCCCATATCCTCAAGTCCATTCCCCCAGTAGGTCTGTGTCTTTATTCCCATCTTGCCACTAGGTTCTTCATGGCCTTTTTTTTTTTTCCTTAGATTCCATATATATGTGTTAGCATACTGTATTTGTTTTTCTCTTTCTGACTTACTTCACTCTGTATGACAGACTCTAACTCCATCCACCTCATTACAAATACCTCCATTTCATTTCTTTTTATGGCTGAGTAATATTCCATTGTATATATGTGCCACATCTTCTTTATCCATTCATCCGATGATGGACACTTAGGTTGCTTCCATGTCCTGGCTATTGTAAATAGAGCTGCAATGAACATTTTGGTACATGACTCTTTTTGAACTATGGTTTTCTCAGGGTATATGCCCAATAGTGGGATTGCTGGGTCGTATGGTAGTTCTATTTGTAATTTTTTAAGGAACCTCCATACTGTTCTCCATAGTGTCTGTATCAATTTACATTCCCACCAACATAAATCACAGCAAGATTCTTTTTGACCCAGCTCCTAGAGAAATGGAAATAAAAACACAAATAAACAAATGGGACCTAATGAAACTTAAAAGCTTTTGCACAGCAAAGGAAACCATAAACAAGACCAAAAGACAACCATCAGAATGGGAGAAAATATTTGCAAATGAAGCAACTGACAAAGGATTAATCTCCAAGATTTACAAGCAGCTCATGAAGCTCAATAACAAAAAAACGAACAACCCAATCCAAAAATGGGCAGAAGACCTAAATAGACATTTCTCCAAAGAAGATATACAGATTGCCAACAGACATATGAAAGAATGCTCAACATCATTAAATGTGCATTTTAAATAAATGGAGGCCAAAGTCCTACAGAGAGAGTGCTAGTGTGGTTTGAAGCTTGGGCAAAGAAAATGATAGTGGTTTGTCCTTAGCTCTGCCCCTAATTGTGTGATGTGGAATTCAAGATGTCAAGATGCTGGAAGTTTTTTCTGCCTCTGAAACAAAAAAAAATAATTTAAAAATTGGGGAGGGGCGGTTGATCATCTATATCAAGAGGTGCAATGACAGGAGAGAACCTTGGTCATCCCTTACATCAGAGACCCTTAGCATCCTCCTAGGTACCAAAGTCCTATCCCAGCAGACAGCACTTTGTTATTTTGAAAGCAACACAACAGGGCTGCCTTCAGAACAAACTTATTTCTTGAGAATATATACCTTGAGTCTTGAGAATATACACTTGTATGCATTTTACTTTTCAGATACTCAATATTTCTGAGGGCTCAAACACACTAAAATTTTCCCAGGATATAACTAGAATACATCCAGGAGAAGAAAATAAAAACCACAAACCTATACATACTTTCCAGCACTGCTTCTTTCTGAACATCTCTATTATATCTTATGCTGAACATTGGAGGTGAATTTCACAGCCTTTAAAATCACTACACTCACTTCTGCAATAGGTAAGGATTGAAATCTCGCAGGCCAAATAATGGGTTACCTTTATTTAAAGATATTCAGTAAATTTGATTTTTTTTTTTCCTGGTGCCAACAATTAGGAATACACACTTCCTGTTTCTAAGCAATTTCAGGTTTAATTAGGACTCTCTAAGCCCCGTTTGTCTTAACAATTTGACAGCTCCGGCTTCCCCTTCCACGCCCACACTTTTCCTCTTTTACACTCTTCCCCACTTGCAGTATTTTATTCTGTGTAAATGCCAGGAGGAAGGGGAAGCAAGCGTAAATGCAAATCAGATCACTTGTTTCTTCTGTGAACACGCCGCTTTCAAGGCACCTTTGATAAAAGGTTATTTTCCCTTGACTGACAACGATCTCTAAGCTAATTATTAAAGTGTCTTATTTAAATGTGCATGTTTGAGGGGTTTCTATGAGAGTCGGCGATGAAACCCCCTGGAAGAAGAATATGACATCACAGGGAAAACGTGCAGGAGAGCGCCCTGTTTGTCCATTTAAATTAGTTTCATCATCCATAACAAGTGTTTAAAGAGCAGAAAAGCAAGCACGATGCATAATGCATTGTGTCATGATGCATAATAATTAGGCCTGCTCCACGCCACCCCATCTCCCAAGACTTAAAAAGCTCTCCGAGTAAGCATTTTGTTCTAAAGGCTTTGACAAAGATGCCACTTAGGGACTTTGAAATTTACAGCCAAGCAATTTGTCATCATTTATATGAGAGAGAAGAAGGTAAAAGGCATAGAATGCTGCACAGTTCATCACTTCACAAACCTCCTGGCGACGGAAGCTCCCAGGCCTCCGCTGCAGGAAAGCAGCAGCCTGTCCCTGCGGGCGGGAATGCCTGCATGCAGACCCCCCCGCCATGCCATGCAGTGCTCTGCCTTTAAAAAGAAAACAAGAGAGCCACGTACATAACATGTTCGTTCCACGCTGAGACAGGAGCAGAATGATTTACTCCTGGAATAGGCCATGTTAACTGAGGATCTGGAAATAAATTCCCAACATATGTGCTTCTCCAGTTCACCAAGACTGGGGTTGAGGGTGGCAAGGCATTCAAGACATTCTGAATTTTAAAACATCACGTTTAGAAGATATGATAAAATCTAAGATAACACTAAATTTATGTAACGACTAAAACAGTGCTGAACCGAAAAAGAAAATAAACGTTCTTTGGCATGAGACATTGTTACTTTAAAATGACCAATTATTTTAAAAGAGAGAGCTTTTTCTGGATGCAGAATAAAATTTAGATCTGAAGTACAAATAACGACATTCCCCCGTTGAAGCGGGAAAGGAAATCAGGATTTGCAATTCAGTAAGCCATACACAGCATCCCTCTCCTTCCATCCCCCCTTCATTCAACACTGTGCTTGGACCAGGGCTACCTGTCCAAGAAAACCTAAATGAGGAAGAGCACAGAGCAGAAAGGTGCCTATAGTGATTATTAGGACTAGTTGGAAAGGGTTAATGTAAATGATTTAATGAGTGAACAATTAATGGAGTCCAAAAGGCAGACTCAAGTAACCAGAAAAATTCTCTTTCAGCTAATTTAACATTTTACCATAATTGAACACCATCGCCTGGAGCCAGGGCTGTGTGCCGGGCTGCACCCAGGGACGAGCACTTTCTGGCTCTGTGTTAATCCCTCCCAGGCGACAGGGAAGTAAGCCCTGGTCACTAGAAAATCTTCCTGGACCTTCACAAAGACCTGGGAGAAAAATGCAAGGGCCAAACAAGGTAATACGTGTGTACAGGTTTCCAGTCGCAGCCTTATTTAGCATTCATTATGCCAAGAATTTAAAAACACGGAGCTGATACCACATAATTGATAATTCTCACAAACTTGTATTACAATGAACCCTCTGCAGTCAACCAAGGAGAGGGTCGTGGGCCATACTGTCTGGGTGGATCACACAAGATCGCATATGTACACTGATCTGCTTTGACCTACATGCTTCTTCCTAATTTCTTCTACTCTCCTCCCCATTCATGCATCTGGCATGACGGAAACTGTCTAGAGCCAAGAGGCAGGTCAGCTCGGTTTGAAGCCTAGCTCTGGCCAAATCGTATTCTGTCTTATTGAAAGAGGTCTGTTTACATCTCTCTTCCCTCTCATCTCTCACACAACAGTTTGACAGGTGGCTGTCAAAATCCTTTTGGTTGCTAACAGTCCAAGGGTCCAAGGCTCTGAGGCCTGAATCCTCCAAATGTAGGGTGTCATTGTCAGGAATGTGCTGAGGTGGGAAGGTGAAAATTTGTGGAGGAAGATAATGTGTGTTGGGACAGATAAGTGAAGTTCCCTACACGTGACCGGAAATGTAAGAGGAACTTGGATAACAGATTAGAGTCATAATATATATGGAGAAAAAACAAAACATCATCTTAAAGTTAAACCACAGACCATGAGCAAAGATAAAGAAAGGAAAAACAAGAGTGGGGTCTTTGGGTAAGGGGCACAACATTGCTGGAGCCCACGTCCTTCCAGGGTTTATGCCAACATAAACCATCAGTGACTTCAGGGGACTTCCCTGGCGGTCCAGTGGTTAAGACTCGGCACTTCCAATGCAAGGGGCTCGGGTTCGGCCATTGGTCAGAGAACTAAGATCCCACATGCTTTGCGGCACAGCCAAAAGAATTAAAAAAAAAAAAAAAAATCAGTGACCTCAGAGGTTTGAGTGTGGGAACTAGCACTAATCTCCTGATTAAGCAATACGTTCTCTAGAACATAATAATAGATCATATTTTATTATGCCTTTAACTTAGTAAATTGCTTCAAAATCTATCAATAATCTAGTACAGCAAATATCTTTAGCCCAACATAGCAAAAGTGTTTACTCTAATTTCTTGAATCATCTTCACTGTTTGGATACTGTCAAGTTGTCATTTTTGACTTTTATATCCTACCGGTCAGGACACTTTCAGTTGTATTCTTTTATCTCTCTTGTACAACCCTTACTCAGCCCAAGGGCTGATATTCTCATGCCACTGGTCACTACAGCAACAGTCCAGCTAAATTTTTACCTTCCCACTTTCCCATCATTCCTTCATGCCGCTTTCAGAATATCTTTCCAGAAACACCATTCAACAAGTCACCACAGCAGAATGTAAAAAACAGAATCATTCTTTTTAAGAAGAGAAAATATTGAGTAAGAAATGGAGGTCTCTCCTTAGGAGATGTCTACTTTAAAGGAAAACGGCAGCAAATCACTTGGACATTCAGATGTGTTGCTGGGAAAGCTAAAAGACATTGTGTATTTAGAAGTCAGAGGACTAAAATATAAATCCTATTTGCTCACTAAAAGGGTTACTGTGAAGGTCTCAGGTAACACTAAATTTGACTAGGTTATAAATTTGATTAATAGTAAAGACGATTTTGTTTTCCTTGACACTCCTCATGTAGGTGGATAAGGACCCTCTTCTGGTCAAATCATCTTAGCACAGATTTTGTCTTTACTCATTCTATCTGCAATGTGAACCTCTATGTGTGCACAGGTATCAAGGTCTGTGAAATGTACTTGAGAAAATTATGGAAATCATAAAACATGACTGGTGTTAGAATACCGAGAGGTCATAAATGTTACCTTTTATAAATCTCTTCATTTCATTCATTCGTAACCGACAGGGAACTCACTGTCATCTTTTCCTGCCTCAAACTAAAACCCTTTATTTACACGTTGTAAAAACTTAGTGCCAATTCTGCAGCCTCCAGACCACAGCTGTTTGCCACAAGCATGAATCCTGTAGAAGTGCTTCTGACCATTTCTAAATGCCTCACTATATCATGAAACTGAATTTTCCCCACTCAGCCTTGCTCCGAGAGTCTTTGAAGGCTTCTTGTTGCAGCCTGAATTTTGCTCCTCAGCCACCTACAGACCCATGGATCAGTCTCCAAATTTACAATACTCACCCCTATTTCCAAGCCTGCAAGCTGCACACACACACACACACACACACACATACACACACACACGCACACACACACCATTCCTGCCAACACCCTGCCCATTCCTCAAATTGCTGTCCAGCACTGACCTATGCCCTGTAGGAGTCTGCTGAAGCCGCTCCTCTTCCAGGAAGCCTTCCTTGGTTTCAGCTAACAAAGCTTGCTCCTTCTTCTATTTTTAAATTAAATGTCTTTTCTGAACCATCAGCAACCCACTTTTTAATTTAACTAAATTAGATTACCAGTTTATCTCCTTATTTTATTAGTTTATAATACCTCCAATTTAAAAACACCTTGTATATGTCATGATTTCCCAATTAAATGGCCAACTCCTTAAGGACAGAAATCTTCATAATTTTCTTACCTTATTCCATATCCCCAAAGGGCATAAAGTAAGCATAGTAAATATTTTCAGGTTAATTAAGGAACATTCTCCTTCTCAGAAAGCCCATTTATGCTTCAACACATGTTTTATGTTTATGCTGGTTTTATGTTCAGTCCCCAGTAACACTGGTAACATTCTGTCACTAAGGATCAGCCACTGCAGGTAATGCCAGTCAGTCATGATCACAGCTTTTACTCCTTACTCCTCATCTCAATTTTCAGTTTTGAAAACACAACTCTTTATCAGTAAATACAAAAGCAAAGGAGGTTTAATAAACTTATAAGAAATAATGTTTAATGTAAGGACACAGAGATAGAGTGTGTGCATGAACCAGTGCAGATAGTGAGGACAGAAAGGAAGAAATAAAAGGAAATGAAAAAAAAGAAATAAATCATATAAGAAACCCTATGAGGTGCACACACAAAAAAATGAGACTGAGAATGCATAATATGAACTGAGTTGTAGATTATTTTGAGGTTGAAGACATACTAACTTGGATTCTGCTGAATCTAAATTTGACTAGTTTAAGAGACTTTGGAAACTCACAACATGGAACACAGTTTTTAACTAACATTTTTAACCCCATCATAGATTTCTATGGCGCACAGTATATAAATCAGAGAAAATGGATGTTCAGGTGATGACATTTTAAATTTGTTACATGCTAAGGTTAATTTAGTTGCATTGCCTGACAGAAATTATGAATCTCCATTGTGGTGACTACCCCTTCCTTTTCTGGTGACTTTAGAACCCAAACAGATTCTCACTAAAGGGAACCAAAGTTTAGCTCAATTACCTATAAAGTAATGCATGGTGATAGCTACAGTGGAACCTTAACCCAAATTCACTGTCAATTTTAAATTTTTGTATATTTTACTTTCCAAAGAGATACAAAAGCTATGAGAGAGTAAATTTTTTAATTTTAATTTGTTATTTAACTTCTTAACTGTTGATTTAAGCTGATTAGTTAATCTTTCGGGGTGTGCCCTCTGACTGTGGTCCAGTTTTCAGCATCTCTTGGGTTACGTTGTGATAACTAAGCAACAGAATGGCTCTTATCACATGCTATAAAATCCCCTGTCAATGATTCCATTCTGGCACACAGTGTGCAGACAGGCAAATTTCATAGTCTCAAGAAAAAAGGATTGAAGTAAAGTAGTATGGGCAGTAATTAAGCAGACATGGCTGTAAACCTATTTATGCCTTTAGTTTACCAGTAAGCTCACGTAGTGAGATGCTCCCATGGGGATAACCTAGACCTGACTTTACTCATAGTCAAGCTTGGATTGTCCCCATCCATCTCCCTCTTACCCCATCCCCCCACTGGTACCCGATCATCCACCACTATCCTGGTGGCCGAATGCTTCCTTCCTGCACCACTGGAATAGCCTTTGGTTACACGTCCACTGAGGCTCTCTACTCTGCAAACTTCCCTGTGCACCAGAGCCAAAATAATGCATCGGCTGCTCACATGACATTGAGACCATAGTTTTAACACATAACTCTTACATTAAATTTACTTGAATTTGAATGTGAATTCAAATGCATCCATATTCTGCCCCCTGACCCGTTTTCAGATGTATCTTCCCCTATGATGTGCACAGACACTTAATGGAGCTACTACATGTACCCCACCCCCATCCAGGAACCTCTGTGCTCCTGACCTTGACTCTGGCAGATCTCTCTGCTGCCCACCTTGTCCAATCAAACACACACACATCCTTAAAAGTCCAGTTTTGAAACCTCCTTCTCCTTGAAGGCCTTCATAAACAATGGGAAGTTGCATCTGCTTCCATAAACGCTACAGAACTTTCTCTGTATGTCCAGTATGGCAATCATTACCATGTCCAGCCTTTTTATAGTTGTAAACTTGTCCTATCTTCCTTGGGACTTTGCCGTGACCTATAAAACAGGGAATGGCCTTATTTTTTGCACAGTCCTCAGTATAATGATTTTCCATCATTTATTCATTCAACAGATGTTTATGGAGCAACCTACATGCCAAGCCCTGTTCTAGGATCTGGAGATACTGTGGTGGACGATACAAAATCTCTGATTTCTGGGAGCTTATAGTTTAGTGCACATAATAGGTGCTCAGTAAACATCTGTTAGAAAATTGCTGGACCAAATATCTTTGTATTTCCCAAAATACTTGTGTTATTTCTATAATTACATAGCTATTTGATGAAGATTTTTTTAATCAAGATATTTTCATTGTGATGCCTCTAGGAATGGATCAGACTTGAAAATTCTAGGGCATAGGCTTGCTGACCTTTCAATAAATATGAGCGTCCAGATCTTCCACATGAAGTAAACCTGGCATACGGGGAGGGACAGTCACTCCATCAGGAGGGAAAATAAAAATTGAATTAAAGAAAGAGCAATGACTTCAGGCCCATAAGAGTCACACCCCTCTAAACATTCATTATTTAATCATTTATTCAGTAAATACTTATTGGGCACCTGAAGTCTTTAGTAACTCTTCTAGGTGCCCACAATGCAGGGGTGAGCATGACAGTCAAGATGATAAACCAACAAATAACTGTACTATTCCAATACTCATTGCTACTATGAAGAAACACACAGCACAGCAAGGAGAAACAGAATTATCCAGGAGGCCACTTTATTTTAGATCAAGTGGGAGGCCTCTCTTAGGAAGTGATATTTGGGCAGAGGACTGAATGAAGGGAGAAAACAGAGCATAAAAAGGTCTAGGTAGAGCATTCCAGGAAGAAAAAGTAGTGAGTGAAAGTTGTTGATAGAGGACAAGCTCAGAATGCTGGAGAAACATGCAGAAGGCCAGCGTGGCTGAAGTCGGGGGGAGTATGATGTGGCCAGCCAGACTCAGATCTCAGAGGGCCTTTTAGGTATAGTAAGGAACGCTGGGTTTATTTTAGGGAAGACGGGACACCCATACAGGCTTTGAGCAGAGGAGTGGCATGACCTGATTTATAATTTAAAGAGGTCCCTCTGGCTACTGGGTGGACCTCCAACTGCTGAGAGCACGAGTGGAAGCAGACAGACCAGTTGGCAGGCTGTTGCAGAGACCACTCCAGGCAAACGAGGAGACTGGCTTGAATTGAAGTGGAGGTGGATGAAATGGTCATATTCTGAGGGCAGAGTCAGTAGAACATGCTGGAGGGTTGGATATGAGATGTGAAGGAAAGAGAGTAATCAAAGATGACCCCAAAGTTTTCATCTTGAGCAGAAGATCTCTAGCGATGCTCAACTTGGAGGACAAAATCCTGAGATAGGAGCAGGTGTGGGGAGAAGGATCCAGGAATTCTGTTTCAGACAGGTTAGGGTCTGAGAGGCCTGAAAGATCTCTAAAGGGTTGAATATGCAGCTGGATTTGAGGGCCTGAATGTGAGCTCAGTGGGGAAGTCCTGGATAAAGATGTGAATGTAGGGCTTCCCTGGTGGCGCAGTGGTTGAGAATCTGCCCGCTAATGCAGGGGACACGGGTTCGAGCCCTGGTCTGGGAAGATCCCACATGCCGTGGAGCAACTAGGCCCGTGAGCCACAACTACTGAGCCTGCGCGTCTGGAGCCTGTGCTCCGCAACAAGAGAGGCCGCGACAGTGAGAGGCCTGCGCACCGCGATGAAGAGTGGCCCCCACTTGCCGCAACTAGAGAAAGCCCTCGCACAGAAACGAAGACCCAAAACAGCCAAAAATAAAAATAAATAAAGAATACTGGTCAGAACATGAGTTTAAAAAAAAAAAGATGTGAATGTAGGTGTCATCAGCATATACATGATATTTAACGCCTCAGCCTAAAGTCAGTCATATAGAGAGGAAGTGTAGTTGGGGAAGCAAGGGGAGGGGAGAGATGGGGAGAGAAGAGGGCTTGAGGACACAGCCTGGGGTACTGCATCATTTATCATTTGACTAGAGAGGAGAAGTTAGCAAAGACAACCAGAAGCAGAAACCAGCGCGGCAGAAGGGAAACCTAAAGAGCGCGATATCCAGGATACAAGCAAAGGTGTTTCAAGGAAAGAGTGATCTGCAACGTCAAAAGCTGCTGAAAAGTTAAACAAGATGAAGACTAGAAATACAGAGTTCACAGGTGACATGGTCAAAAGCAGATTCAGTGGAGCCGTGAAGAGGACGCTGATCGGAGAGTATCTAAGAGAGACAGAGGTGAAGGCGTAACAAGGACTCCGACAGCCCTAGCCCAACTGTGCCCAGACCAGCTGCTTGTTTCCTGTCTGCAGTCAGACAAGCACAGAAATGGACATGTCGCTGCAGCTCTCAAGTGTGTGATCTGCACCCTCTCTGTTCTCGGTGAGTGGGGCACAGACAGCTCTGCTTACTGTTGAACCCCCACGGCGAGCGGCGTGTGGAGCAGCCTGTGTACTCGGCGTGTCCTGCAGGACTTCACATCCATCTGCAACTGACGGGAAACTGAAAAACCAATCCCGCACCTCAGCTAACTTGAGAAACACTAGTATATGCAGCTCTTTCCAGTGGTTTCGCTACAAAGAGTGTAAGAGAGTCAGGGAGGTGAAAGAAATGGCGACAAGCGTGGGGTTTTTTGTATGTCAGTACGTTTACGGGAGAGATCGTCTGCTGCTGGTGTGTTACCCGGAAGAGAGGAAAGCGGGGAGATACTTGAGGATGAGATCGTAAATGTGAAGGCAAAGTCCTCACATGGATGGGACATGATGGGATTCTGGACATGGGTGGAGGTCTCAGCCTTCTACGCAGACAGGCCAGTGCTTCCACCGCCAGGGGAAGGAAGGCAGTGCATACGGGGATTGTGGTGTAGCACCTGAAATTAAGGTTCAATGCTAAGTGTTGTCTCGACATCTGGCAAAATGGGAAGGGCCTCAAAAGGCTTATCCGCTAGCTCCCCTCTCTCCCTCTACTCCCACAAAAGTCCCCTCTAAACGACCCTCCTTATCAAGGGACCAGGCACAGTGTCTGCTTTTTCCTAAGTACCAGGCATTAGTTTCCTGCTAGCCTGTGGAACTATTCAAACAAGCCAATCTCATCCTCCTGCAGGAACCAGGGGGCACCTCACCCTAGTGATAATACAAAGCTCCTCCCCCTGCCCCTGGTGATTCACTCTGTTCCCAAATGCAACCCCCGTGTGGCCCTGCATAGCATGGTGTCCTCCTCACCTGGGCTGTGAGTATACACGACTAAAATGCTGCTGTCATTCTCACCTGCCCGGGAGCTGGCATTCAGTCACCCCCATAACTAAATCCCTCCCTCACCAGTGGGGTAAGAAGGGAGCCATCAAAACAGGTATAGACATAAGCAGGCTGATAAACTGAGTGTGTGGGGAGGGAAAGAGATATTCCAGGAGTCTTCTGATATTACTTCAAGATATTACTTGAGTCTTCTGATATCTTGCTCAGAGAAATGAGGTCACCGACTGAGAGTCTGGAAAGGGAAGGGGAGTTTGAGGTTTGGGGAGGAAGGAGAAGGTGTGAAATCCTCTTTCCACAGGAACAGGAAGCAACAGGGCAGTCAAGTGGGACTGAGCGCAGAGCTAAGGGCTCACTTGGGGTCTGTGGTCACAACTTAAAATGAGACCAATCGGAAGGGCAGTGTGTAGTTTCTGCAGTCCAGCTCCCCTGCTCTGATGACGCAGCGTATAGGCTGTCTTGGGTTTCATCAGGTGGCTCCTAAAGTCTAAAGTCTCTGACACAAGGGGAATCTGGGGCAGACATGCACACCTGTGTGAAATGGGTCAGAGTGGAAGCTTGCTGGAGCAAAGACACACAGCAATGCCAGCCGTCCGCTGAGGCACAGACAGGTTCCGAGATCACTACAGGGCGTAGCCACCTTGCATTGTCCACTGGAATTTGGAAGGTTTAATTTTTAGTCCAGACAGCATGGAAGTAGACACAGGACACAGGACACAGGACACATGCTGCGCCTTGGGGAGAGAAGGTAATCAGTGCTTTGCAACATGGGGCGGGCGGCAGGTGCTTGGTGACATTTTGGTGGCTGAGCGTCCGGTCTCAGGAACGAGATTCTAGAAATGTGGTGATTGAAACAAACCGACCCTGACACTTCCAAAACTGTGCTTGCACTGTCACATTCTTCCAGTATCTTCCTTCAAAAAACCTGATGAAAGCATTTTTTGATCTCTGGCCCATTCCCACTTTCTGGCATAACTCATATTTCCAGCTCCCCAGACAACTACTGCCACTTAAAAGAGCGGGCTTCCCTGGTGGCGCAGTGGTTAAGAATCCGCCTGCCAATGCAGGGGACACGGGTTCGAGCCCTGGTCCAGGAAGAGCCCACATGCCGCAGAGCAACTAAGCCCGGGCGCCACAACTACTGAGCCTGCGCTCTAGAGTCTGCGAGCCACAACTACTCAAGCCTGCACTCTAGAGCCCATGCTCTGCAACAAGAGAAGCCACCGCAATGAGAAGCCCGCGCACCACAACAAAGAGTAGCCCCCGCTCGCCACAGCTAGAGAAAGCCCACGCACAGCAACAAAGACCCAACTCAGCCATAAGTAAATAAATTAATAAATTAGCTCAAAAAAAAAAAAAGAGTGTGTGTGCTCAGGAGCCAGCCCAGATATCAGGAGCTTGTCAGTGGATGACGACCACATGGTAGCCAAGTTCTGGAACTAGATGGCCCAGGGTCAAAGCCTGCCTTCACCACTAGCTGGATCTATGACTTTAGAAGAGTTACCTCACCGTTTTAAGACTTGATTTCCCCCAAGAGTAAAATGAGGATAATGTGAACAAGTATCTCAAAGACTCGTTTGAAGATTAAATGAGATGATACAATAAAGCACTTAGCCCAGTTCCTGGCACATATTAAGAGCTCAGTCAGTATTAGCAGTTATTATAGTCACATGCATTCAGCGCTCCATAAAAAAGTGACTCTGTAGGCATCTTTGTAGCCATAAACTTCAGGTTACTTACTTAGCCAGTAGAGAAAATGCCAAACATCTTTTAATCTCTCTTCAGTCAGGCCCGCCTTGGGACCACAATCCAAGGTTTAAGATATGGCTAATTGGACAGGATTGCAGGAAAATTCCAAAATAGGGATCTAATGGGGGATCCAGGCCATGACTCGGCTAGAACCTCATACTAATGAACCCCAGGCAGTGTGTTTAGTGGAAGGAGGTCACCCAGACAATAAACAGAGCTCCATGACCTTGCAACCACCAGCTAAGGGAAGCCTAGGCCATCCCACCTCTGAGCGCTCACAGAGCTGGTTCATCACACCTGGACAGTGGAATTTCCTACACTCCACAGAAGACAAATATGTCATGTGTGCAAAAGTGGTCTGCATATTACCTAAATGTCAGAGAACAATAAGAATGTCACCACCACATGGTACATATGCGCACACACACACATGCATGCACACATAGGTATTACTCTTATCATAAGAACTTCCATTCAAGCTCAAGAAGTAAGACAGACGTCTAAGTAGTATTTTCTAAACTCTTCAAGATATGTGTCCCATGGATACTTCAGTGAAATAATTCAGCTGCAATGACAAGATTCAGATGTGTAGGCACAAAACTGATTTGTGTCTTTTTCATAAGAGCCTCAACTGATAAAAAACTTGCATCTAATTTCAGTCTCCAATTCCCAATTGCAAAAACATTTTTTATTCTATATTTTGGCATTGAGAAAATCGTGTTCAATTGAGGACAAATGAAATACAATGCAGGGAACCCTCTTGCACTGTTGGTGGGAATGTAAACTGATACAGCCACTATGGAGGACAGTATGGAAGTTCCTTAAAAAACTAAAAATACAACTACCATATGATCCAGCAATCCCACTACTGGGCATATACCCAGAGAAAACCATAATTCAAAAAGACACATGCACCCAAATGTTCATTACACCACTATTTACAACAGCCAGGTCATGGAAGCAACCTAAATGCCCATCGACAGACGAATGGATAAAGAAGATGTGGTACATATATACAATGGAATATTACTCAGCCATAAAAAGGAACGGATTTGGGTCATTTGTAGAGACGTGGATGGACCTGGAGACTGTCATACAGAGTGAAGTAAGTCAGAAAGAGAAAAACAAATATCGTATATTAACGCATATATGTGGAATCTAGAAAAATGGTACAGATGAACTGGTTTGCAAGGCAGAAATAGAGACACAGATGTAGAGAACAAACATATGGACACCAAGGGGGAAAAGCGGGGGTGGGGGGTGGTGGTGGGATGAATTGGGAGATTGGGATTGACATATATACACTGATATGTATAAAATAGATAAGTAATAAGAACCTGCTGTATAAAAATAAAATAAAATTAAATTAAAAAAAAAAAAAGAAATGTACTTAAAGATAGACACACGATTTAAACTTGGGGGTTGGGGAAGACCCCACCATGTAATATGAATGTAATATAAATGTTATCCTCCTCCAATTTCACTCTTAAACACACCAACAATAGAACATGATACCAGGAAATAGTTCCACCACTGAAGTGGATAAAAGTTAATTAACCTGTCTCTTACTTACTTAACTCAAATAAGTGAATGGGGGTCGACAAGGAAAAGTAAATGAGTTTTCCCCGTTTACACACTGATTCTTAAAAGCTGACATTCCGCTTTCTCAAAACAACTCTTTATTGCTCAACTTTAAAGCAAATTTAATGTCATTATTTTCAAAGTTTAAAAAAGTCAAGTGAATAAACGTGCCTTTGTTTGGAAGACTTGGGGATGCCAATGATGTGGAGTAAACAAATCTGTGACTTCAGACTACATGGGCTCAAAATGCTGCGACCGAATCACGGGTCCCATTGACCTCAGGCTGATGATCAGTATCTCCAAACCCTGGCCTCAAATTCTGTAAAACTGAGATTAAAACTACTTATTCGTTCAACTGTTTGAGGATGAATGCAGGCCATATATCGGTGTGGGTTTGTAAACAGACATGGACTTAGGCCTCATTCTGCCTTTTAACAGCTGTCGGATCCATAGCACCCACTTAATCCCACCTTATTTACGATGGTGATAACAATACCTACCTTCCTACAAAGCTTCAAGCATTATAGGAAACACCATGGACACTTAAAGTAGTACCTCGTATCTAGCAATAAACAATGTCAGCTATTATTATTGGCATATTGTCACTATTATTACTAATAAACATAACTGCTGCATATAACATAATAAGCCAAGTGCCTGCACACTTTAGATGCTCAATATGTGTAAATTTCCTTTTACTCTAATCCTTTTTTTATGGGAAGAATTGCAAGCAGAATTTCTTTCTTCCAAGACAAATTTCTTTCTTCTTTCTCTCAAATGACACTGTACAATTTCTGGAGTAGGGGGATGTGAAAATTTAAGCAGGTATTTACTCCCTATATTAATTAATTCTTATGGCCCAGCAGTTCTTAGGGGCAGGTATGGGGGACCAGTGATATATAATATCATCTTCTGGCCCGTTCTTAAGTGAAAGATGCCATAAGTTCCAGCGAGATCAAAACACATGCACATTTTGATAGGGAAAAAACAACTATACATAGCCTAAATACTCACATTTCTGGTAACCAGACTATCCCATTATATTAATGTAAAGGGCAAAAGAAGTGAAGGGTATAAAGAAAAATCCAATCATTACTAAGCTCACTGAACCACAAAAATGAGCCATGGTAACCTTTTACCGTAGAGTAGAAATCCATTAATAACAACACTGCCATCCGTATTTTTCACTCACGTTCTTTCCCACACATTCGAAATTTTCTTATATCAGAAAGCATTTCATAAGCATTTAACTCAACAAACCTCAGAGTCACCCGAACTAAAGTACCCCTCTTGGAAAAACAATCTCACTACGTGAGCTCAGGGATGAACACCACCACCCTAAGCCATGTTGTTAAAACACAAGGCAAACAAAAACAAAATGGTGGACTCCTTTTTTAAGGATATACACACTTGAAATAAATGCAGAGACACCCCTCCAGGACTACCACAGACACAAGAGGCTTGTGTTCACAGGACACATGGAAAAGAGAGAGAAATGCAAACAGGGAAGTCTCCCTGAGAAAAAGGCTGGTGGCCTTTGCAGCCACAGAGCTTCCTTCTCCAAGTTTCTCTGCATCTAATATCTTCAAATAACTGGTTCTTTCTAACCAGGGTCTCCATTTCCCAGAGGCCTCTGCCGTCCAGCCTTTGCCTGGGAAAGCAAGTGACACAATATCCCCTCTCCCTTTACCAGGCAACAAAGAGGATTTGCACTGCCTTGAAAACAGAAATCAGCATCATCAGGATGAGCAGGCCTCCCTCGGCCTGCAGCACAGGGCACTCGGGCACAAAGTAACCAGGCGGGAGAAAATGCATCCTGAGCAGTTAGCACACAGGATTCATCGAAGTATAATTTAACCATCTGATCCAACACTAATTAGCATAATCATTTGAGGGGAAAATGGCTGGAGGAACCCAGGAACACCTTGGTATCTGTGCTCTTAGTGACTGATGAAAAAGGAGACACACAGATTGGGGATTTTTTGCTTTTTGTTCATGGAAAAAAATAGTAAATAAAGCTCAAACAGTAACAAGCATCACCAGCTATGGTTTCTGCAGCCAGAGGAGTTACAACTGAGATTCGGAAGAAACATCTTGCCTTCTCTCCAGCATCCACAGAAAAGCACAAAACCAGTCTTACATTGCAGCAGCGTGGCTCTAAACTATTTAACTTAGTGTTTCTCAACCTCAGCACTACCGACATTTTGGACCAGATAATATTTGTCGTCGGGGGCTGTCCTGTGCATTGCAGGATGCTGGGCAGCCTCTCGGGGCCCCACCCACCAGTGATGCCAGGGGCATCCCCTTCTCCCCACAACTGCGATAACAAAATGTTTCCAGGTATTGCCCAACATCCCCGAGGGAGTGGAACTGCCCTGGTTAGAACCCTGTTTTAACTGAAGAACACAATTTGCCGGGAGCACTAAAAATGATCAAATCATAAGAGGAGGGAAGGAGTCTTTTATTCCCATTGGCCAAAAATAATGAGCCTAAAATAATAATTCCATGGAATTCCACTGAGTTTACTTTATATCTGATGTCTTTGTTTAGAGCTTTATAATAACCCATAACACCTATGCTTGTGCAATCTGGAAAAAATAATTATAAATACCAGCCTCTCCCCATTCAGAGATTTCTAGAAAGACACAGCTGACATCCAACAGGCAACCCCTGAGGGGGACACCCACGGGTGGAAAGAACACCATCCCTTGCTTCCAGACTTCAGTGTGTCCTGAGCAGCTGGGGAATCACAGCAGAGTCCCTCCACCCGCCCACATCAGGGCAAACCACCTGTGACTTAGGAAATTAATAGAGGCATAGAAGGCCTCCAGACCCCAGGGAAATATCACTTTCTTCCTACACTCTCACTGTATGCATGGAAGCCCTGATATTTGCTCCCAGTTCCTAAGGAGGGAGAGAGGAAGGTGTAAATGATGACAAGTGAATAAATACAGAAATCCCCTCCGTTTCTCGCAAATGCATCTCCACTACCAAAAGATTCATCGCATTGCCTTAAACTGCCTTGGCCATTAGTCGGACGGTACCTAATAACATTCATTCTTATGGAGAGGTGTTGGAAACCTAAGGGAAAAGCACTCAACACTTACTAAAGTATGCAATAAATATCTTCTATGGGTTAAGGTGATTTGTTCTAATAATAAATGAGTCACACAATCTCTCATTTCTACTTTTCTAAGGAAAGTATTTTACCATTTACAATTACTCACAGATCTCTCAAAGGTGGAAATACTTATGACCTTTCCATGGAGGACATATGGAAAAAGGCTGCCCCTGTCTGCTACAAAATTTAAGAGAGAGAAGTCTGTCCAAGTGGCAGAGGCCGTGAAAACTCCAAATCAGAGAGGAATTGAGAGCTATTTTAAACGAGTATCTTCTACAAACTCCCTTTGGCAGAGCTTATAACTTCTGAACACAAAGCCCTCCCCGCTTTTTAAAGGAACAGAGGTGCAGGAGCCCTTTGTTGCACAGAAACAGCGTCTACCCTAATTCAAGGACTTATGAGCAAGCAGAAATTACATTTTTTCAGCCCACAATGTCTTTCATACCATTTTTCTTCTAAAGCTAAAAATCAAAACAGCCGCTCTGAAAGAATAACTTCTATAGTGAATCACAATAAAATCGCCCAAGGATTATAACATCCAACTTGTTTCAAATGCCTAGGAGGGAAAGTTATTTTTAATATTATCTAAAATAGGATCTCAGGACACAAAAAGTTATTTTTAAGGTTCTGAATTTAGGCCTCTCTCCAGCACACGTTCGCGTCTATTTTAGTTCAAAAAAATCAAGGACGTGGTGTTTTGAAAAGATTATTCCACCACTAATAACTGTCCTCAATTTTATCATACATATGACAAGGCCTAAAATGCATATATGTCCTTATATGCCATTTTCTCTTTTTATGACAACCTAGCATTAACGACAATACTTCGTATGATAAATACAATCCACCTGCGGTCATTTACCTAAAAGAAAGGGGCAGAGGCCAAGAAAACCCAAAAGAGCAAACAATCCCCAAGCCCCTTATACCTGGCTTTGGAAGGAACTTGTGCACTGATATTGGAAAGAAGACATGTGTAATGTTCCCAGGTTGGCATCCAGGCAAAACCTCAAGCTGCAAACAGACCTGTATTCCTGTCCTGTCTATCCTGCCCTAGTGCCTCTCTTACGCTTTTCCAATATAATAACCCAAACAGTTTCCCACTATTGATCTCTTCCTGGGAGGAATGTGGTTACATCAAGGTTCAGAGGGCTTCTCTGCCAGGACTCCAGCTGCTAGCAAAGAAGGGGTCGATTTGAGAAAACACAATAGGACCAAGTCCAACAGCAAAGCACGTGCTAGCAATAAACCTGGATATCAAATATGCTAAAACAATAAGAAAAAATTATGTACGTGTATATACACACACCTATATACATTTGGATACAAATAAGCATAGATATTTGTACAGATATATATACAGATGATTCTCAACTTACTAGCATCCAAATTAGAAGTCCCTGGTTGGGATCGCACCTCCCAACTCAGGGTCTTCCCTGTTACCAGCCCCTGCCACCAACGTTCCCCAAATCTACCCAAATCCTTGTGGTAGTCAATGAAGCCCTAGCCCTGCATATATATATATACCCTCTCAATAAATCACTACTCAATATAGAGCTCCCCAACAGCGCATTGGGGTCTACATGAAGCTTTACGGGGTCGACATTCTAGCTACTGTCTGACCCTCTACCTCAGCCAGGGGCTTGGCAGCCTCTTTCCAAGTCTGTTCTATCCAGAGCTGGATTATGCCACCCGGATCAGAATAATAATACAGATACTTCAGCCATGCATACCCCAGAGCTGCAGAACCAGACCCTCTGGTGGTCAGAACTGGGAAACTATAAAACAAACAATATAAAAGATCACATGAGCCTTACGCACAGTCAAGCTGAAGGACCCATGCGGGAGGGAAAAGATGGCAAAGGTACATATCAGAATTAGACCTCAGGAGATTTGCAAACTACAGCCCATTCCCAATACAATGCCAGCACTGAATCTCCTGTGAGAGGCTCATGAGGGGAAAAGCCTTCCAGGAAATGCCCTACTTCTTCCTCCCTGACCCGGCCCACCTGGGCTTTAAGAACCAGTGGCCCTGATCCTTAACTGGAAGGTCCCGACAGAGGCATGGTAAAATGGAACACGGTTCAAGGAATCAACAGACTGGCCTCCAGTCAGCATGCCTCCTCCTTCCTCCCCCTCACACTCCTGCTGTCCTGACATGGGGTGGCTCCTTCCTCCCTATGCTTGGTCTTCCCATAAACCTTAACTTCCATGGCTTCCAAGCATCTGATACCACAAAGGCCTACAGCGTATTCTCACCTTCCCATCCCCAGAGATGGGGTGATGGGGCTATGGGGCTATGGGGCTATGCGAGTGGGGGAAGACCGAGGGGTCTCTTGCGACTACAAATCAGGGGGAGTTGTGGCTGGTGATATGAGATCTCCTAAGACATAGATGAACTGACCACTGATCAAAGTAATTACCCAAAACAAATACCAAGATCACATCTAGGTCAAAATTCTTCTACCCATGTTTATACATATAAATATCCATCAAGCCTATAGTAAAACAGGAGCCACCAAAGATTTAATAGCTATTGATTTTGGTGAGTCGTAATATGCATGTACACGTCTGGTAATTAACCATCCTATTCACTTTCTGCTATCATGTCAAGGCACCAGACAGACCCCTGCTAACCTTGGCTTTACCAGCCTGAATAATTTATGAAAGAAGAATTCTGTACCTTAGAGGGCCTTTCATACGTTTTACACATTTCCTTTCACTGGCCAATGAAACAGACAAATGGCTACCCTTTGCAGGAACTGGCCGTGACAAGTTCCAGGAGGGGTGATAAAAATCACCACTGCACCCTCTCTACAGTGCGGAGTTGCTCGTTTGACTAGTAAAGTCCGTTGTGGTTGTTGAGGTCTTCAGCTCACCCCTAAAGTCTCACACGTGATATTACAAAGCACTGTTATTTCTACCCTGGCAGCTGCAAATCGGTTATTAAGAATGCTCTACAGCCAATATTAAGAAATAAACACTGTAATTAAGCAGACTGGGACTTGGGGTTTTTGGTGTCTTATGGGAACTCAAGATCAAATTATGCCACAGTGGGGCTACTGTGGAGAGAAGAAATGAATCTCAAGTTTCTCTGATGAGAAAGTATGTTTACTCAAAAGCTTCCACAGTAGAGCTCAGGTCTTTACATAAAGGAGAAAAAAAAAAAAGAGTAAAATTTAAAAACACAGCAAATTGCAGTGGTTCTACTTATCTTCATGCTTTGCCTTTCTGTAACAATATAATTGTAAAAATTCTCCCATTGTCCTGAAGTCCATGCGATGAGTGAAAAAGCAGGTCTCGTGAGAAAAATCAATGCTTTATTCAACATTAGGAAAAATAAATCAATGGTAAGAGTGTCCACTGCCATCAGCCATTTCAAATGACATGGCTCTGCAGGGTGTGACACAGGCCACCTCGGTCAGCATCCAATGGACCCATTCATGCTGGTTCTAACCCCAGCTTAACATAGCCATCACTCAGTCCCATGAGGATGCAGAAGGCACCTGGGGACCCTGAGGTCATCAGAGTCTTCACTGGGAGTGTTATTACCACTGTTGTTTTGCAGAAGCATCCAATAATTTGAGATTCAGGTATCTAGAAAGAACTATAAACTGACTTCACTGTATTTAGTATTTATGCACAGTGGACACCAAGACGAATGGCTTAAGTTTTGTGTAAAGCCAAGCTTAAAACTGCTTCCTGGTTCATCATTTTCATATTAAAAGAGGCAAGGCTCATATGAATCAAACTCTGCAATAAATTAGTTCAAATCTCCTTCCACCACCTCATCAAACCTGCCTGTTCCACAGTCTAAGGAGACTGGCTACAAAACAACCCATTGCATAGATGGTTCTTCACAAGATAAAAGGAAAATGCTTTGCACAGCATCATACTTTGGGGTTGGTCTGGCTATTGTTCAGATGTGCAACCTGTACACCAGCAGCATTTCCATACAAATTCAAGGATTCTACCCTTAACAGAAAATAAGGTGCACTTGGGGCCAGTAAAACCAAAATGTTACACTGAATAAACGCAGTCCTAGGAAAGAAGACTATTTCATTCCTAAGAGCAAGTATGTTTATTTTTCTTTTGTCCAGGAACATTTAACGTCAATCAAGCAGCCTGGACTGGCCAATTAGAAGAGTATATGCCACAATTTTTTAAATCTCCAAAATTTAATAACTGATTAATATAGAGGAACCTATAATAATCACAAGATCCTAAATGTGAACACTTAGTAATTGCTCTACTTCAAACATGCATGCAGATTCACCCTCCCACTCTGTGCTGTTGAGCATCTTCAGGAAAGACAATGCTTACTGCCAAGTAAATATCTGTGGCAGCCCTGCAAGTTCAACATGCTCCCTTCACTTCATTCCTCTGTTCAGACCTACCGAAGCTCAGTTTCCAAATAATTCAGCTATTGGCTCCGCACCCTCACCTCCCAAGTCTGACATGGACTTAAGCCCTGAGAGCATTTCAAGAATACTCTGCAGAGTTCAAAGCGATTTCTCAATATTTCCTCAAGGGCTGTTATGCTTTTATTCTCCTCCAAAAAAAAAAAAAATCTCCATGGTCCTGGGGAGGTAGGGGAAGCCAGCATTTCGTATGGAGGTGATCTCACGTTTTCAATTTTTTCGCTTTCCCAGCCGCTGCATTTAAAAACGGCTTTCTATAAATAGGACTGCTTGCTCACTCTTAAATCTTACTCACTGTCTTCTGCGTAAAAATAACTTAAATAGGGATGCAGGCAAGATTCATTAATCCCTGTCATTCTGTCTCCCTACGTAGTAGCCTCTTTCCTTCTTCTTATCTCATCATCTATCTGGTCAGCTCCATTCATCCCTCTCTGTTCCACCGTGATATGTATTTCCATAACCCAGGGGGCTTGAAGACCAAAAATTAACCCAAGTGAATTATTTTTTTTAAATAATAAGTACTGATAATATAGAATAAAGACAGATCTCCAAAAATCAAACGATGATAAATACTGTAAGCTCCAAGACACCTAATTCGATTCTCGTATTTGATACAAATCACAATTTTAATGGTAAAACATATGCCTTTCATGCTACTTGGACGAAGGAACCAACTTTTACAATTGGTTCTGCTGGAAAATAAGAAAAAAAGATAATGATGAGACAGACACTCATAAATCAATAGAATGTTTAAGAAAATATTAATATGATTTTTTAAAGATGATTAAGGCCTAAGAAACTGAGCTTCGTTGTGATATCCTTGGAGGCTCTTTGATGAAGAAATGAATTCCCAGGAACCCCTAGGGAACCTTATGTGTTGGTGTGATGTTTCTGACTGGCTTTCAGAACGCGACAGGGTGTTATACCTTGTATAGGATTTTCAAATCGTGCCAGTTAGCAGCGTACACTTGAGAACAAGGGGTCCAATGCATTTATTAACTTATTTCCTGTGACATTTGACCCAATCCAAGTCACAAAGAACACCTAAAGCAATTATAGCATTGTTATGTAACTGTGATGAAGTCCCATCACATATTCCAAATGTGAATCCATTTTGCAAAAGAGAAGAAAATGCCCCCAGAAGCATTTCTAGAAAATGAGCATTTCTACAGCCATGGAGTCAGTGCATCAGACAAGATGGCAGCGGCCAAGGAATGCACACTGCTGCTTACGTGCGTTTCTCGCAATGGTTTATACAGTAGAATGAGAGATGGGGCAGACAAGAAGCTAACCCGGCAAGGAAGGATAACACAGAGGCAGGAGACAGGGGCAGATGGGAGAGAGGAGGGGGCGAAGGAGGGGAGGAAGGCTCTGCCCATCATCCTGTCCCTTCTTTCTGTCAGTCAGTGAACATCTGTTTCCACCTGCCCTGCATGCACTTTGCTCTGTGCGAAGGACACACCCTGGCATGGCAGGAGCCTCACCTTCGGACCCTGCCATCCAGTAAGGGAGGCAGTCACTAGCCAAACAGGCGCCAAATAAACAGAGTTACAGATTACTCTAGACACTGTCAAGGAAATGGCCAAGGTTTTAGGCAACCAGATAATGCAGGAATCTAATTTGGGGCGAGCAGGTCTCTGAATCCAGTCCTTCCGAACATCCCGATCAGAAGCTGTCTAACCTCTGAACCCAAAACTGGTTATCCGCACCTGCCCTCCTGCCGCCTGGGTGGACGCTGTGCCACCGGCCGAGGAATTCAGAGCTGCACAGTGGGTACAAGTCGGGCTGCTGCAACCTTCCATTCCCCCTGCCTCATCTTAACCCATAAATCCAACAAGGGAAATGCAACTTTTGAGTGTTTTCATATTTTCAAACCATGAAACAAAAAAAAAAGGAATAAATATGGGGGGAGGGGCAGGAGAAGATGAGAATTTAAAATGAGAAATTCTGTGCCCGGCTCTGTGGCAATGTGAAGGATTAACACCTGGTCCAGGCGAACAGGTGCTGCTCGGTTTGTCCGGGGGAGCAGGAGGAGGTCCTGGGCCGCGGGGATGGACGGCGGAGCGCAGAGGAGCGGCGCGGCCGCCTCGCCCCCGTCCCCGGCAGCGGCGGCGAAGCGGGCTGGGCCTCCCGCAATGACATTGGAAGGTCAGCCAATCAGGCGCGGGGCTGCTTCCGAGCAGCCACCTCCGCCGAGAGGAGGCGCCCGCGGGGCCGGGCTCCCCAGCCAGTGGGAAGGGAAGGCGGGATGCAAACGCACGGTCCGCGGGCCCACCAGCCCCGGACACCGCCTTTCCCTTTCTCTGCACCTTCGAGATTGCAACAGATTGCTGGGAGCACCGGCCTCCTGGGGAAAACTGGAAACAAAGACGGCGGACCCTGCCTCGCCGGCCGTAGCCTTTGCATTCGTGGCTCCTGTTGGGCTGAACTCCGGGACCCGGGAGGCTGGGCCCGCCGAACTTGAGAAGCCGCGGGGAGGAGAGCCTCCGGCCGCCGCGCCGCGCAGAGCACCGCTGCTCGGAGGCGGCGACTTCGTCGGCCCGCTGAAGGCTGGCTGCACCAGTCTTGTGAGGTTTGCCGCCCACTAGTGTCCTGTGGCAGGGACACAACTGACATGAAGGTAGCACCGCCTCACCATCTCCCAGGCCGCCGATGGAGCTGGTCCCGGGAGCCAGCGTGCGCGGCAGCGCAGCGCCAAGAAAATGCCCAGACACAGCGCCCTCCTGCGAACGCCCGGGACCTCCGGCCGCCCCGCCAAACACCCAAGGGACCCAGAACGCGGGAGTGCTCGCCTCTGGAAGCGCTGCCGACTGCTCTGCCCTACCTAATGCTAACTGTATCATTTCCACTGCCTGTTAATTATTTATGAGGCGCATTCATAATCTCAGCCGTAGGATTCAGCTAATTTTGTGAAATTTGGATGCCATAGTTTTGTAAGTGCATCCACTGAGAAATCCATCGTTTTATTTTTCAAACATAAATTTCCAGTCTCCTTCAGTGTTCTTAGGTTTTTATAAAATGACCTTCCCTGGGTTTTTCTCTCTCTCCTTTACATGGAGTTTCAATGCCCATTGCATTGAGTCTCTTTATGAAATACTCATTGCATCTCATCCCAGACACATCAGTGATAAAACACTTTGACAGCTACATGGAGGTCCAGGAATCAGGGATTTAGATTGGCTTTTTTTTTTTTTTTTTTCTTGGTCACAATATTTTTCCCCTATCAGCGTGCTGTACTGGACCAGTTCTGCCCAGTGAGTCACTGATTCACAGCAACAAACTGCAGTCACACCAAAGTGGCATTCAGGAGAGAGTAAGAAGTGGAGAAGGATCGGCTGGCATTTAATAAAGGTCTGCATGGCATTTTGTTTTCCTACACAGGGCATCTTGTAGGGGCACCCAAGCTTAAGAGACCTAGAAAATTTTTATGAACCCTATAATTCTGGGGTGGAATTTAAATCTCCTTAATAAAAATAGGAGAGGGAGAAGTGGGGAGCAAGCCCTGGAATTACTCACCTGATAACATTTTTTTTACTTCCACATATTTACATGAATTAAATAAAGATCACCTTAAAACCCTGAAGCTGCATTTGCACTCATAAATGTCTGCTCCTAAATTTAAATAAAATGTTAAGTTTGCGGTATGTAATTCCCTGTGGAGATGACAGGGGATGCAGAAAGGTGCTGCACAGCCCACTTTCTTTTTGACAAGCACCCTTCTCTCTCCCAACACCCACCCTCTCTAAGCTCCACAAGCTCCCTGAAAATGGCAAAGCGGCAAAGCCCAGAATTGCATGGCTCAGGAAAGGATGATGTCAGGGACCTATGTGTACATAACAACAGAAATCAAGGATACTAGCAAAAATGTATTATATAGAATAAATCGGCTTATTAGGCCCACCTATGCTTTTAACAAGAATTGTAAACTAGAGTATTCTCATCAGAGTTAAAGTCAAAAGAAATTGTGATAAAACACAGTGCAGTGTGATCCCATCCCAAGGAAAGGTTGTGAGACGTATCTGCACATATAGGGACCCCCATTCCCTTGCACAGTAACTGAAGCTCCCTGAGAGTACTTCCAGAACATTGCAGGACAAGTTGACTGCTTTAAAACATGATGACTCCACCTGATCAGGTGAGGTAATTCATTCAAGGATTTAACCCATGAAGGGACTGTTCTCTGACTTCTATGTTTTACCCTGAATACTGTCTGCAGCCTGTCCAGCAACCATGCTTTCATTAAGAAATAAATGTACATGACATTACATCAGTAGGAAAAACGCTGTTGTCTACTGTTAAAATGCAGATACATTGTGGGCTTCTTATTTTATGAGTACCCCAAAATATCAAACTGCATAATCTTTTACAATTATGTATTTTTAATCATGTCAGACGTTTTGATGTTTCAGGCCTAGCAGTAGTCAGTTTTAGAATTCATAGATTTTTTATCACATACATTCAGGAATTTTTCAAAATTAAGGTAGACCAAAATATGACATTATTGAAAAAAAAACTCTCAATTTTCTTCAAGTCTCATTCAGATAGGTAAGAACCATTTAATTTCACATTTTTGAAATATGGTCCTATAAACAGGCATCATTCCAAAGTGGACTCTTATTTTATTTTGACATGACTATCTATTTTATGATCCTTTCCACAGTATGCACTGAACATCATTCCTTGAAAACTCTTTAAAGCCAGTTCCCCCCACAAATGAAAAGAATCCAAAGCTCTACAGTCAGGCCTTTTTTTTTTTTTTAATGCTTCATCATATAAAGAGAGGGCCATTTTTACATGAGATTCCATATCCTTATGGTAGATAGGATCAGAACATGTAATACAGCAAAGTAAAATATTCATTTGCATGTACAGTCTATATCTCATATTGTGAAATCTACCTGTATTCATTATAGTATCAATAGTGGTGGTTATCAATCAATTTTAAGGGTCCTGAAAATGGTATAAGAAGATAATGCTCTAGGACTCAGTATAAATGCACACACATAGCCTTTGCACGTATTTTCCACAGAGCAGATTATTTGAGGTTTTATACAATTTTCTCACTATATATGACTCTATCATGATTATTTTAGTAAAACTGATTCAAAAAAAAAAATAGTCACACATTTTAGCATCTCTGTTTCAGAGACTGTAGCAGACCTATTTCTGTCATATGTAACTATGAAACTGTAAAACAGATACCAACTGACTGACAATCAGAAGCACAACCTCTTTCCTCATCCTGAAATACGTACTTCCCAATAGGGTGGAAATTACGTTTCATCCCATAACCCAGGCCCTTCTGAGAAGCCCAGAGATGTACGCCCTGACAGGTGAGACAGGCCATCAATGCTTTGTGGCGCTGGAACACGTATGTGAGCATTTTTACATTTTCTCTGAGTTCACGTTAGAAAAGCAGCATAAAGGGCCGACTTTCCTGATGCATCACCACACATTAGCTAAAGCAGATCTATCCCCCAAGGTAAATTCCCGCGAGGCTGCAGAAGAGGTATAGTGCCCTCTGGGAAAGATGGGTGTCATGTCAGAACTTGTTGCAATTCTTTCCTGCTAGGAAATCTCAAAATGAAAGTTTTGAACACTTTACTTTAGGTTATATTAGAGAGCAAAGTATCATTTTAATGTTAATTTCAGGATTTCCTTCTTGCAGTGTTACCTTTCCTTAGTCATCTTTTTTTTTTTTTTAATTTTACAAAGTTTATGCATTTCCTCTGGCCTGTCGGTGTGTTGATTCTTTAAGTACTATCTTGGTAGGCAAAGAAAATGCACCTCTGTGCAGCTAACACTCAGAGCTGCCCTGTGCATCTTCCAGGAAAATCTTACAGCCTCCCCTTGGCTTCTGGTATTTTCTCATAAGGGCTAGATTTCCTTCCTTTCTCTCTCTCCCTCTCCCTCCCTCCTGGGTAGGGGATTCTGCTTAATGGTTTAATTTTAACTGTCAGCAAGTCATACATTTTATGCAGATTTGTGTTCCGAAATTTGAAATGGGAATTCAAGCTGTAGCTACTCCCAGGCAATGCCAAATGATGACAATTTCCTCTCATTCCCAGATGAGAGGAAGCCATTCATACATGCGAGTTCATATTTACGCGGTGACAGGCAACCGAAGGTGCAGTCACACTTACTAATTGGATCTGACTCAGTCAAGAGCAATGGCTTTTCAAATACCCAGGAAGAAAGCATTTCAAGATATAATATTGGATGGACATGAGGAAAGGAATGCTATTTGCAATAGTCACTGATTTCATTTTTACAAGTATACAGGTGTTTTAAAGAATCTGTCAACATTTCAGATGATGTAATGCTTATCAGTGCCTACGGTGCATATTTTTACATAAATGACTGTGGGGATTCTGTAGTACCAAGAAGGGGGGTGGTGGTGGTAGAAGGACAGATCTTTCTTAAAGGCTTTTCTTGCTGCTGGAGATGAACTGCAGCAGAATTAAAGCACATGTTTTAAAAGCTTTGAATCTGAAGGCAGACGCTCTTAACTGACCCCTCCACCTGCCTGCACTTGGAATGTCATGTCCCTTGCAGGCTGTGGTGTGTCAAACTGGCGATCTTCCCGTCTCTCTTCCTCTCAGCAAACCCGGTTTATTCTGAATGAGGTAGCTATCTAGTATAGGAGTTAGCTCGGAGCTGTCACTTTGCTAGGTAAGCGCCTTTAAATGATTACAGAGCAATTTTTCACCCTTCCTCTCTTCACTGCCTCCTCTCCTCCCCGAAGAAATATAAATAAGATTTTTAAAAAATAAAAGCCTGCAAATTTCAACCCAGATGGACGAGGAAAAGGGAAAGACTTCAACCGTGCATCCAGTCCCCCCACACTCCGGTCAATACAAGAAATGAAATTCATCTCAAACCGAAAGGCTCACCATTCGCGAAGCTCTGGAACAAGGAGAGAGCCAGTATCCACATGCCCCTGCTGCACCCCGGCCTCCCGCGAGCGCCGCGCCGGCCTCGCCCCCCGCGCTCCGCCCGGCTCCGCTCGCTCGCCACCCGCCCGGGCGCCGCCGCCCGCCCGCCGCCGCCGCCGCCGCTGCTGCCGAGCTGCCCGGGCACGCGGCGCAGCCGGGCTCCGGGGCGAGGGCTGCGCTCGCCGCGCGCCGCGCTCCTGCACACCTGCTCCCGGGCGCCGCGCCCAACGCTGCGGCCAGAGCGGGTCGGCGGGGCTGCAGCCCAGGTGCGCCGTCAGCTCAGCGGGCCGCCGGCAGGTCGGCAGGTGGACGGAGCCGCAGACGCGGGCGTGAGCTCATGCCGGGCGCCCGGCGCCCAGACTGCGCAGCAAGCGGCCTCCCGCGCGTCGGCCCTCAGCCTCCGCATCCAGGCAGCAGGCGGGCGGGCGGGCTCATCTTTCCTCTCCTGCGGCCCGGATCACATTGATCCCTCGCTAACCTTCCCTGGCTGGGAGGCGGGCGGGCGGGCGGGCGGGCGAGCGGAGCGGAGGCGAGCGGGGACCCCCTCCCCTGCCTCTGGCCGCTGGGGCGCTCTGCAGTCTTAAAGCAGCAGCCGAGAAGTGGAACCGAACTGGAGGCAGGACCGGAGAGAGCGCAGGCACCTCACAGCCACGCACAGTCATCGGGATGCATTTCTTCAAGGTTTAAATAATCATTTCAACAGCCCATTATTATTTTTAGTTATTTTCTTGCCAGTTGCTAATAAGATTATGGCCAGGGGTGACTATTCTAGAAGGCTGCCAGATAAGCAGAGGTGACCAGGAAAGGGCAGCAGTTTTAATAAAATGTGCAGCTGAATTTAGCTTTCGTATTTACTGTCATAAAAGTCCAGTTCATTTGCCTAGAGAGAAATGCAACTTCCAAATCCTGCTGTTACTATAAAGATCTCTATGGTTTCACGGGCTAATTTTTAATTATCTCAAATACATGGTAGACTGCAAACATAGGCAATTCTAATTTTGCTCTCTGAATGGTGCAAAAAAAAAAAAAAAAAAAAAAACCTGATTAAAATTGCTGATAATTTGAGTAATTCCAAACATATAACCCATCCACATTACTGTGAAAAGCCAATATGACAACATTTCCTGAATGTTCTGTATGGTCATTGAAGTCATAATAATATCTAAATAACACCTTGAAAAATCGCATGCATCCATATTCCATCACTTTGCAAAATAACTACCAACAGGGCTGGAATGCACCCAATTTAGAATCCAAGGTAGAATTTCAGGGGCAAGGCATGAAAGACTGAGGAGAAGCATTTAAGGGGGCAGGGAGGTCTCATGGAGAACAAGTTGGGTTTCCTGGGCACTGGGTACCTTGTGCCAAAGCTCCACACGCCCCTCCAAATACAAACAGGAATTAAGCACACCTAGAACAGCTCACAAAATAACAGGAAAAGCAAATGGTGAGGCAGAAACAAAATGGTGTTTTACCAGAGTTGGGCACAAGATGGCCAGGCCCTGTGTATGAGGAAGGGCCAGCTGAGCCAATGATGCTGCAGGCTCGCCATCGCTCTGCAGCTGCAGGTGGTCACGTGCTGCAGCCCACTCAGGACTGCCAGCCCAACCCTGCCCTACACACTCTCCAGTGTCCTCTGGCTTTGCACGCCCAGGGTGCTCAGGCTCTGGGCTTTCCTAAACGCAGCCCAGGAAGGCAGGTAATGGGGTGATTTCTGTTCCCGCATCCATCTCCTCCACCCATTCATTCAATTCACAAATTCTTAACTGCATACCAGCCATCTGTGAGGCTCCACTCAGCCTTAATTGTCAGGCACTCCAGCACTGGGGTCAGACACACTCAGGGTCAGAGTTCAGCTTCACCACTTACCCACTGCAGGGCTTGTGCATGTTACTTGTGCCTCATCCTCATATAGAATGGAAATTATCAAGGTTCCTGAGGCATATGGTTGTGAAGATCCGATGACATATTCCTAAGCATGTTGGTCACTGTGATAAAGGATGGCTATGGTTATTACTGAGTTTGGGAGCAGGGCCTGTTACATAATTTGAAGGGTCCAGTGCAGAATGAAAATGGCGGCGGGGGGCTGCTTTTACAAAAAGGAAAAAGGCACCATTTAAGGTGCTAAAATATAAAGCTTTTCCCTTTCTTTCTCAGTCTCTCCCACCCTGTCGTGGTGGGTTTTTTATTTGCTATTTAATGTCATGCTCCCTTGGTCACAGGAATAGTCCAGGGTGAGTGTGTGTGACTCAGGGAAGCACCAGTGGCCCACGTCCACCACCCTCCACTGGACCAAAGGCCGTGCCCCACCGGAGTTGGGAGGGGGAAGTCCATCCATCTCCGTTTCCTGCAGGCCACTGCCCCAGTGTGTGGTGGGCAGGAGATCGCCAAGGGGCTGCAATCTCCCTGCTGGGTGGCGCTTGTACCTGGATCAGAGGTGGCCCTGGTCAAGTCACTTGTGCAATATGCCATGGCTCGGCAGGCTGGGGGAGGGGCGCCCTAAAAACCCACGCTGATTCGAACCTCAGCACTCCCTGTGTGGTCTCAAGGCCCCACCTGCAGACTGAGTGCACCAGCAGAACCCAAGCCTGCTCTTCCAATATGACGCCGTCGCCCCCCCCCCCCAATCCCATCAGAAAGCGGGAGCGACTGCAGGTTGGAGAGGTGGAGGCCAGTCAAGGCCCAGGGCACCACAGGAGGTGACGGGAGGCTGGACGGTGTGGGAGCCGTAAGTACAGGAATAGAATTAATTTTAAAAACTAATAAAAATTGTATGATGGCAACTACAGTGCAGTTAACCCCAAGGGCAGGCCTTTCTGGGAGGGGAGATCCCACGGCAAGAGTATTTGTCACCAGCAAAGTCCACTGGGGCCCCCAGGGAAAAATAAGATGGAATTTAGGAGATAAGGTCTCACCTCCTGTTTTGTGCTTAGTCTAGTTTCACTGGCCATTACGGTGCCGAGTGCAGAGGCGTCATATTAGAGTTCCCGCCGCAGAACCGCTGCCAACCCCCCGACTTCGCGACTGCGCCCTGTGGAGAAGCCCGGCGGAGAAGCCCTGCGCAGAAGCGCTGCGCAGAAGCCCTGCGGAGAAGCCCTGCGCAGAAGCGCTGCGCAGAAGCCCTGCGGAGAAGCCCTGCGCAGAAGCGCTGCGCAGAAGCCCTGCGGAGAAGCCCTGCGCAGGGCACCTCGATTCAAAATGGCAGCAGTGGGCCATGTGCCCAGATGCTGCGCCCCGGCACTTGGCTGTGAGCAACACGCATGCGCCTCGCGGCAATGACTCCGACCCTCCCTCCGCAGACCAGAAACCTGCAAAGCAGCCCCACCGTCGGCCTGTCGGGAAAAAGTGTGCCCTAGAGCAAGCTGGCACCTCTCCATTCTCTGATCAAAGAATAAAGCTTTCCTCTGCTTCTGAACCCAACTTGGTCTCCTTCTATTGTTGCAAGTGACACCAGGCAGAAGGACCCAACTCAAAAGGGTCTGTGACACATTGGTCTCAACTCCATGAAGCCAACGCTCTGTGGTCTTCCATCTAATGCATTTCCTGCAGACTGAGTTGGTTAATGATCCAGAATGGGCCTAACCAAGCACCAAGCTCTCTTTTTGCAAATATTTTTAGAACGTACTTCAGTATAAAAACATACTCACATCCCACGAAACTGTGAGCTCCATGAGCTCAGATACTGCATTTCTCCAGAAAGCTGTCCCCAAGGCTGGCACATGCACACGCTCAGTGAGTACCCATGGAATGGAATGCAGAGCTCTGATGCAGGTAGACGGCGGAAACTGCTCTGTGATACATACACATAAATGCCTCATACACACCTGCGACAATTTAGCTGAGCCTTCAAGTGCAGTTAAGATGTCAACGTGCAAAGCAGAGTCAAGGAAAGGGGGCATTCTACCCAAACAGCCATCAGGAGAAACCAACTTTATCAAATACACTGAGGTTTAATGTGTCTTGGTTGAAAACCTCTTTGGGACTTCCCCGGGTGAAACTTGAGACTGACTCCAGCACGCGGAGGGCTAGAGACAGAGGCAACCACCCCAGAAGGTAGGTGACAGGTGTAATAAGCAAGGAAACTTAACATAGGCTTGTCTTGGGTACATCTTTGCACTCACCCCAGAATCTTAAGAGTTTACAACAAGAGAGGCCTTAATGGGGTTAAATCACGTATCCAGTCAAGATGGTCTCAGCACCTTGCTTTCTCAAGGTTGCATCCTTGAAGCGTCTCCTAGTACAAGAAGGCCATGAGATGGGAGGCTGGAGGGAAGGAGCCTCTGATTGCCTGGTTCCACCTTAAGGGTCAACCGACAGTGGGGTCCTCTTGAGGACCTCCTCCAACAATGTAATTCTTCTTTTTGGTACAGTATTCCTAATTAATGTAATCCCTGGCCTCCTGAAGATCAACCTTTGACCTAAAACCATACCATATGGAATTAGCCTCCCTCACCTGCCTCCCTCCTCCTACTGCTCTGGGTCAGCCTTCTCAGCAGAAGAGAGCTAAAGTCGAAGAGGCTACTCTTGTGCCCACTTGAATGATGCCAGATAAGAAGCAACCCTCATTTGGAGAGCATCCTCATCCAAATTACATGGTCTGTTACTCCTCCATTTCCTGTTGGATTAAGAAAAGAATCTCTGAAGTGGTAGCATTTGAGCTGTGTTCTAGAGGAGGGTTGGGGATGAGTAAGGAGGGCATTCTGGTGGAGAGATCATCAGTGGCCAAATAAGGAAGGCTCACTCCTTTCTGATACATGGAGTTAATTCTGACCAAGAAGATAGGTAGTTGCCCACATGGGAGCTGTGTTAGTGTCCTCAGGTGGCTGAAATGAGTACCACAAACTGGATGACTTACAACAAAAAGGTACTGTCTCAGTTCTGGAGGACAGAAGTCCAAAGTCAAGGTGTTGGCAGGGCTACACTTCTGAACCTTGTAGGGGAGAATCCTTCTAGCAATCCTTAGAGTTCCCTGGCTTGTAGATGTAACTCTCCATTCTCTGTCTTCACATGGACTTCTCCCTCTTGTGTCTCTGTGTCTCTTCCCGTCTTCTTATAAGTACACCAGTCCTACTCAGTGAGGGATTCACCCTAATCCAGTGTGACCTCATCTTAACTGATTACGTCTGCAACTTGCAATAAGCCTACTTCCAAATAAGGTCACATCTGAGATACTGGGGGTTAAGATTTCAATATCATTTGGAAGAGACACAATTCAACCTATAACAGGACCCAAAATCAAAAGACAAGAGGTGTGAGATGCGTTTCCTAAGAGAAGGAACATAGACTTGGATGGGGACCCCAGGGTCTTGCCCCACCTCTCACTTTCGCCCAAGGCCCATTTGTGGTGCATGTGCCAGAGAAGAAGTTCAGACTTCATCGTGGAGTCTCAGTTTCTCCCCTTGAAAACTGAAATAATCATGCCTGCTCTTCTTATCTTAAAGGACTGTTGAGATGATCAAATGAGATATGGGAATTGGCTTAGATAAAGATTGCACAGAGAAAATTACATGGAATCATTACTGTCTACAACTGGACCTGCAGAAACATTTCGAGTAAATTTATTACTTGATAAAGCCTCCTTCTGGCTGCTGGTGCTTTGATTAAATTGAAATCAGGCACTATTACACCTCTGGTCTCAGAGCTGCAAAGGGCAGAGACGCTCGAGAGTGTCAGCAGTGGCCCATCCATTTCTTCCTCCAGCGAACTAATGGAGACCTTCAGCAAATATTTGGAGCATGCCCGCTACCTCCAAGTTGCTCTCATATTTCCTAGGAGATTAAAGATGAATAAGCATGGGCCAGGAAGGTCTGTGAGTACTGTTAGGGAACCTCTAGGCTGCTTGAAATGTTCTCTGTCTGGGTGGAAGTTACAAGAATACATGCACATATAAAAATTCATCAAGCTGTACACTTAAGTTTAGAGCACTTTACACAACTGACTAATTAAAAAAAAAAATGACTATAACACAGTCCCTACTAATCTCACAGTTTAGTGGGGGATTCAGATAATAGTTAAAATAATTTGATCAGATAAACTCTATAATTGGGACTTTATAATCGGTACATCTAACTCAGCCAACTGGCGTGTGTGTGTGTGTGTGTGTGTGTGCGTGTGTGTATTTGTGTGTGTGTGGTGAGGGCAGGTGTATCAGGAAATGGGACAGAAATGGAAGGACCAGTACAACGAGGTGTTTGGACTTTGTCCTGAAGGCGAGAGGAAGTGATGTGGGTAAGCAGGAAGTGACACGATCCGATCTGTTTTAGAAACATTCCCTGCTAGGGACACAGTGGAGAATAACCTGAGGCTTTCAAGAAGAACACAGGGAGACTGTTAGAAAATTAGCCTGAGGGGAAATGATTAAGACCTGGGGAAAGCCATGGTCCTGGGATGAAGACACTTGTATCTTAGAATATCAGGAGATACTTAAAAAGTGAGATGACCAGATTTAGAAATCCTACTAATAGTGATGACAGTTGCTGTCACTATCAATGTGGTGGTTCTTTAGCTCGTCAGCACTGGTGAGTCCAGTTCTATGCCAGGTGCTGTACATGCGTATGGAATGCAATTCTTGTCTGTGAGACAAGGGCTGTTACTGTCCTTTCCATTCTTCAGATGGGGACACCTCACCTCAGAGAGACCCAGAAGCTTTCACTGTAGCCCAGCCCATCAGAGACAGAACTTGGCCTGAATCAAAGCTCAACACTTGTAGGTCTGGTAAGGATAGGTCTCCTCTAAACATGGTTGAGATAGGGAGAGGGTGGTGAGAGATAGGCAGGAAGAGGTGAGAGACAGGCAGGATGTGGTGAGAGATAAGCAGGAAGTGGAGAGAGAGAAGCAGGATGTGGTGAGAGATAAGCAAGAGGGGGTGAGAGATAAGCAAGAGGTGGTGAGGGATAAGCAGGAAGTGATGAGAGATGGGCAGGATGTGGTGAGAGAGAGAGAAAGTGAGAGAGAGAGAGAGAAAGGAGGTGATGAGAGATAGGAAGTGGTAAGAGACAGGAGGTGATGAGAGACAGACAGGAGGTGATGAGAGGCAGACAGGAGGTAGCAAGAGATAGGAAAGAGGTGGTGAGAGGTAGAGAGGACACCAAGATGACTCCCAGGGGCACCTGGGTTGGCTGTGTGGACAGAGGAGTGACTGACCAAAAACAGAGACACCATCATCTCTCAGAGGCTTTTCACATTCCACCCCACTTCTACCCCCCACACCCACAGCCTATAAAGCATCCAGCACGATATTTTAATACACACACACACACACACACACACACACACACATACACATAGATCACAGGAAGGTCTGTTCAGAACTCTCCACTGCCCTCTGATCTTTCACAGCATAAAATCCAAAGTCCCCACCGTGGCCATAGGTGGGCGCTCCCACCACCACCACCCTGTCGGGCGGGTCTCCTGCTATGTTCCTAGTCACACACTCAACACTGGCTTCCTTGATTTCCCCCAAATACAGCCAGCGCATTCCCACCCTCCACCTAAAACATGTTTCCCTCCGATGCCCCCATGGCTCGCTCCTACTGCCTTTGCCCTCCCCCATCCAAAGCCTTCTGCTCAGAGAGACATTTCCTGACAACCCTGCACAGCCATTGCATTTCTACCCTGCCACTATTTGGCGTTTGAGCTTCCTTTCTCCATACAAACACACATACTTACTAACCGGCTCACCCAGCTCTATGGAAGCTGGGACTGTGGCACTCACCACACTCACAACAATGCTTAGCACATTGTAAGTGCTCAGTGAATAGCTGCTGAATGAAAAAGAAAGACTGAGTTTCCAAGACAAATGTCATAGGAGGCAAAATCTCACGGACCCTCAGCGCATCTCCTCCATTTCACTTCCTGGGAGACTACAGAACAGGAATAGCCAAAAGGACACCCAGATGGAGCGGGAAAAACAACCTTCGTACCTGTCCATCCCAACATGCATAAACATTTCATCCAAATAAATATTTCCTTACTCACCACCGTGCAGACGGCTTGCTAATAGGCATGCTAACCAGTTATTTTTCCAAATGAAGACAGTTACCGAGTCTGGGGATTTGGATTGTAAGAGAAGGTCGAGGCGGGGTTCCCATCAAATATGTTTTAGAAGCAGACAACACTTCAAAGGGAAACATAGGCCTGCGTGGAGAGCGCTGATCAAGGCAGCCCATTGGGATTGGCGGCCTGGAGGGGCTGGCGGGAGAGGGGGGATGGGAGAGCAGGACCCTGGATGCTGCGGGGACCCAGGCTCGCCCCCTGCAGGTCAGCCCAGGGGGCCTAAAACCAGGAGTGGCAAAACTGGCCCTCTCTTGAAAGACTAGTGTTCACACCAAATTCCTGGAGATGTGAGAAGTTCAGGCAACTGTGCTCTGCACCTCGTTACGGAAGGTGCCTCAGCTCTGAATGTGGGCAAGAAATTCTTCTGGGTCTAGCACAGGGCTTTGGTGTCATGGGACATGACCCCGTGTGGCCCTGAGGGCAGACATAGAGGAAGCAGCCTGGGGTCATTGGGTGATGACCCCCGAGTCCCCAGACACAGCTCAGCCCTGTGGCCTCATGGGTTACACACCAGACACCACTGGAAGGAGATGAAACGGCTGAGGGGCCCCATCATTACTGGGGGGATAGTGGACAGGGAGAAACGGACCAAAACATCAGTGGGAAAGGCCGGGGGGACAAGGCTGTGTACCCAGGTGGATGTAGGTCTGGAGCGCTGTGATCCAGACGGGGACTGTGGGGTCAGGCCCTGGCACATCCTCGGACCTGTGTGACCCTGGGAGGGGCTTAGCCTCTGGCCTCAAAAGACTGCTCTCTTAACCCTGCCTATGTCACAGGGCCACAGTGACGATTAGATGAGGCAGACCTTGTAAAGTGCCTAGAAAAGTGCACGCTTTGAACAGCAAAATGTCACAAAAAAAGGTGGAGGACAAGTGAGGGCTGGGTTGAGGACACAGGCAGGACAGGCCTAATGTCAATGAAAGCCTGAACACTTACAATTGATAACAAAGAGGCAATCAAACCAGTAGAAAAATGGGCTCAGGATTTGAATTTGACAGCTCACAGAAGAAGAGAATGCAGCCAGTTAACCTGAGCGGTTGTTCACTCACATTAATAGGCAATAAAATGTACGTTTAAGTAACAACTGGATATTGCTTCTCACCACCAAATTGAAAGGCATTAAAAGAAGTGGAGATTCTAACGTTGGAAGGATGCAGGGAGAAAGGGCACTTTCAGACATTGCTGGTGGCAATGTGATGCTTTTGTAGCTTTATTTTTAAAAGATTCTGACAATATGTATTTAAAAAAAGAAACAAAATGAAAAAACGCACTTACCCTTCCACTTAGCAATCCTACTCTTGGGAATCTCTCCCACTGAGGTAAAAAATAAGCAGTACTTAAAGCTATTTGTATAATGCTATCCACGGTATCATTGTTTGCTGAAACAACAGATAGGAAAAGAAAAAAAAAGAAGAAAGAAAATCATCTGTGTGCCCATCAATGAGGGATATTGAATAAATTTTAAAATGTGAAAGTATTGCAACATTAGTCAAAAAAATCAGTGATGTGAGGACATTTCCAGTATATTTAATTGAGAAAAGCAAGATGCAGAGGACTATATAAAATGTCTCATTTTTGTAAAACAAATAGTAAGAGAAACCCTGTATCTGTGTGTGCATGTGTGTGTGAGCAATCTTTGCAAGGGTGGAAAAAATGTTCACACCAATACAAACGTTTGTTACGGATTGGGCTGAGGTGGGGATAGTGGGAGAAAGAAAGGAGAAAATAACTCAAAGAAAATAAGAAAGGGTTGATTTAGAAAAAACAGCCTGTATAATATGAGCTCATGTATGTAGAATATCAATGTCAAAATGAAAATGGTAATTATCTATGTAGTGGAATATCTGCTTTTTACTTGTTTATGATCCTTTACTGGGTTGTTTGATCCTTTTTATTTTCTTGATGACTATCTAAAATGAAATTAAAAGACAATAATAAAATAACGTAAAGGATCTTAGGAAGACTGACAAGGTCTGAGTACCACAATACCACAGAGAGTGTACTGGTGCATATGTCACCCTAGAGGGCAGTGTTCTCTCATCTCCTTCTCTCCTGACCTTTCTGGTCCTTCCTCGCCGTGGCCCAGTTGGGAACCCACTTTCCTCCACAACTGTGGACCCAAGGGCCTGTTCTTCCATATTGTTTACTTCTCCTTCTTGTTCACTTCTTCCGAGAGCCCCACTGGACATGAGACATGCTTCATCTGCTACTCCCATTGCACTGAAGATGTATTGGATGAGAGCCCATTTTGACCTTTTCTCATCATAAAAATCCCTAAAGAAGTAAAATCCCTCATCATGTTCACTTCCCCACTCTCCTGAAGAGAGCTGAGCCGTTGGGTAGGAGAGGGGTCAGAAGCCAAACCCAGAGGAGGTGACAGAAAAAAGGGGCTGTGTCCAGGGCTTCAAGGTGCAAGCTGTCTCAGAGGTGAAGGTTCAGGGGAATGGGAAGGAGACTGGGTGGTTACAGAAGAAAGGGCACAGAGTGTTCATGGAGACCTACGGTGGGGGAAGAAGATGGAATGAGAGGAAAGAGAAGGCCGGATTCAAGTCCACTTGGAAATCTTGCTTGAGATCAACCATGCAACCTTGGCTTCCCCCTTCTGTGCCACAGTTCAGTTCTCTGCATTGCAGAAACATCACATGCACTAGGGTGGCAGAGGACTGGTCCTCTTAACCAAGGAAAGCCCAAGGGAGCAACCTAGCAAAACTCAGTCCATGAAACAGGCAGTGACATCTTTATCCATACCAATTTCTATATGATTTTATCAAATTTTAAGAAGTTTTGAAGAACAAGTCCCAACATTTTCACTTTGACATTGCCGCTTCTCTAAGTACAGTAATGGATATTATTCCAGGAATGAGTATGAAGTAATTAAAAATAAATAATATTTGATGACCAGAGTTATCAATAGCCTTTGTTACCTATGACAAAGGTAACCCATTCAATCTTCAGCAGATCCTTTCCAAAGTAGGTGAAAAGCCTCAGAATATGATCTAAAACTAGGACATTTACTCATTCATTTAACAAATATTTATTGAGCTCCTGCTACGGGCTAGGAATGTGGGCATATGAGGTGCATTAGTGAACAATATAGAACCACTTCTCTCGTGGAGCTGACAGTCAGCATTATGCCCATCAGAGGGAAACTACTCACTCTAGTTTGTTTCTGAGAGTAACTCAAGGAAGAGAATGCATTCAATCTTAATTGATTTGTATCCTGGTGTTGTCTCTGAGAGTTCTCTTCTCACGGAATTTACTATCATGGGAAATACCAGCCACAAACATGTATGCAAAGATGCAAGTGGATGGACGATCATTAAAATGATGTTTGTAACAGCAAACTGGAAGTAAAAAACCAAAATATCCATTATTGGGGCCAGTTAAATAAATAATGGTGCGCCGAGATAATGGACTACTATGCAGCCATTAAAAAGGTGAGGCAGCTTTAGAGCTCCTAGGACAAGAACCCCAGGATGTTTTGAAATGAAAGAAGTAGGGTTGGGGAAATGGTGGGTACTGGGTGTGCCCACTTATATAATGAAATGTGTGTACATTTACATGTTTATACATGCATAGACAGCTCATGGAGAAAGGTAAGAAGCTATTATGCAAGATCGCATCTCAGAAGGGGGACTTGGAGTAGGACATGGGGAGGGTACAAAATTTCATGAAATAGTCTTTCCTGTCAAATAGATGTTTTGTTACTACTTTTATTTCATTTTACTATGCATACATGTACTTTTTCACTTAAAAGTCATTAGCATAAAAAAGATATTAATGAGCTTTAAGAAATTCTTATCTATAGTTCTGTCCAATATGTCAGAACCAGTATCTGCCACTGGCCACATGTGTCTATTTATATTTAAAGGTGAATTAAAAGAAGTGTTTCCATTATTGCAGAAGTTGCATTGGACAGTGCTAGATGCTCTTCATGAACCTAGAGCGAGAGAACTTTTCTGGAAATATCTAAGCCTTCACTCATCATAGTAGAGTTGATGCAAAACAAACAAACAAACAAACAAAAAACCAATACGGAACAGATTTTGCATACCTAACAAGATAGGCATTTCCTTAAATTTAACGTATGTCTCTCCCTCTCTCCCCGCCTCATTAACCAGAAGGAAAGTGAGAAACTCATCCCTTCAAAAGTCTACAGTGTCATGACTTAAGACTCTAAGTTATTTTGCATATATTTTAAGTATTATTACAATGCCTGTGTACTTTTGCCCCATGGAAACCTAAATTAATGTTTATTGATGTTATTTGAAAGCATAAAGTAATAAAAAAAAAACCTAACAAACCAAAAATCATCTGATCTTTTTATTACTGTATAAATACTGGTGTCTCCTCACTTTTTCGAAAGAATGAGAATCCCTCATTCTCTAACTTGCTCAGGTTTCTGAGGTCTCTCTCCACTCCAGGAAGCTACAGTGCTAATTCCAGCTGAGAGTGAAGCTTGAGTAACTACAGATCCCTAAGGGTTGTGAGCAGTATATTTGGTTCAATAAACTACAAAGAGCCAATGAATCAGTTAGGGATTCCCCATCCATTTTTACTCTGAAATTTTCATTTGTGTTTCTTAATCAGTCCAGTGTCAATTTAAATCTTCTCCAGCACGCAAACTGGGGTCTTGGTCAATCAAATGCCAAGGAAGTCAACTTTAAGACTTAGTAAGGCTTCTTTCAATGAGTGTAAGATAAAATGCAAAATTATTTCTTATCCTTGCCTTCTAGAGTGAAAATAGCTGATTCTAAAATTCTCTCCTCCGTGGATGGAGCCACCTTACTCCCAGCTAATAGGATCTCAGAGCATCATCTGGCTGAAGACTTGCCCTCCTGAGAGCTCTCTGTGGAGGACGCTTTGTTGATTATAGTATCTTCCACACAGAGCCCTGCACCCAGCCATCCCTTAGATGGGGGTTTCCATAATCAACCACTAGAAGAAGAAGTGTGGATGCATATAAAATGCTCTTTCACTCAATTTCTTTTTTCTATCTTTGGACTTCCCTGAAGAAACTGCAGTGACCTGTCTTAGAGGAGAAAACAGAACCTGCAGAGAAAGTGCAAAGCTTTGTATTTATCTGCAAGCAGATATTCAGATTGACCTTCTTGCTACCACGAGAGGAATATAAATCTCCCAACACTACAGGCTCTCCCTTTTCTTATTCACAGAATTGTGTGAGTCGGCTTATAATAGAAACCTGATCTGAACTCACCACGCAGGGAGGTAAAAATGGGGCCTGGTCCAGCTTACAAAGAACATCCTGTCTCAGGCCAGGCACTTACTGGGATAGCCTGAAGACAGCCCAGTGGAGGGAAGATGGGTACAACAGCATAGTTCTGCTATTCACTGTTACTCAGACTGCAAAAACCCAGCAAATACAATCCTGTATGAATCTGCATCAATTTAGGAGGTACAAAATAGTAAAACATGATAGAATCAGTTTTATTTTTCTCTTTATCCACCAAAGCACTTTGAATACCAATTATATAAATAAGTATTGAAAAATTTACATCAGTCAACCATTATCCAGTCCATTCCTATGTGTAATTTTTAAGTAAACATAGCAGTGGGTTCACTAACACGATAACCCTGATAGGTAATGATGTGTTCTTCATCAATGAAATTTTTCCAACAAAGTTGTCTTTTCGTGAACAAAAGGAACTTACTCAAATAAAGATGAACATTTTCACTTTAGAGTCAGAAAGAGGAGGGTTAGAGTTCATTCCTCTACTTACTAGTGATGGAACCTTGAGCAACTCACTCTCTCTCTCAAGGTCTCAGTTTCCTCATCTGCAAAATTGGAATATCAGCAGATCATAACCTGTAAGGTTCTTGTGAAGTTTAAACAAAGCATCCTCTCTGCTCAGAACTGCGCCTGGTACATCAGCAATGCTCAATGCCGATGATTTATTATGTCCTGTCTTCTTAAGGAATACATGTGGAGCATAACAGAATTTTTCCTGATGACTAAAGCCCATCATTACGAACATCATGGTGTAGGGCAGAGACCTACTTGTCCATATACCCAGTGTTCCTGTTGTTTGGTGTATGGGACCACTTTCTGGCACATCCTTCCCCACCCCCCTATATTCATTTATGTCAGTCTGCTATGAGCCAGGAATCCAGGTGACCAAATAAGTTACTATTCTGCTTAAGACAAGTGTAAATGGGTTAACAGCAGTAATTCTCAAGTTAGAATCCCCCAGGGAGATTGAACTGAAGTGGAGTCAAGGCTTTGGCATTTCGTAAATTCTCCAGATGATTCCAACAGGCAGGTGGGTGGTAACCACTGCTGTCAGGGGCTGTTCCCTCATCCTCTGTTAGTGGTCCAGGAAGCAGAGTAGTAACCAAGCTGCCACAAGTGTAGTGGAAGGGGAGGTTCAGGATGTCCTGTCCGGTTGAAGAGCCAAGGTCACAGAATGCTTTACAAATCCAAAGACTATCCCACCCCCCAAGGGAAGGCAAAGAGGCAAACTCATTCCTCCAACCAGTGTTAAATGAGGTTACTGTGTTCTGGGCCTGGTGCTAGACACATGGGGTATGTTAGTGAATAAGACAGACATGGCCCCAATCCCCTGCCTGCACAGAGAGGTGAGAAGAAGGCCAATGTGCAGCAAACAAAACATGTGATATTGGTCTAATCAACACGACAACCGTCTTGAAAAGGGCATAATGGAAGCACACATGTATGTTGGAGTTAAATGGAGACCAAGCTTCATCTACTATCATGGGAAGTTAATAAATCATGCCTAAAACTGGAATTTTTTAAAAAATGTTGTATACAAGCATGTTATTTATAAACAAAATGATCATTTTTTAAGGCAATTAAAAAGCGTTGAAAGTGATTTTCTCTAGGGCGAAGGAAAGAGAGAATGGGATGCTGTTTCTGTAGCAAACCTTGTAAACTATATGACTCTTCAAATTAAGTACACGTGTAAGTCTGAGAAAAAAAATTAAAACAGAAATATCTAAAATCTAAACAAAAATGAACTAATAATAACATATAAAGAAACACTTCTGGAATGTTGGCATGCTGAGCTACCTGGACCCTCTCCCAAGTGAAACAACCATAAAATTGGCAAAAATTATTATTTTTTTTAATTGAGTCTCTGGAAATTGTTCTAAAAGCATACAGCAAATGGAGAAATATTTATTCCAGAAAATATACTAAATCTCAGTAAGAACAGTGAGTGTCTGTAACATCTGAGCCATAACATGCTCCCTCTCCACCCCACTCCCACCTCAGCATGATAGAAGCTCTACTCCAGGCAGGTACAACCAAAAACACGAGGATCCCACTCCCCTCGGTCCCCACCCAAAAGCTACAGCTTCTCCCCAGGGCAAGGAAGCCACCAACACTTCTCATTTCCTTTCCCCCAGCTCTATGTATCAGAAGTTCTATTCCAGGCAAGCATGGCCAAGGTGTCTGGGCCTCCCTCCTCCACCCAGCCCCCACTCATAGGATGAAAGTTCTACCCCTGCCTGGCACAGCAGGCTGAGAATACTGGGTCCTGACTGCCTGCCCTAACCCCAGCTCACTTTTTGGGTGGAGATTCCACACCAGGAGAAGCAAGCTGAGAATACCTGAGGCTACCACTCTTGACCCACACACCACTCATAATTAAAGGGTTTCACTCCAAGAGAAGCAGGCCACTGTTCCAGAGCAGTATCACAGAAGCTCTTCCCAGGGGTAGAGACAGGTTGTAAAAACAGAAAGCTCTGTAAATATCCCTCAGGTGACTTACTTCATTTGGAACAGAGTATAGGAGAGTTCAAGCCACAGGGCACTGTCAAAAACAATGGAGATTCCATTGGTGCACAATTAAGAGGAGCATGGAACTAATAGCTTCATGATAGCAATGAGTGAAATAGGAGAAAAGCTAGAAGTTGAACAGAGAAAAACCACAGAAAATGTGTCAAGAAGAGTCATCCTAGAGTCAGAGCAAGCCCCAAAGACTGGCTTCAGATAACGCCCCTGCAAAGGGGTCTGACTTTAATTGGATCAGACTGTGGAGTACTTTATGCCCCAGAATGTTGTTAAAAATAATGGAGCAATCAGCTTGCAATTAGTGGAGGTTAATAGCTGGGTGTGATACCAACAGAGGCAGAGCATCCAGAAGCTCAGCAGGGAAAGCAAAGAAAGAGATGGACAGTGGCAGCCTGGCCAAAACCATTGTCATGCCCTGGGTGACTTTGTGCATGCCCAAGGGAACAACATCAAAGGTGGCACACTGCAGAGAACATGGACTTCACTGACCTGGCTCAGCCGAGTCACTGAACAGATAAAAAGTCAAACACCAGCAAGCTTTAGGGGAGTGGGGGAGGGGAGTTAGTATCCAGAGTTGCTGAAATGTCCAACAAACAAACAAAATTAATAAACATGCAGGGCTTCCCTGGTGGCACAGTGGTTAAGAATCTGCCTGCCAATGCAGGAGACACGGGTTCATGCCCTGGTCTGGGAAGATCCCACATGCCGCGGAGCGACTAAGCCCATGAGCCACAACTACTGAGCCTGCGCGTCTGGAGCCTGTGCTCCACAACGGGAGAGGCCGCGACGGTTAGAGGTCTGTGCACCGCAATGAAGAGTGGCCCCCGCTCGCCGCAACTGGAGAAAGCCCTCGCACAGAAACAAAGACCCAACACAGCCAAAAAAATAAATATAAATAAATAAATAAATTTAAAAAAAAATAAAAAGGAAAAAAATAAATAAACATGCAAAGAAACAAGAAAGAGTGATGCATACACAGAAAAACTAAACAAAACAAAATAAAGCAAAAAATAAAACCCAGGCAGCAGAAACTGCCTTTGAGAGACACATATTTAGAGTTTAGCAGATAAAGACTTGAAAACAGCTTTTATAAAAGATGTTCATCAGGATGCCATGCTTAAAGAATTAAAGAATGGTATAACAATGTCTCACCAAATAGAGAATATTAACAAAGAGATAGAAATTATAAAAACTAACCAAGTGGGAATTCTGGAGTTGAAAAGTACAACAACCAAAATGAAAAATTCACTAAGGGGCTCAACAGTAGGTATGAGCTGGCAGAACAAAGCATCAATGAACTTGAACACAGGTCAATAGAGACTATGCAATTTGAGGAACAGAGAGAAAAAAGAAAGACAAAAACGAACAGAACCTCAGTAAATATGGGAGATCATAAAGCACACCAACATAAGGGTAATGGGTGCATCAGAAGAGCAGAGAAAGCACAAAGAATGCTTTTTAAAAATAGCTGAAAACTGCACAAATTTGATAAAAGTCTGCAATTTATGTATTTAAGAAGCTCAATGAACTCCAAGTCAGATAAATCCAAGAGATTCAAACCCAGACCCACTTTGGACAAAATGTTGAGCACCAAAGACAAAAAGAAATTTTGAAAGCATCAAGAGAAAAACAAGTTAACACATACAAGGGAACCCTAACAATATGAACAGCTGACTTTTCATTAGAAACGATGGAAGCCAAAGCAGTGGGATGACATATTCAAAATGCTAAAAACAAACATACAAACAAAAAAAATCTGTAAACCAAGACAAAATTCTTATATTTAGGAAGGTTATTTTTCCAAAGGGCAAGTGATATTAATGATATTCCAAGAAAGAAAAAAACTAAGCAAATTCATTGCTAGCAGACCTACCTTATAAGAAATACTAAAGGAATGTATTCAGCCTGAATACAATTTACACCAGACAGTAATTCCAATTTACACAAAGAAATAAGGAGTGCCAATAAACGAAATCTTACAGTTAATTGCAAAAGAGAGTTTAATTGCATATTTATTCTCCTTTCTCCTCTTAACTGTTTTAAAAATCAGTTGCTTAAAATAATACATATGTAATTGTATTATTGGGTCTATAACCTACAGAATTATAATATATTTGACAATAAAGGGGGCAGATGGGAACAAAATTATATTGGAGGAAGAAAATGACACAAGATGGTAATTCAAATCAACAGAAGGAAAGAGAATCAGAAATGATAAATAAGAAGGTTAATTTAACAAGCTTACAATTATACAAAAATAGGAGGAAGGAATGGAATTACACAGGAGTAACATTTCTATAATCTCATTTGAATTACTTTAATATAAATCTAGAGGACACTCTGATAAGAAGATGTATATTGTAAACTCTAGAGCAATCACTAGGAAAAAAAAAAAAAACCTAAAAAAATATAGTGAAAACTCATTAAATAAATTAAAATGCCACCTTAGAAAATATTCATTTAATTCAAAAGAAAGCAAAAAAGACATGACACATATAGAAAACAAAAAGTAAAAGGGCAGACAAATCCATCCATATCAATACTAACATTAAATGTGAATGAATTAAACAATCTAACCAAAAGCAGAGATTGTTGGACTAGACAAAACAAAACCAAGATCCAACTACATGGTAACTACAGAAGACACACTTTAAATTCAAAGGTATAAACAGATTGAAAGTAAAAGGGTGGAAAACAATATACAGCAACATAAGAAACTGGAGCAGTTGTGTAAATATCAGATGAAATAGACTTTAAAGCAAAAAATGTTTCTAGACAAAAAGAGGGAAAGTTTGTAATGATATAACATCAATTCTTCATAGGATATAACAGTTATAAACATATATGCTCTAACATCAGAGCCCCAAAATAGGCGAAACAAAAACTGACAGAATGGAAGAAAGGAATAGACAATACAGAAATGATTATTGAATATCTCATTTTTAATAATGGATACAAGAACCAGGCAGAAGGCCATTGAAGAGGGCTTGAACAACACCATAAATCAATTAGACCTAACAGACATCTCCAAAGCACTTCACCCAACAAGAGCAGGTTATATGTTCTTCTCAAGTGCACATGGAACATTCTCCACATAGACCATATGTTGGGCCATAAAACAAGCCTAAACAAATTGAAATCATACAAATTATTCTTTGACCACAATGGAAAAAGTTAATAACCAATAACTGAGAGAAATTTAGGAAACTCGCAAACATTTGGAAATTAAACAACATGATCCTAAACTATCAATGAGTTAAAGAAGAAATAAAAAGGGAAATCAGAAAATATTTTGAGATGGTTGAAAATGAAATACAAAATTTATGGAACGCAGATTAAGTGACAGAGGAAATTTTATAGCTGCAAATGCCTGTAATGAAAAATAAGACAGATCTCAAATCAATGACCTAGCCTTCTACATTAAGACACTGGGGAAGAAAAACATCAGACTAAACCTAAGCAAGCAGATGGAAAGAGATATTAAAGAGTAGAGCAGAAATTAATGAAATAGAAAATAGCAAAACAATAGATAAAATCACCAAAACTTCCTTGAAAAGATTAACAAAATTAACAATCCTTTATTTAGATTGACTTAGAAAAAAGAGAGGAGATTTAAATTACTAAAATTAGAAAATAAACATGAGCGATTACTATTGATCTACTAAAAAGTATTATACAGACATACTATGAAAAAATGTATGCCAGTAAATTATATAACTTAGCTGAAATGGATAAATTCCTAGAAAAACACAAACTCCTGAAACTGACTCAAAAAGGAACAGAAAATCTGAATAGACCTGAAATAAGTAAAGAGATTGAATTAGCAATCAAAACCCACCCACCCAAAAAATGTTCAGGCCCAGATGGTTTCACTGGTGAATTCTACCAAACATTTAAAAATAATTAATACCGAGCTTCCCTGGTGGTGCAGTGGTTAAGAATCTGCCTGCCAATGCAGGGGACATGGGTTCAAGCCCTCGTCCGGGAAGATCCCACATGCTGCAGAGCAACTAAGCCTGTGCGCCACAACTACTGAGCCTACGCTCTGGAGCCTGTGAGCCACAACTACTGAGCCCGCATGCTACAACTACTGAAGCCCACGTGCCTAGAGCCCGTGCTCCGCAACAAGAGAAGCCACCGCAGTGAGAAGCCCTAGCACCGCAACAAAGAGTAGCCCCCACTCACCACAACTAGAGAAAGCCTGCATGCAGCAACAAAGACCAACACAGCCAAAAATCAATCAATAAATAAATTTGTAAAAAAAAATAATAATAATTAATACCATTTTTTCATAAACTTCCAAAAATTAGAAGTGGAGAGAACATCTCCCAGTTCATTACATTAGGCCAATATTCACCTGATACTAAAACCAGACAAAGACATCATGAGAAAGCTATAGATCTATATCATTTATTAATATAGATACAAAAATCTCCATCTACATGCTAGAAAATGAATCTAGCAACCTAAAAAAGGATTGTACATCATGAACAAATTGCATTTATGCCAGGATGCAAGATTGGTTTAACATCTGAAAATCAATTAATGTAATACATGTCAATAGAATAAAGGACAAAAAAACAGGATCACCTCAAAAAATGCAGAGAAAGCATTTGACAGAATTCAGCACTCTTTTGTAATAAAAGCACTCAGCAAACTAGGAACAGAAGGAAACTTTCTCAGTCTGATAAAGGGCACCTACAAAAAACCCACAGCTAACATCATAATTAATGGTGAAAGACTGAATACTTTCCCCCCAAGATCAAGAATGTGGCAAGGAACTTTGCTCTCACCATTTCTATTCAATGTTGTACTGGAAGCTCTATCCAGTCAGTTGGGCAAGAAAAGAAATAAAAGTCATCCAGACAGGAAAAGAAGAAACAAAACTACCTCTGTTTGCAAATGACACAATCTTGTATATATAAAATCCTGAGGAATTCACCAAAAAACTATTAGAACAATTGAACAATTTGAGCAAGGATGCAGGGTACAAGGTCAATATATACAAATCAATTGTAGCTCTATATAATTTCAATAAACAACCTGAATATGAAATTAAGAAAACAATTCCATTTATAACAGCATCAAAAATAATAAAATACTTGGAAACATATTTAACAAAAGAAATGAAAAATGTGCATTCTGGAAACTATGAAATGTTGCAAAAAAGTAAAGAAGAAAATTAACTGAAAAAAATCTCAAGTTTACAGATTAGAAGACAATATTGATATTTTTTGTAGAAAGACTATGGAATATTTCCTTAATGACATATTTTTGAGTGACATGAGATAAAGAAATTTTTTAAAATTTCACTCAGTAGTTTTATAGTTTTCCTTTCAGTTTTACTGAGGTATAATTGACATACAGCTCTGTACAAGTTTAAGGTGTGCGGCATAATGATCTGACTTGTGTACATCATGACTTGATGACCACAATAAGTTCAGTGAGCATCCATCAACTCACATATGAGACAAAATAAAAGAAAAGGAAAATAATTTTCCTGTGATGAGAGCTCTAAGGATTGACTCTCAACAATTTTCATATATAACATACAGCAGTGTTACTTATATTTTTCATGTTGTACATTACAACCTTAGTACTTATTTACCTTATAATTGAAAGCTTGTACCTTTTGACCACCTTCATCCAGTTCCCCCTCCCCGTAACTCCTGCCTCTGGTGACCACAAATCTGACCTCTTTTTCTATGAGTTTGTTTGTTTTGAAGTATAATTGAGCTACAGCTACATGTTAGTTCCTGGGGCACGATAACAGTGTTTCGATATTTCTGTACATTTTTAAATGATCAACGTGGTAAGTCTAGTTACCATCTGTCATCATATAAAGACATTATTACTGACTATATTCCCCATGCTGTACATTTCATACCCGTGACTCATTTATTTTGTAACAGTTAAGCTTGAACTTCTTAATCTCCTTCAACTATTTCTCTCATCTGCCTTCCCTTCCTTCTGGCAACCCCCTTTGGTCTCTGTTTTGTTATGTTTGTTTACTTGTTGTAGTTCTTAGATTCCACATATAAGTGAAATCATACAGTATTTGTCTTTCTCTGACTTATTTCACTGAGCATAATATCCTCTAGGTCCATCCATGTTGCTGCAAATGTCAGAATTTTATTCTTTTTTATGGCTAATATGCCATTATATATATATACCACATCCCCTTTATCCATTCAGCTATTGTTGGGCACTTAGGTTGCTTCCATATCATGGCAATTGTAAATAATGCTGCAGTGAACATAGGGGTATATATATATATATATATATATCTTTTCCAATTAGTGTTTTTGTTTACTTCTGATAAATATCCAGAAGTGGGATTGCTGAATTGTATGGTAGTTCTATTTTTAATACTTTGAACCACCTCCATACTGTTTTCCATAGTGGCTGCATCAATTTACATTTCAACCAACAGTGTACAAGGGTTCCCTTTTGCTACATCCTCACCAACATTTGTTATTTGTTGCCTTTTTGATAACCGCAATTCTGACAGGTGTGAGGTAGTATCTCATTGTGGTTTTGATTTGCATTTCTCTGATGATTAGTGATGTTGAGCATCTTTTCATGTGCCTGGTGGCCACGTGTGTGTCTTTAGAAAATTGTCTATTCAGATCCTCGGCCCGTTTTTCAATTGTGTTGTCTGTTTTTTTGATGTTGAGTTGTATAAGTTCTTTGTATATTTTGGATATTAACCCCTTATTGGATATGTCATTGGCAAATATGTTCTCCCATTCAGTAGACAACCTTTTCGTCTTGTTGATAGTTTCCTTTGCTATGCAAAAATTTTTAGTTCAATGTACTCCCATTTGTTTATTTTTGTTTTTGTTTCCCTTGCCTGAGGAGATATATCCAAAAAAATTACTGCTGAGACCAATGTCAAAGAGCATATTGCCTATGTTTTCTTCTAGAAGTTTTATTGTTTCAGGCCTTACATTTAAGTCTGTAATCCATTTTGAGTTTACTTTTGTATATGGTGTGAGAAAGTAGTCCAGTTTGATTCTTTTTCATGTAGCTATCCAGTTTTCCCAACGCCGTTTATTGAAGAGGCTGTCTTTTCCCCAATGTATATTATTAAGATGACAATATTCCCCAAACTGATCTACAGATTCAGTGCAATCCCTATCAAAATACTAGATGATTTTCTTGTAGAAATTGAGAAATTAACCCTAAAATTCATAAGTAACTGAAAAGGAAAAGAATAGTCAAAACAATATTGAAAAAGAAGAATAAAGTTGGAGGACTCACACTTTCTAATTCCATAACTGACTACAATGAGAATAGATTTTAAAAGTTCTCATCAAAAGGAAAAATATACATAACTATATGAGATTGATGTTAACTAAACTTATTGTGGCAATCATTTTGCAAGACATACATATATCAAATCATTATGTTGTACACTTTAAACTTATTCAATGTTATATGCCAATTATATCTCAATAAAACTGGGAGGGGGAAACTTACTACAAAGCTACAGTTATCAAGATAGTGCGGTCTGTAAATCAATGGGGCAGAATTCAGGGTCCAGAAATAAACCCTTAATTTTGGGTGACTTAGTTTTCAACAAGAGTGCTAAGAAAATTCAAGAGGGAAAGCATAATCTTTACAATAAGTGGTATTGAGACAACTGGACATCCACATGCGAAAGACTGAAATTGGACTCTTTCTTCGCATCACACACAAAAATTAACTCAAAATGAATCATACACCTAAATGTTCAATGTACCCCCATTTGTTCTACACCTATAAAACTCCTGGAAGAAAAGATAGCAGTAAATCTTTGTAAACTTGCATTAGGCAAAATATTATTATATATACCATCAAAAGCACAAGTGACAAAAGAAAAATGCATAAATCAGACTGTATCAAAATTAAAAGCTTTTGTGCTGCAAATGATACCATCAAGAAAGTGAAAACACAACCCATAGAATGAGAATATTTCCAAATCATATATCTGATAAGGCACTTATATCCAGGACATACAAAGAACTCTTATAGCACAATGATTAAAGAAATAAATACTCCAATTAAAATAATGGGATCTAATTACACATTCCTCCAAAGAAGATATGCGATTGGACAATAACACATGAAAAAACAGTCAACATCATTAGTCATCAGGGAAATAGAAATCAAAACCTCAATGAGAAGCTGCTTCACTAAGCAGCAGGAAGAGGTAGAAACAAATGTCCCAAAGGATTTGAAGGAATTGAAACCCTCATTCACTGTTGCTGGAAAAGTAAAATGGTACAATTACTTTGTAAAACAGCTTGTCAGTTTCTTTAAAACATTAAAAACAGAGTTACCATATGACCTAGCAATTTCACTCCTAGGTAACTACTCAAGAGAAATGAAAACTTATGTCCACACAAAAATGTGTACATGAATATTTTTAGAAGTGTTATTCATATTTGCCAAAAAAATGGAAACAACTCTAATGTACATCAACTGATGAATAAATAAATAAAATATGGTATATTCATATAATGAAATATCATTCAGAAATAAAGGAATGAAGTACTGATGATCAATAGAGATGAATCTTATAAACACTACGCTAAGTGAAAGAAGCCAGTCACAGAGAACACATATTGCGTGATTCCATTTATATGGATGTCCAGAAAAGGCAAATCCCTAGAGAGAGAGAATAGATTAGTGGTTGCCTAGGGCTGGAGGAGGTGCGATAAAGGGAATTGACTTCTAATGGGTAAAGGGTTTCTTTTGGGGGTGACAAAAGTGTCCTAAAATTAGATGTAGCGATGTCTGCACATGTCTGTGAATATCCTGAAAAACATTGAATTGTACACTTTAGATGGGTGAACTCCATGATATATGAATTACATCTCAGGACAGCTATTTAAAAACTACTACATAAGCAAGAGGCAGGAAGAATGTTAGAGACTATATTTACTAAAATTTCTCAGTGAGTATAGAGGCTCTTTGCTTATGAAATAATGGGATTTTGTTCACCTTGAAGCCATGATATTTTTCATGTGAGAGCAAATGTTTCATGACAATTGCTCATGATCTATTAAAAATATAAGTTTATAAATATAATAAAAATGCAGGGTGAGCTAATTCTTATCTATAACTTAAAAAATATAATAAAGATGCAGACTGGATGACTATATCCCAGCCACTGTGCCTACTGGCTGGTCTCCAGCTGCTGCTCTGCCCTTCTCTGCCCTCCGCTCCTTAAGCGGCTTGACTCCAGGGACTTCATCATCCATGCTCCCTGGGATTCCGGCTTCCAGTGAGTTTGGCCAATAGAGACATGGGTAGGGGACAAGAAGGCAGGAAGAGAGAGCGCTGATTAAATATCCCACCTCCCTCCCTCCCACGCCATGGTTTTATCAGTAGCGTATTCCCTGTGGCCACAACCCCTGTCTGCAATCCTATCTTCCACAGTTCTTCCAACTATTAACAGAGTCCTGTAACACCCTTCTCTCCTCTTTCCCCTTCATTCTTAGGAGTAGAAAAGCTTTTCTGCTGGGACCATTCTTTAGTTACGTCATCACCTCTCATCAGGGCCCACACCTTGGTATATGGTCCTTCATTGCACGTGTTGTCTTTTTCCTGTGGGGGGAGGGGGGCCTCAGTGGAGACACAGCATTTCACATCAATGCCTTACTCCACACGAACCTTGGCCTTTCAGATCCACATCATCAGGACAGGACATGTAACAACGGGGTTCTACCGGCTGGCCTTTTGCTTCTAGTTTTCTATGAGACTAGAGATCCTCCAGCAAGCAACAGAGTTTTACTGTAAAAGTCAACATTTTCCTCCCAAATGAATGAACTGTAAACGTGGTCTGGGTACCTCATGCATAATCTCTCAAATAAAATAGTAAGAATCAAAATAATTTTTAAAAGTTAGTTGCACTGTACAAATTTGACACCCAAATAATATTTAAAGCTCACTGGACGCACACGTTTGGTGTAGAAAACCGGATCCCTAGCTCCCACCCGTGTGAGTGTGTGTGTGGGTCCCCGCACCCCATCCGCCTTTGTGCGTGAAGCGGTTCTCAAACCCACCGAGCCTGAGCTGACTGCTGTCTTCTGTGTCCTAATACAGTCACCCTAACGGCCTCAAGTCCTTCCTCGGGATGGATGACAATTCATCCAGAACTAGCAAAGCCCAAATGAGACATATTTTGGTTACCATGCCAGGTTTCTGAAGGAATGATTTTTAAAATTACAAAAAATATTTGGCTGGCTTTCTTGTGGGTTAAGAAGTTCATTGCACTCTTTTCAAGGCTGCTTTAGCCATTGGTGTTCATCTCTTTCCTTCAGGTTGTATAATATCAGATCTCTTCATTAACATGCTGGCTGGAGAGGTTTTCTCTGCAGCAACTAAAAGGCCCAATAAGGGGACGTTTATGGCCTCTCATGCATCACGAGCCCATCTCTTGGTGATGAACACGAAGGCTGACTTTAAGGGAAGTCAGTCTCTGGGATGTGAGTTGAGGGACCTCTGGGCAGAGTCCTTGTCTGGGAATATCAGCCCCTCCATCTGTCACTCTGCTGTGATGGGGTCATCCCTTTCATCAGGGTTTCTCTAAGTGGGTGTCTACATTTGTAGAGTGGAGACTGACACTGGTCAGCCTAGTAACATTTGTTACCCCAGAGGATGGGGCTGGAAGGACTAGGGGCAGAGAGAGATTATTAACATTTTATTGCATCATTTCGCTTGTTACAACAATATGTATCACTTAGGTAGTTTAAGAAATTTAATACCAAGCATTTATTAGGTTAAAAGTAGCCCCGTAGAGCTAGCGTTCTGAGAACACATTTTGGGAACTCTTGTTTTCAACCAGGTTCCCACTGAAAAAGTCCAACCTCCTTCCCACAGTTTAGAGGGTCCTGGAAAAACACATCCCAACGTGGACATGCCTCTCTTCCCAGGAAGCTTGTGTGCAGGGATGCTGGGTGCCAGCACCACCAGATAGCCACAGCTCCCAAACACACCAACTATATCATGCTGGTCCCTCTGCCAGAAACTCCCTCCTTTCCCTCTGCCTGGGGAGAGCTCTCCCTTAACCCACAGGAGCCAGTTCAGATGTCACCTCCCGTCACCCAGACTGAGGTCTAGCGCCCTCTCTGGGTTCCCATACGTCCCACCCGCTGGCTGTTGACCCACCTCACTTTCTGGGGGCCGTGGAGGGCTCAGGTACCTGAATCACACTCAAGAATAGCAGGTCTTTACAGAGCATCCCTTGCCCTTCCCCCCATGAAGCTCTTTTACAAGAGTCCTCCCAACAGCCTAGGAGGTAGAGAGGAGTCTTTCCCCATTCTACCGACCAGGGACCCCAAATTTGGAAAAGTTGCAGAACTTGCCCAAAGTTACATGGCTACGGCCACTGGGGTAGGCAAGATGCCAATCCTGCTAGCCAGCTTTGGACACCTACACTCAACCTGGGAGCCTGACATTGAATCACCTGTTCCCTGCGAGGATGTCAGTGGGAGCCTCTTATGTTCACCTTCCCCCAGGAGCTGGCAGGACTGCCACGTGATGAATATTTAATAAATGACTGCTGAACAAATAAAGGAAAGAGTTGATTCCTTTTAACTTGTTGCTATTAAGACATTATTACTCCTGGGCAGGGCCCTGCCTTAAACCCTTATGGAATTTCCAGGTATAGCTTCTATTACCAACACCTGAGCAGGGTGACCGGATGGAAACAGTCCTGGTACAGTGCCTGAAGCTCGGTAGACTCAGCAAATGCCTTCTTTCCCCCCAAGCTAGACAGAGGTTGGACATGGGCGAGGTGTGGGTGGGTCAGAGTGTGCCCGGTGGACACTCACTGATGCAGGACGGAGAGGATGTCACAGCCAACCACCGTCACCCCTCTATCTCCATTAGAACTGGGCTGTGCACAGTACTGAAATCAGGGCAAGTCCCTAGTCCCACCTCACTCACCAAAACGTCCGCTGTGCACAATCAAATACGGTTTGGAGTTCACAAACTGCCTTCACGTGCACTGTCTCAAATAAAATCACCGGCAACCCAGCTCTTGTTTGCAGGTGATAATCAGAACTCGGAAGGGTTCAGTCCTTCGAGATGACTGCCAGGTGGGGTCGGAGCTGAAGATCAAACCTGGGCCTCCTGACACCAATGCAGATCTCCATCTCTTCACACAGCGCCCCCTCTCTGGGTGTGTTTTCCATCGCCTGATATGGATAATTAACAGGAGAAATGGTCTGATTTTGCTTGTTTCCCCTTTATAGCTCCACCTCTCAGTCCAAAAACCAGGTAACAAAAAATTTAAAGGCCGTAGGTGGGCCTCCAAGAAAAGTTCCATGCTCTGTCTTCTGAGAGCCTTTGCCTCCTGGAGGAGATGACATGTGCTTCCACTCCTGTACACTCTCCAGGCTCAGAACTGGGGCAGGGTGAGGCGATACGGGAGGGAAAATTTTTGTCCAGGAGCAAATGACTATGTTTCCCTTCAAAATCTTCCACTAGAGTTTGGAGTGCATGAATGCATCTAGAAATTGAGGGCTGAGATTAGAGAGAAGATTTTAAATAGAAAATAACCTCCGTATATGTCTCCGTTAGGCATGAGGATGGGGGAACAAAGTCATTTCTTTGTATCAAAATGGAGCACCCCAGCACGATGAATGGGGGTGCCGGGTCCTGGATTTTAGTCTTACCGCAGTAAATTATATGATCAGGTATAAATCACTTACCCTCTCTAATCCTTGATATTAAGTACCTATAAAATGGGAATAATACTGCTTGGGTTATTCTCACAAACATATTGTTAATCATATATAAAAAGGAGAAATATTTAAAAGTTATTAAGAATATAAAAGTCTATAGGAGTGTCAGATTATTGTCATTATTTTTATTACTACATATTAAGAAATAGAAAGAAAAAATATGCTTTGTATATTAATGTTTAAATTCTGAGGATCAAAGTTTTTCCAAATAATAAAGAAGTCTTTTTTATCCCATGGTGCTCCAGAAAGCAATTATTTATTTGTTTCTTCATTGAACCAGCTTAATGAACAAATAGTGTGGATTGGTTGTTGCCCATCTGTTTGTGCAAATACAGATTAAGATTTTACTCAGGAAAGAATGGTTATAATTTTTCCAATCTATATTCCTATGCATAATACATCCACAAAAATAATAATAGCTCTGAGATTCCAAAAGGGCAAGTTTCTTCTGCTCCTCCCTTTTAAGGACAAGTATTTTCCCCCAGATCTAAATCACTTACATTTAAGTGACTGTGACCTACAGAGCTGATATTTTTTTAATAACAGTGTTATTGAGAGATAATTCACATACCCTACATTTGACCCATTTAAACTGCACATTTCAATGGTTTGGTGATATTCACAGAGTTGGGAAACTATCACCAAATTTAATTTTACATGATGTTCGTCACCCCAGTAAGAACCCTCATGCTCATTTCCCTCCACCACTGCCCCCTGCCCCCCAGCCCTAGGCAAGCACAATTCTACCCACTTTCTCTACGGATGTGCCTATTCTGGACATTTCATATAAATGGAATCATACAGCATGTGACCATTTGTAATTGATAGGCTTCTTTCACTTAGCACAGGATTTTAAAGGTCCATCCATGTTGTGGCGTGTGTTATGTTATTCCTTTCTATAGCTGAATAATATTCCACTGTATTGATATTCCACATTGGATTTATCCAATCACCAGTTGATGGACATTAGAGTTATTTCTCCTTTTAGCATTATTTTACATTATGAATAATGCTGCTATGAATATTCATGTACACATTTTTGTGTGGCAATTCATTTCATTTCTCTTGGGCGTATACCTAGGAATAGAATTGCTGGGTCATATGGTAACTCTATTTTTAAATTTTTGAGGAACTCCAACACTGTTTTCCAAGGTGGTTGTACACTTTTACATTCCCACGAGCAATGCGTGAGGGTCAGGAATGATTTTTGAAGCATAATCTGTAAGCTTCTCTCTTAGATGACGTGTGTCAGATCCGGTGCTGTGTGACCTTAAGCGTGTTGGGTACCAATATCAGCAGTGGACCTGTACCTTGGGGAGAATATAATCTGCCTCTGAAGGTCCGTGAATGGATCAAATGAGCTGCAGGGTAGCAGCCCAAGGCAGGTGCTCAGGCAGGGCTGGAAGCCTGCCATAGCTGGTCATCAGGAGGAAAACAACAAAAGTGACAAAAACATATGAATTACAAAACAATCATCGTTATCCAAAACAAGGCAGGTCCACTGGAGGAGTACAAGCAAGTTAGGCCAGACAGGGCTTAAGCAGACAGGATCCAGTTTTTGGATGAGGATGAACCCCTGCCTCTCTTCTCTGCCCCAGGCACAAGCAGGGAACAGTGTCAGGCACTCGGGAACAGCAGGCTTGTTCCCAGATATTAGCAGAGAAAGAGCATGGAGAAGACTGTCCACAGAGAGGACCCAAGCCAGCCGGGCAGAGCAAAGTGGTAGTGTCCTGCTCGACCCAGAAATAATGGGTTCATCTGGACGCCTTTCCCCAACATGAAGATGCAGAAGAGCTCAAGCCTCCGGCATCCTGTGTTCCATGAAAGACCTTAGGTGAGAATAACCAGAAATAGTCCATTGCACGTCCTGTTCTGTCGGGGAAAAACTCATCCCTGAATTTCTCAAACCAACTGCAAAGGTAAAACCAGAAAGGGGGTTAAAACACCTTGATGGGTGGGTGTCAGCCCTAATTTAAGCCCAAATTGGGGCGCAGACCTCACTATATGGCTCCTTACGGACTCAACCCTAAGCCTTTTCAACAAAATGCAATTGAGCACCTCTACTTAGAGCAGCCCCAGAATCCGAGGAGGAACCTGGCGGGAAATCGACACTCCTCTGAAATGTTCCAAAAGAGAACATTGCGGGGACGGGAGCGCTCAGAACATAAAAGGCCCACTTCGTGGAAGTTAGATTGCGCTGTGGCTTTACTGGTAAATCCAGCTTGAAAGATGGCACAGTTGTTTGCAGTTTATCCACTGGCAACACGAAAGAGGGTCCATCGCTGAAATCCTGCATGGAAGCTCGATGTTCGTTTTTGGATACTCTTTTTAATTAGCAGAGATTGAAAAGGAGCCCCAGCCGCAGGGCGCCGGCCGCTCACCTGGGCGAAGCCCCGCCGCTCCCCGGTCCCCGGCGCTCCGCCCGGCTCCGCTCGCTCGCCACCCGCCCGGGCGCCGCCGCCCGCCCGCCGCCGCCGCCGCCGCCGCTGCCGAGCTGCCCGGGCACGCGGCGCAGCCGGGCTCCGGGGCGAGGGCTGCGCTCGCCGCGCGCCGCGCTCCTGCACACCTGCTCCCGGGCGCCGCGCCCAACGCTGCGGCCAGAGCGGGTCGGCGGGGCTGCAGCCCAGGTGCGCCGTCAGCTCAGCGGGCCGCCGGCAGGTCGGCAGGTGGACGGAGCCGCAGACGCGGGCGTGAGCTCATGCCGGGCGCCCGGCGCCCCGACTGCGCAGCAAGCGGCCTCCCGCGCGTCGGCCCTCAGCCTCCGCATCCAGGCAGCAGGCGGGCGGGCGGGCTCATCTTTCCTCTCCTGCGGCCCGGATCACATTGATCCCTCGCTAACCTTCCCTGGCTGGGAGGCGGGCGAGCGGAGCGGAGGCGAGCGGGGACCCCCTCCCCTGCCTCTGGCCGCTGGGGCGCTCTGCAGTCTTAAAGCAGCAGCCGAGCATCCGCGCGCCCAGAGTGGGAGGAAGGCAGGACCCCCAGGGATGGAGTACATTCAGTCCGGAAAATGAAACAGTGGACTGGTCTGCCGCCCTGTATTCCGGGTCCTTTATCGAAATCTAGCCTTACGTCATTGTTGATAGCCTCTGTTTTTTAAAAAGCTAAAGAAATATTATCTTGCACTCATAAACATGCCAACTTTAAGACAGGTGATCAAAATAGGCTGCACTGACTGTGACATTTCCTGCTTTTCAGAGGGCCTTAGCATACATCGTTGCTCCCCTTCCCCGCGATAGCTGTGTGACACAGGTATGTGTAAATAGGGCTCATTTTCCAGAGGAGGAAACGGGTTTGGAGAACTGTGATCTGTCCACTCATAAGCAAGTGGTTGAGGAACAAGGCAGTCTTTCCAGCTGCAGGTCGGTATTCTGAGGCCGCTGTTACCCTCTGTGGCTGCCCGAATGGTCCTCCCATTCCCTAACTTTTGTAGGAAACACTTTCTAAATTCTTTGTGGGTCATTCCCTAAAGGCCTAAAAACAGACAATGCATCCTAGAAGCTAGAGGGTTTCCAGTTAACCGTGGAGAGCAGGACACAAGCTCCCCTCGGAAAGCTGACTCCAGTGACAGGAAAAGAGTCGAGTCCAAAAGGACAGAGCGAATGGAGGGGCGCTGAGCATGGTTAGAAGAAGCCAATGTAACCTGAAAAGCCGTGGAGCGGGGGAGTGAGTTTGTGTGCTGAATTTACAGGAAAGAAGCTGGAAGCTTTTTCTGTTGCAAGGGGCCAACAAGAGGCAAGGTGCCTGGGCTTTAGGAACCTGGAATGACTGAGGCATCTGAAGGCACCAGGTGCTCTGAAGGGGAGTCTTCAAGGAGAGGTGGTATCCCAGGTGACCCCCTCCATAAGCATCTCCCAGAAGATCCTGGCAGGAGACTTGGACAAACCTCCAGAGAGCATCTGGACTCAGTACCAGGAGCCTTGGGAACCCTGTGGATGGGGGTAGGTTGTGAGAAAAAAAAAAAAAAAAAATTCAGTTGAAATCCACACCCCTAAGCTGAGCGCCTGCCTCCCCTTTGCTCAGACTCCATGATGCAGGCAGCCAAACTTACATCACGCCTGCCTGCACCCTCCGTTCCCTCCATGAGACTGCTCTTTGGGAAAGTGACCCACAGGAGAAGAGACCCCCAGATACTGGCATTTGAGGGGGGGTCCCCAGTGGAAAAGCCTAGAGAGAAGCCCACTAATTAACAAGCCCCTCCCTCCCATCTCATGCACATGATATGTAGGTTTCCTACTAACAAGTTTGTTCTCTTTCTGAAATATAAATGTACATGGAAGAATTGACAGACATTTTAAGAAAAGCCCAAACTAAACACAAGGAAAGTCTTGTAATTAATGACCCCTGAGAGATAACCAAAACGTTTCCAAACATGAAACAGGTATGTCATGATATGAAAAGGATTACTTACCTAAAAATGAGCTCTTGAAAAGTGAAAATATGAGAACAGAAATTTTAAAAATCAATAGGATGATTGGAAGAAAAAGTTGTGAGGAAGTTTCCCAAAAAGCAAAAGGGTGGAATGTAGGAGGAGAAAAAATAACTAGAAAATGAATCAAGGGAGCCAATATCTGAATCATAAGAGCTACCGAAAAAGTAAATAAAGATTGTGGAGAGAAAAATATTATCAAAAAAATTATTCAAGAAAGTTTCCCAGAAGTGAAGGACCTTTTGGAATGAAAAGGTACATTGAGTACCCAGAACAAAAATGTACACACTGCTATATTTAAAATAGATAACCACCAAGGACCTACTATATAGCACAGGGAACTCTGCTCAATACTCTGCAATAACCTAAATGGGAAAAGAATTTGAAAAAGAATAGATACATGTGTATGTATAAAAAACAAACAAAAAAATAAACCCGGTGTATATCTTTAAACAAAAATAAATAAATAAATCCAAAGCACTTCATTATGAAATTTCTGACCCCCTAGGAATAAGGAGAATAGCCTAAAAGTTTCCTAAAAATTTTCACACTAAATGATCATGGTCCAGAAGGGCATCATATTTCTCAATAGGGCTATGAGGACACAGAGGAGTGATGTCTAAAATCCTAAGGAAGAAGAATGGCTAGTCTACCCTGGCCTATCCATCAACCTCACAGTATAGGGTAGAATAAAGACAAACATCTCTAAAATGTTACCTTCCATGAATCCTTTCCAACAAAGCTACTGGAAGACTTAACTTCACCAAAACTAGGGAGTGAAGCATGGAAGAGAAAGACATTCCCCATGCCCTCCCTCAGGAAGCAGGGATCCCTAGGAGTGAAAGGCAGAGAAAAAGGCAGAAGGATTGAGAAGCAGGGTCCCAGGATGAGAGCTGCCAATCATTCTCAAGTGCAGGCAGTTAACACTGGAGCAGGGCACAGAGAGCATCAAGAATGAGGCTTCCAAGAAAAAAAATAAATAAATACTAACAGATTACCTGATGTTTCTGAATGAATGGAGAGATTCATAGTTATGTTTGCATGTGTAGAACTGAAAATGACCGTTATGTAGAAAACAAAACAAGTGGAAAAATTGAAGCACCTGTTACCTCCAGGAATAACAAAATTTGTACAAGAAAGGAAATGTCATGGTAGGACTCCACTGGCCAACTGTGATTACTATTTACACAGTGATCATGTAAATACTGAAAGTGAGTTAACCAAAAGTCAGTACACTAGTATACTGGGAGTGTAGGGAGGAGAAGTGCCTTCTTACGTGGTAGAAGGAAGAGGTATAACAGAACTGAAACTCCATCATCCATAGTAGGAAGCCAGTAGATAAAGCCTTCAACAGAATGAAATGAAGAAATCACAATAAAATCAGGTTGAGTTCAAAATACGAAGGTAAATACCAGAAAAGGAAAAAAACCTCTAAAAATTGAAAATAGCTTCTGGGGAGTGCAAGTTTGTGGTGGACAGGGGGTAAAGAAATGTATCTTTTTTTTTTTTCTTTTAAACACGGAAATGCTAGAGTAAAATGGCACTGAAAAAAAAGTGCTGCTTAAAATAAATAGTGTCAAGGGAGGGTGGCATTCTTTAGAGCTAATGAAAGGCCAGGGCGAGCTTGCCTGTCCTGGGGGTCAGGGCACATGGCCCAACCCACGTTGGTCCTTCGTGCAATTGGGCACCGCCTGGTGGCCAATGTCTGCACAGACATGATCTATTGACAGAGATGGTTTGGGTTGTATGGTGGCCTGGGACTCCCAGAAAAGTGGCAGCAGTTCCTGAATTCTCCTGGTGACTGGGCACCAGTTTGATGGTGTTTGTGATCTGAGGAAGGTGAACTGGGAGGTACTGGGAACAAGGAAACTCATACTTTATCTTCCCACTTATGGAACTGGGGTCTCCTGCCATTTCCCGTCTTGGTTTCAACCTTCTCTCTGAGTCCTTCCTCCCCCAGGAGAGAATCAGGGCTGACCACCACTCATGTTGTATCTGAATTTTTAACATCACTTTTTATTGCCAACACGTAATAGGAGATTACTGTTTTTAACTTTAACTTACAGTACCTGTATTACTTTTTTTAAATAATAAAAACAATAAAACATTTAAGGGACAGGAGTGTCATAAGCCCCGAACAATGACCAAATGTCTGAGAAAAAAGAATCACCAATCTAACTAACCCATCCCAACCCTCAAGCTCATGTGCAAGGGTAGAATAAACACAAGACCTCAGAAGTGTTACCTTCCATGAATCCTTTATTGGTTCCCTTTCACACCTTCTAGCAGATTTCAGCTACATTTTCTCAGTTAAAAAAAGCTGACAATATATTTCTTTAGCAGCTCAAGTTTGCATGACTTTTTTGTGTGTGATCTGTTCAGTCCTTAACAAACCTTTTCTTACAGAAAAAAATAAAATGTTTTGGCCTTTTTTTCTTCCCCTAGCTCATTGTGGTTACAATTTGCACCATGTGTTCAGTAAAGTTCTAGAATAGGCGTCACTGTCTATAAAATGCCCTTGATAACATGGGGGACAGTTTTAAAGTCACATCCTGAGTGACACATTTCACCTGCCTATCCTCTCAGATTTTAGGTATTTTGATTGACTTCTCTCCAAGCCTTCCCTTGCCTTTTTGGGCTGCAAATCTCAGCGTGGCCTGGGGAACATTTGCCAGTAAATGTTTATCTGTCAGTAAAACGTTATTATCCCATATGAGCAGATCACTTTTGTAAATGCAAGGGACTGCACTAAAACACCCTACATCCAAACCATTTGAATACAATTCAGTCTTTATGATTCCAAGGACTTTGTCAGCGTGGGACGACAGTTTCTGTAATGGCTTCATGGATACAAGATCAGATTCCTGTGTCCCCCCAAATACTTTCCCACCATTGAAAAGGATGGCATGTCGGTACTGTGGACCCACCCAACTGGAGCGCCACCGTCCTCCCCGCCCTGTGAGCAGAAACTGGTCCCTTTGCAGGCTCAGGTGCAAACAGTGGTCAGTGCCTTCCTGGACCCCTGCTCTCATGCTTGGTCTTTTCTCATGTTGCATCTACAATACCAATATCATCAATGGACAAAATAACCAAACTGGATGTCAGGCAGTGTTACCAAATTGAATTGTTTTCTTAGTCCAGTCAAATCATCTTGTATGGGTGGACACAGTAACAGTATAGTGTTTTGTTTTATGGTTGGTAAAAATCAATATTTTGAACTCAGGCTTTTTTCTGCGTTTTTAAATTTTTTTTCCAATAGATCTGTACCACTTCTTCCATTTCTTTTTAAGATCTTATTCAGTATGTAAAGCACTTGATATGTAACAGTTTTTTGAAAGCCATACAGTTCGGAGTCAGTCTTTGGGGTTCCTCAGGCTCACTACAGTCATTGGAGATGGGGGTGTCCAGGGCTTGCTGAAGATCTGGCACACTTAGCTCGAAGTCAGGCCGGGACCCACCCCTCCTAGTTTTCTGCCCGTGTTTCTCCCACCCAGAGCTCTTGTGACCTGACGTGACCAGCACTGCACACCAGTGCTGCCTGGGGAACAGTAACCCAGGCACCAGGTCGGGAGAGCGGGGTTTGAATCCCACTTCTACCACTCAATAGCCGTGAGACCTTGGCCCATGACTTAGCTTCTTAGTGCCTCGGTTTCCTCATCTACAGAAGGATGCCCCTACCTCCTAGTGGGGCTTTTAGTAAAAAATGAGATACGGGTGACACGCATTGAACAGCGCTTGTCTCAGTAAACATCAGCTATCATCATCATTATTGTCATTCACCCAATATTGACATCGTGCCCCAGAAAACCATTTTCTGAGTACAACCAATTAATGAAAGGTCCACATACTTTTATTTACTGCTGCCCGTACCCTGATCAATCAGCACCACGTATATAACAAGAGCTGTGAAGGGGCTGAGACTTGACCCCGCTTACAAGCTGACAGGTCAGCGTATAACAGTTTCATGGATGCTGGTGGAAGACTCCAGGCTCAGGACGCTTGGGATTCTGAGTGGGCTCCTCTCCCATCAACGTAGAGTAACATCAAAGCCGCTGGACGCATGGCTTTGAAAGCACGAAATAAACAAAATACTGTGATTAATGGAAACAGTTCATTTAAAATCAAGAATAAATGTTGCTGGACACTTGGACATTTTATAAAGCCTATAACTCATTGACATTTGACCACCACGTTTTGCATGAGGCCTACCAGGCACATCTTTTTATTTACTTATGTGTTTTCAATTTTATTTTTTATTGAAGTATAATTGATTTACTCTGTGTTAGTTTCAGGTGTACAGCAAAGTAATTCAATTATGTATTCTTTTTCAGAATCTTTTCCATTATATGTTATTACAAGATATTGAATATAGTTCCCTGTGCTATACAGTAGGTCCTTGTTGTTTGTCTATTTTATATACTGTGGTGTGTATGTGTTAATCCCAAAGTCCTAATTTTTCCCTCCCCTCTTCCCCTTTGGTAACCATATGTTTGTTTTCTATGTCTCTTTTTAGCCTCACAACAAGCCTGTGTGGAAACGCTTATCATGCCCCCAGAGAGGTTAAGGACTTGCTCAGGGTCACACAGCTAACCACTAAGGGATCTAGGACTTGAACTCGGTCTTTGGCTTTCCACCAAAGGTCTTGCGACAACAGAGCAAAGTGGCTAAGACCATGGCCTGAAGAATCTGATTGATCTCTTTCAAAGGCTCTTTCCTCAACTGACCAGCCGACCCTTAGAAATCCCTTAACCAATTTGTGCCTGAGTTTTCTCACCTGTAAAATGGGTGTAAAAAAGTACCTCCCAGTGGGACTGAAGTGACAATTAAATGAGATGTTTGTAAATAGTTTATATCATAAGGAGCACTAAAGAAATGCAGTCTGATATTATTTACTGCTTTGACTAAATTTTCTAATATTTATTCGAATCCCAATTATCCACTCATGAATCATCCATCCTCTTTTCTTGGGAATCACTTCTTATGTGTCATATCAACCCAGACTAAAGCACATACCCTCTTGATGCTTCTCAGTATGTGAGAAGGTCAGTTACAGTTCAAGGCATGAACTGAGATGGTGAAGCCACGGGAGAGTGATGGCTTGGGGCAGGGTGGGCAAACTTTGCCTGGGGAGGACCAGATGGTAAATATTTTAGGTTTTATGATCACAGCCTCAAGTACTCAACTCTGCCTAAGTAACACAAAAGCAACCACAGACGGCGTGGAAATGAACAGGCATAACTGTGTTCCAAAAAACCTTTATTTAATGGACACAAATCTAAATTTTACATAATTTCCTTGTGTCACAAATACTCCTCTTCTGTTTTTTTCAACCACTTAAAAATATTTAAACCATCTTGTGTTTGGGCTGTGGTTTGCTGACCCCTGGACTAATATATTAACCACAAAATTAATGCTATCAAAGGAGTCAAGGAGCTCTGGGGCAGGAGAGGTTCTGAAAAGGGTTATTGGAGGTTAAGGACTTGAATGGATCCAGAAAGAGTAGGTGGGGGGCGGGGGTGCGCAGGAGGAAGCAGCAGTGTCTGGGCATGTTCACGAGTCTGCTTAAATGAGACAGCAGATGCAACAAGATTTTAACATAATGCCTGGCACTTCGCTGATGCAGATGTTTAAAAAATTACTATCCTGTATGAGCGAAGCACATGCAAGAGACTGCACTAAAATACCCTACAACCAAACCATTTGAATACAATTCAGTCCTTAGGATTCCAAGGACACTTTCAGAGTGGGACAGCAGTTTTTATAACACGGCTTCAGGGGTGCAAGATCAAATATTTTTCCCAAAAATTCAGTGGTGCCTAGAATTTCTTTATTGGTATTTCATTTCTGGGACTTGAACTTCTGCCTGCAGGTAGATCTCAGCTATACCTGCAAAGAGTTGTACATTACACCTCCTTAAGCATATGCACTTACTGATATAAGAGCAGAACTTTACCCGAAAGGAAAAGGGGCTTAAGTTCTGAGTGAAGGAAACACACACACACACACAAACACATTATCCTGGGAGAAGAATCCAGAACGTCAGGTCAGAGCCCTCAAAGTCAAACTGAACCAGCTTCCCCTGTTTATTCCGCTTCATGGTCATTACTCTGGACATCAATTTTCATAGTGAAGAGACAAAAAATGGCCAACAGAGAGTTCTCGTTTAATGGAAGTTGGGTATTAAGCTGATGTGTTTAAAGTTACCAGTGCTTTATTAAGCCAAGTTTGAAGATTTTGGTGTGTCATAACAGAAATTTAAAATTCTATCTAAATTATTTGAAGGGATGGACCCATTATTAATGATTTTCATATTTAAAAGTATTTAGTTCAAAGTGTTAATATGTGGACATGTAATTAAGATTATTTAGTTTTATTTTAAATGATTTAGCAAGAGATTTTAGGCTTCTGGATGATATAACATTAACACCAAAGATTTTTGTTCCTATCTAAGGTGATGAGAATTATCTTATAATTCACCATTGCCAAGTAATTACATTCTTAAATATGTCCTGAAAATAGTGTGCTGTAGCGTTTTATTGTCCGGATTATGACTCCAGAATCATCACTATACACCTTCCTTGTGACCCCATTCATTTCAGGTCAGCAGCCAACTCGATCTTCAAGAGGTCTGTCTCTGTAAAGAAGGAGCAAAGGGTTGTGTGAAGAATTGAAAGCAGCTTCTCTTTGATTTGGAAGCAAAATGCACTAAAACCCTTAAGCCACAAAATAACTGTTATATCAAAACAGCAAACGTTGAGTGCCAAGTTCACCCAGTTCTATTCTGTTCCATCCCTTGTACTTTTTTAGCAATGTCATTGTTGTCCTGAAACACGTCATGTGTTTTTCTAACAAATCTTTATGTGTTACCTTGGAAAATAACTTCCAAGCTGCCATTTCTGCTTGGAAATTTATGTCAAAGGGTAAAGAAAATTGAATCAGCCTCCATCTTTCACTAGCATAACTCACCAGAGATCTCCAGCGTCTCAGGCCAGGAGGGATGACACATCCAGGCTGACATGTGACTAGTGTTTTATAACCACACCCTGATGCTGTAGGTTAGAGGCATGGAAGATACTGTTTTGACATTGCCTTAAAACTTTGTTAATGGCCTGAGGTGCAGAATTATGGATCATTGGTACACATTTATTTAATTTAGTAGTAATTTGTTAAATTCTACTCCAACTTAGGAAATTTTGCCCCCAAAACGTGAGTCTTTTATTTTATCTTTTTAGCAGGCAGATGGATTCAAATATACAAGGCTAGATTAAAAAAAGGAACATAGTAAGGCATCTTGAAGCTAATACTCAGTTTTCCACTCTGCTATTCCATACTGTCTTCCCCATATTTCATTTTGAAAAAAGTCCCAAGCCATGCAATTGTATTATATCATATCGTATTTTCTTATACACTTAATTTGTAGGATTTCAAAAACTTTTTCATGGTAGCCATGCTTACGGGTTGTAGGTATGTTCCATGGAACAGAATTATATGACTTCCAGAATTAATTTAGTTTGATAATAAAAGAAGTGTAAATGTTCCAGGAGGAGGGGGAAGTTACAGTGTAGTTATGATGATGGTGGCCATGGTGGCAGTGGTGGCTTTGATGAAGATAATGACGATAATGATAAAATGATAATAATAAGAATAAGTGGTGCAAACTTTAAGGGCAAGTAGATAAGCAAATAGGTTGAACCCTGAAGACAGTGAAAGCAAACAAGGGCACTAGAGGCATAAACACTCAGGAGCTGGGGGCAAACATTTTAATTGTAACAGAACCAAATGATTGCAGCTGCTGGGTTCCGGCTCTAAGATGGCGCTAGTGTTAGTCACCCTTCAGATGTTATAAATCTAAGGATATGTTTTCATTCTCATCCATTCCAAGAACTTTACTTCCCGCAGCCTCCTTTCCCGGATTCCAAGCATCGAATGCCAGGTGCAGTGGCTTCTGACTTGTGCCACCCTCCTGGGTGGAACACAGTCTGGAGTAACTGTCTTTCCACTCTTGGCAGTTTCACAGTCTGCCTTTTTTCCCAACTAATCATTGATCCCCAAGGGATTATTGATCTCCCAGTTCTGTCCCTTTAGCTGGGTCCCTTCTCATGCCAAGTAATAAAATACTTTTAATGCCCTTCTGAACAAATCAGTGTCAGATTCAAGCATTAATAGTACCTTAGACTTGGATTCTTCACCAAATATCCCTCTTAGTGGCCGCTTCCCTAGAATATTAATGATTCATCAACTACACACCAGTTCCTCATTAAATGCTGCTATAATTGCTTCCATAAGATTTTATTATAATATCACAGTCAAGTGTCCAACATCTAGACAGGAACAAACTCTCTAAGGAGAAATCAACAGTACATATAATTTCAGGCAGCCTTTCTTCATCCAACTTAACTGTATTAACCTAACGGCATGTGTTTGTTTGCCTGGTTTTTTTTTTTTTTTTTGAGTTTTGCGATCCTACAAGTAAATCGGCTAATGCTCTAAGCCTCAGTTTTCCTGTCTGTAAAATGGACATAATGACCTCACGTCAGAGTGTTTTGAGAGGATCAAGGTTGATGATGTCTGTGTGATGATGCCAGCTTCTGGAAGGGGCTGAACGTGGGGAAGATGCAGTCAGGACATAGTTTTATTTTTAACCCACCGTGATCTCCTGCTTTCAAGTCTCTATCGCAAAGTTGGATGATGTCTCAAAGAAACCCACAGCTTTTCAGGTACTTGTAAGGCTTCCGATTTGGATATTAAAAAGTCAGTCTAGTCTAATTCCTGAATTTCAGTATCTCACTGATTTTTCCACAGTTCAACCCTGACTTAGGTTTGAAAATCCACAAGGAAGACGCAGGGTGTCTCTTTGCTCTCTGATCACCTTCTTGCCGCCTCCTCAGTGAGCCCTCCAGGACAGAGAAAGAAGGAAGAGGGTGAGCTGGAGACACAAGGCTGTCTCTCTCGTGTCGGCCGGTGCTGTCTGTGGTCCTTCATCATGGCAGATGCTCAAATGCTGGCTCTCTCTCGGCCACTTTCATGGTTTTCTCAGGAACCTACCCCACACCATCTGCTACCCCCGCCAGCCAAGACATCTCCGTGATGGACACACGCTGTGACCCCCATCAGCTGCTGCTGGAGCTCACACCAGGCATCTTTCTGACAGTGGAAGCCCTTTCTTGACGACTGTGGCCCAGCATCCTTCAGTAGAGTCAGCCCAGAGGGCAGAAGGATGTGGTCCAGCTCCTCCCTCCGTGTCACTCTGAGCGCCATCCCTGGCCCCTCCAAGGGGGACAAGCACAACCTCTGTCCTCTGCTGTCTGCCTCATCGGCTGCCCTGAGGATTATCTGACGTGGCCCACTGCCGCCCTTGCCCCAGCAGCTGGCTCACGTGGCACTTAGCAGACAGGTAGCATGGCCGAGGTGGTCGGGGGCACCTTGAACTACAAAGCCCATTCCCTGGGTTTGGATTCCACGCCCACCACTTACTAGTTGAACAACTTTGCACAAATCACAAGGAAGTTAGCCTCTCTGTGACTCAGTCTCCTCTCTGTACAAATGGAGATGACAGCAGTACCTCAGAATCCTGGACATCGTGTGCCGGCTTTCACTAGCACGCTGCCCTCCAAATTCTCCCCCGCTCCGTGGGGGCAGAGCCCAGGGACTCACTGCCCACCCTCTCTCCCCGAGGTGTCCGGTTAGATTCTGCCAACGAGGGGCTCGTGGGCTGTTCAGAGTCGGGCTGGGGATCAGCAAAGGCAGCTGTGTGGGCGTCAGCTCAGCACGGGGCTGGAGATCTGCCAGGGGATCCAGGCTCCTTCGGGAGAATCAAGAACTCGGTTGCTGCGGGCAGGCGCACGAGAACCCACCCTCACACCCTCCGGTTGTCCTGACCAAGCCTGACTGACGCCTGGCCTCACGGGGCTGCTGAGAGGATGAAGCGTGTCTGTTCCCCGAAAGCGCTCGGAACAGCTCAGGGCACGGTCAGTGCCTGGTGGATGTCAGCGGCTAGGATGTATTCATTACGATTCTCAGTAATACTGATCAATCCACGCACAGCCCTTCACCACAGCTTCACGCTCACAGGAGGAGGGAAATGGGGGGCGCGGGCAGGTCGGCGCTGCACCGGGGGCCTGGGCCGAGGGACTAGAGAAGGCGAGCGGGCAGAGGCTGCTGTGCTCACACCGCTTGCTCAGGACAGAGATGCTATGAGCGCTCGCCCGCGTGGGACGTGTGCAGAAACGTGTCCGGAATACACATGCTATGGACGGATGACACAGAAAAGGCAGCCGAGATTTGACCTGCTCAGCTCTCACTTCAGCTGCTCCGGAGAGAAGTTCAATGTCCACATGCAGACCCCTCACTATTTGGTACCCAAATGGGGCAGATGCGTGGAGGACAAGCCCACACTTTCACCGTGCTATTCAGCCATTCATTAGATTTAACGTGAAGTCCCCTTATATTAGCAAAAACAAACCGGGGAACTCGAAGGTAGATCAGGGAGTTATTACCAGGCAAAGCAGGACCAAGCTCGAGAGCTGCTATAATTACCAGCTTTGGGCTGAATGGTGCAGCTGCAGCCAGCTTTGCAGCCAGGACCTGCCACCAGGGCGCTGAGGAGCACGGCTGCATTTATTTCTGCCCTGCAGGGGGAGTTGTTGAAGGGTGCATATTTGAGTATTGTGGTGATTACATATTTGTCTGCACCTCTAAAAGGACACACCCACAGAAAGTCCTAGAATATATGGGAGAACAAAGAATAGAACATAAATAGGTGTTTGGCAACACCTTGACTTTTTGCTCGCAGAGAAAGAAACTGGTTTTTTTCAATAAAGCTCATCTAAGATACACCCTCAAAACTTTTTATCCCAATGACATATTATAGCTTTATATTTGAACCCTAAAGTGTGTGTCATTTATGTCTAATCTCTCTAATAATGCCTATATATTGTTAAGGTAGCTTCCCCTCCCCACCTCTAAAACCAGAATAAAAATGAATGTTTTTATTTTTATACAACCTTTATTATCCCTCGAATCAACTCTCTGTGTTTAAAATCCCTGAGGATGACAAGGGCTTACGACAGCAGAGGCTGGTCCTTTCCTGGGATTGTCACCTACAGTAAACAGATGCTTTATTACCCAGGCATGCATGGTGCCTCATGCTTAGCCCACATGAAACATTCAGGTTAATGGTCACTGCATTTTTTTCTTTTTTAAAATTTTTTGGTTGTGTGGCATGCAGGATCTTAGTTCCCAGACCAGGGATTGAACCTGCGCCCACTGCAGTGGAAGCACAGAGTCTTAACCACTGGACCACTAGGGAAGTCCCAGTCACAGCATCTTTGATAGCAGGTCTATTTCTCCTCTCCCTTCATTTCTCTAGCTTTTTATAACATGATAAAAAGGAAATGGATTCACTGTTTGAGATCCTATTTGGATGTTTAAGAAAGGTAAGATAAACATGCAAAGTTTTGGAAGGAAAAAATCATTAGATGATTTCTGTTGATATATATAAATCTATATACACACATTTATGTATATATGTGTATATAATTTATATAGAGAGAGGGGATTTTCTTTTAGGGGACATATCTTGGTCTAGGGATTTCTATTCCACTGTGTAACCAAACTGCATTCAAAGTGCAGGAAACCAAGGAGAAGAAGGCCAAGCTCTAAGTAGAGATAAAACATTCAAACTCCAGCCTCTCAAACCTGAGGGTTGCACCAAAGACAGGGCCTGCACCCAGGAATGAAGACACTATAATGGTTTGTTTGTTAATTTTCATGTTAATCTTGATGGGAAGACAGCCCGTCCTGCATTCTCTCAGGGGCACTGAGGGCCTACCTGTGATCTCATCATCTTGTAACCAGTGTGTGTGGAGGCTTCCTGGATCCTGGATCCTGGGCAACAGAAAACCAGAGACAGGTTTCTGCCTTTATGGCTATTACTTGCTAGTGGAGAGAAGACAGAAATATAGAGAACAATGTGATTCAAGGTGACTTTGTGATACAGTCCCTGAGGAAGTCTAGGCTGTGGTGAGAGTGTGTAATCGGGGGGCCTGGGCAGTTCAGACCAGGTGGGCAGCACAGGGAAGCGTAGGCTGTAAGACAGGAGAGAGTGGTGGGGACAAAGGTAAACCATTAAAGCCAGTACCTGACAAAAGTACAGATCAAAACATGTGAACACTGTGCTGGTCCCAAATGCCCAGACTGCTGGCAGATTTACCTGCCAAATACCGGCCTCTGCAGTTACTGATCTGTCCACACCGCATTTGGGGATCCCTGTGATTTCAGGGCTGTCCCACTGAGTTCAGTCCCTCACATCAATCACCTGAGCAGTAGTTTCCTCTTGAATGATGACAATGAAGCTTTTTGGTTTTATGCAAATATGAGTTTTTTCATGGTGCATTTATCACAGAGGCTGGAGAAGGTGTTTCCAGGGATGCTTACGAAGACAGCAAAGGAGGGAGGCCTGGGTGGCATCCGCCCTGTGCCTGGCCCTCCTGGGACACCGCTTGTTTATCTCCTACTGCCCATGGGGCCAGGGGTGAGCCTTGCCAAGCCAAGTGGGCATTGCCAAGATCTGTAGCAACAGACCATTCATTATTCACTAAATCTGAGAAACGAGAAGGCGAAGTAACCGCTGCCCTACCTCCTGCCATGTGCAACAGGGAATCATGACTTTCTAGGGGTTATAAAGGGTATGGCAAAAATGAGTTTTCAAAATGTGTTCGTTGTACCAGGGCCATACGGGATTGTGCTCTAACTTTTGATGCATGTATTGAACAAGACGGAACATGTTTACTGCCGAAAATAGGCAAAATGGTGAGGGCAAAATGAGGAAGGATACTTATGATCAATCCCTATTTACGGCTGAATGATTGGTGTTAGAGTGTGCACAGGATTTTGAGAGCTATCCTATCCCCTCAGCTTCACCACATTTCTTACCATTTTGCTTCCTTTCCCCGGTACTTTCCCCACTCCGGCCACTGTTCTCTCTCTCTGGCCATCTCTCTTCACACCTCCCTTCGCAGCAGGTTGGCAAAATGCCACTCTGGCAGTGTTTGGTATCCAACCCTGGCCTCCATGGTTTCCTTCTCTCTTATACCAAAGAGAAAACAGCGTTTGCTTTTTACTGGAGAAGAGCTGACAGCCCCTCATCAGGTTAACGCCATCCTGAGGTCAGGGCCCAGGCACACCTCCACTGTGAGCTCCATCATCCACGATGAAGGTCCGTCTCTCCCATCCTCCAGGGCCCAGGTGCATGCCAGCCCTTCCTAGCACCTTTCCAGCTCACTCCAGCCCAGACCAGAGCTCCCATCACAGTGTCAGAGCCCTTCTGGTCTGACCACTCATGGTGACAGCCCTTGTGCCCTAAGGAATCCATGCCTTGTTTCCCTATCCATACTTCAAGGTCCTTAAACGCAGCTCCACATGCAACATCTTTTGTCTCTCTCACTAAATACAACCGTGACTGAATGGCAGGGGCTCATTTTGTAACCACCTGCCATGTAGCACGGCCTTGGGGATAAGGTAATGATGCTGACAAGCTCTGCTTCTCAAGGAACTCTCTGCCCAATGAAGAAACCAATGGTCCATTGATCATTTGTCACTAGGTGTTAAAAAAAAAAAAGCATCACATGCTCCTTGGTATTTACTCAGAGAGCTGAAAGCTATGTCTACACGAAAACCTGCACACAAATGTTTACAGCAGCTTAATTCATAATCCCCAGGACTTGGAAGTAACCAAGATGTTCTTAAGTAGGTGAATGGCTAAATAAATTGTGGTCCGTCCAGATCATGGAATATTATTCAGCACTAAAAGAAATGAGCTATTAAACCATGAAAAGACCTGGAGGAAATTTAAATGCATGTTATTAGGTGAAAGAAGCCCTTCTGAAGAGGCTGTGTACTATGTGATTCCAACCATGTGACATTCTAGAAAAGAAAAAGCTATAATAAAAATATCAGCGGTTGCCAGGGGTTAGGGGGGAAAGGAGAGATGGAAAGGTGGAGCACAGAGGATTTTTAGGGCAGTGAAACTACTCTGTATGATACCATAATGGTGGATACCTGTCATCGTACATTTGTCAAAACCCGTGGAATGTACAACACCAAGAGTGAACGCCAATGTAAACTATGGACTATGGGTGATTGTGATGAGTCAGTGTAGGTTCATCGATTGCAACAAATCTACCCCAATGCTGGGGGATGCTGATGGTGAGGGAGGCTGTGTCTATATAAGTAAAGGGGGTGCATGGGAACCCTGTACTTTTCATTCAGTTTTGCTGTGAACCCAAAATTACTCTAAAAGTGGGGGTGATGTATCGGCTGTGTTGAAGGGGCTCTGGATGGGTGGAGCTTAACCCTCTCTGAGGGTGAATCAAACCACCAAAGAATTGTGAGGCTTTGTTTCTGAAAAGTCTCAAACCTAACCTAAATTTTCAGAGACAAAGCAAATTAAACACAGTTAACTCAGAAATGGCAAAGAGATTGATCCATGTAATACACATGGATTTTTTCATTCTGGCAGGTTAAAATCATAGACCGTTAATCCAAGAAGTGAATTTACAGATCCTTAATTAAAACGATTAGTAGCATAAAGAAACCAAGTCTGATGGAGACAACGTGATTGACCTGAAGTGTAATCCAGTCCTCATCACTTCTCTAAGCCCCCAGCCTCCTAAAAATGTCTACTTTGGTATGATCCCTGCAGATGGGTGAGAATGTACAACCTCAGTTTTTGAGTCTTTGAAATGGGCAAAATAACACTACCTCTCAGGGCTTCTGTGGGGATTCAGTGAGACCATGTAGTTGGCAAATTTCATAATTCATAAAGCTCCATTCAACAATAGTCTATTCTGTTCCAGAAATTCTATGATGCGGGATGTCTAAGGCAGGTAACCTCCCTCAGGGAGCATCCGTTTATCACCAATGTCAGAAAAAATGAATCAGAAAGATCTACGGTAATTCTAACTGTGACTTCTGGGTGCACAAACGTGATTAATAAAAAGCTTTAAGTGGTTGATGCTACAAGTACAGGAAATGCCTTATTATTAAGAAAGGTCTGTGGTTATCAGAAGCTTTGAGTTTGCATCCATGCTTTCTTGGAGCCCAAACTGTAAGCTTGTAGCTGGTTGGACAACCCCGTCCAGAGGGCTGATTGACAGGTCGTTACAGAGATCAATGGAGTCTCTATTGGCACTTTAAAGAGCTGGTGCTCATATTTTATCAACAAGTTGGTTGAGTGTGCTGATCACCTGCTCTCGTGACACCACTGGCTGTTAGAGGAGACGCCCACTGAGTGAAGAATCAACTTCACAAACACTGCTACACAGGGTACGTACTTTCAGTTGCGGAAATGAAAAAGCTCTGGGGATGGATGGTGAATGTCCTTAATGTCACTGAACTGTTCACCTAAGAATGGTTAAAATGTTATTGTTTATTATGTCTGTGTTACTACAATAAAAAATATTTTTAAAAAGGTTGTTACAGCAGAGAGAAATAGGTTTATTATATAAATTCTATTTAGTGGAAGGGCCAAAAGCCAAAGTACGGTGTGTCTCACTTCTTGCTGTGCTGTGACATATTTTTGGTGATATGTTTTCAGTTCAGATGGGTTTGAAACAAGAACACATTTAGAGAGGGGGTTAGAGGGTTTCCATTTAGTGTTTGTGTTGGTTTTGGATACACGCTGTTTGAGGTTCAGTGAAAACAACTTGTGTAAAGGGAAATTTAAGCCATCATTTCAATATAACTAATGAATTCAAATAAGAATCCAGAATTAAAAACAATTATGATTGACAAATTTATTCATAAAAAATTACTGTAACAAATAAATTACACTAACAGAACACATGGGAAAAGTCTGCTTACAAGTTTGACCATATATATGCCGTGTCATGAAGATATTTCATTTAATATTTTGAATCTGTTTCATTTTAACTTTGTGTAACTACTTTTTAACCACCTGGCTCCATGAAATGTAGAAATAGTACCACAATATTTGTTTACAATATCCCATGTTTATTAGTTGTGCTGTGAAAAAGGAAGCAGAGTCATTTGGACAATTTAATTCAAATAAATATTAATAAAATTGTGAAATTAGGTAAAGGACTAAAAACTGTATTTTTGTTTCAGTTATCTGAATTGGGATAAGTACTTTACCATACTCAGGATTTCAAATGATGCCCACTTAGTTATTAATGGATACCAAAAAGAGAAAAAAACAGGAAAATTTTACTGAGAAAATCGAAGAAAAATCAGGTAATAAAAGAACTCTAGAGGGAGAAGCCTAGATATAGATGGATGTGGGCTGTGGATTCAGAGACCTTGGGTTTATGCCTCCACTTCCCCCTCTGGTAAATGTCCCGAATCCAAAAGGGATTCCTTGTGAGAAGGAAAGGAAGTGAGGCAGGTAACACTAATGTACCTACTGCTAGCACCTAATCCAGGGTATGCAGAAGGGATTAACTCTTTTTATTGTAAGTCCCTCCCCCATCAAGACATACACACACTACTAGAAATAAAATAGATAACTAATAAGAACCTACTGTATAGCACAGGAAACTCTACTCAATACTCATATGTATGTGTATAACTGATTCACTTTGCTGTACAGCAGAAACTAATGCAACATTGTAAATCAACTACACTCCAATAAAAATTAATTAAAAAAAGATTAGATGGGGAAACGTCTTCAGCTACTTCTTCTTGGGAAGAGAGCTCAATGAGAGGACCATTTGCTGAGACGCAGGCAGACAAGAAGAATGCCATGTGCCCCGGGACCAACGTGAGAAGCCATATCCAAACCTCTCTCTCCCCTCCACCTGCAGATCTTCTACCCCTTCCTCCCACTGGAGACCTCATCAGAAGTCAGAAGGTAAGGACCCTGGAGGGACGCACCCCCTGAGGTCAGACTCCGGGCCTGGCAGGGAATACCCCCGGGATAGATCAGCCAAGAGTAACCAGCTCAGAAAGCATTCGGGGACTTCTTGTTCTCCCCAACAGGGCTAGATCAGAGTAGCAAGGCCCATACCTGAGTTTCTAACAAGTTATTCTTGTTATTGTTACAAATTATTTTTATTTCTTCATTGAATTGTCATGAAGCAAGGTACCGCAGGAAGTAATACCCATTCAACTGTCTTACCAAATGAAATGGCTTTTCCAGCCACCACCTTTCACTCTGATGTGGCCAAAGATGAAAGTAAGAGGAAGTGGATGTAAGGATTAAGAAAAGGAAATGGTTTTAACATTTGGTAGGAAAAGAACATGAGCTTTTGGCAATAATAGTAAACTCAGACTGCGATAGCCTGAATGTCTGTGTCCCAACACAATCCACCTGTTGAAATCCTAACACCGAATGTGATGGTCTTAGGAGTGGGGCCTTTGGGAGGTGATTAGGTCCTGAGGGTGGAGCCCTCACGAATGGGAGCAGTGCTCTTGTAAAAGGGCCCCGAGAGCTCCCTTGTCCTCTCCACTGTGTGAGGACACAGTGAGAAATCTAGGACCCAGAAGAGGGCCCTCCCAACCCTGCTGGCACCCTGTCCTCAGTCTTCAAGCCCCCAGAACTGTGAGCGATAAATGTCTGTTGTGTATAAGCCACCCAGTCTGCGGTATTTTATTACAGCAGCCCAAATGGACCAAGACACAGAATTTAGAAGATTCTTATGAAACAGAAGCTCATGCCCGGCTGTGGGCTCAGCATTACAGCCCCTATACTTTTCCCATTAGGCGCCACCCCTCACATGTGGCTGAAGCCCTGGGTCACTGTCACTTCTAATTAATGGAGCAATGGGCATGTTGGATTGAAACTCCTTAAATAAAACGATGGCAGAGGCGCTAAAGGGTCATGGGCTTTGGGTGGGCTGGCCCGCCTCCTTGCTAAGCCCAGCACGCTACAGAGGAGGAGACCTGATTGTTCATCTTGGAATAAGCAGTTTTGAGGGGTCCGCCCTAATTTCCAGACTCATCTTCACCCCTCCCCCACTTCAATGACCCTTTCATTTTAACCGAGTGCGTCCGAGCTGGTCCTCAGGGCGACTGGTGCTTTTCCACATCGTTCCCACCCGAGGTCCCACGTGGCTCCTTGTCACTTTCTCACGCCCTCCTCCTCTGGGGAGTGCTCGCCCCCCAGTACTCCGTCAGACAGCATCACAGTAATTAAATATTATTAGCGCGGTTTCTATTGCGAAAAGGCAGCCACAGGTAAGTGGGATGCCGCCGCGGACCTCTGGCTCTCACGCTCTCCTACGAGGAATTTAACGTCGTGCCTCTGATCTGGCACCTACTTAGTGTCCATTCTTGGTAAGAATTCCTTGTGTCGTCTCTCTCCAACCAGGCTGTCAGCATCTCGAGGATGAAAATCATTCCTAAATGTTTCCAGGTCCCATTTACTGGCTGTTAACAGAGCCTCAGTGGAGAGGCATGCAACCAGTAGCCCCTCCCAGGATACAGCCCTGGTGATGGACCGTGAGAAACGCGTAGGATATCAAAAGTCGTCCGAATAAACAGCTAAGTCCTACCACCCGGTACAGATCGTGCATCATAATTAGGTAATTAAGCTTCACCATGAACATTTCAACCGTAGAACCATTCCAGAATCAAACCGTGGAGCCACCGCAGGAAATGCGATGGAGCGTCAGGAAAACGGATGTGTTTAAAACATTCCCAGAAAATGGTGAACGTGTTTTAAAGTGAAACTATATTTTGAAAGCAAAAAAGTAAACATTTGAGCTAAATAAATTTAAACAAAGAATAAATGAATAAATAAAATTGATTTGAGGTAAATAAATACACATCTTTACATAAATTATATATTTTTACTTATAATATGTAAATATATTATATATAATATATAATTATTTATAATATAGAATATAAATATATAAATAATTATATATAATATATATACATACCGAGATATATTATATAATTATGAATAATTATATATTAAATTAAATTAATTAAAAATTATATACAATTATGTGGTGATTATATATAATATAATAATTATATATTATAATTATATTATAATATAATGTGATTTTATATATTAATCGTATGTAATATAATTATATGCATAATTGTAATGTATAAATATATTATATATTATATAATTATTTATAATATATAAATAAATATATATATATATCTCCCAGGATTCATCATCTGTAGCAAATGAGAGATAAACCTGTGAGAAGTACTAAACAAAGATGCCCACAGGTGAGGGGGTTTCAGGTGGCCCATGAACCAGGGTAGAGCCAGATAGAAGAAGATCAGATTCCAGGAGGGAAGGGCTAGGCAGCGTGCAGCCTAACGAAGGTAACAACCAGGACCTGAAAGCAGGTGTGAGTACCCAGGAGCTAAGAGCCGAGAGCAGAGGAAAGGCCCCAGATACATAAGTGTGGTAGGGCCACCTGTCTAGAACTACCTCCCCTTTTCTGGAAAGATGAAGCTGCTGCCGTGACTCTGGGCGTCAATCCTCACCCTCTGACCTAAGAGCTGCCGCCATGGCTCTGGCCGTGACTTTCCGCTCAGGCCCAAGCTGCCCATGGCCCGAAGCAGCAGGGCACAGTGTTCCAGGCTGTGTACTGCACAACTGCAGGAGGAAACACGGCATCAACCTGACAGCCCCGCCGGCCACAGCCAGCTTCAGAACAATTGCTTCTCCATGCAAACAATATGAATTTATCCAATGCCCATTGAGAAAGGCCACTGGCCACATGTAGTGAATCATCTGGCAGGGATTCTTGATCACTCCAGTTCTGCCCACCTGGGGCTTACTGTCCCTTCCCCCATGTGTCGTGAGCTACCGATTCCTGTCCAAGGATGCACTCTCCCTCGGTCACTCGGTGTTTCAGTTATGGTCTGTGGGTCCTTTCCAGGTAACGCTGAGTGTTTGAAAATCTTGTCACGACGCTGCCTTTGCCTGCCTGGCGACCTCTCCCATGTCTCTGCTTCTCCATCTGCCATTTCCTCTTTCTGCCCGTGACCCCTGCTCTCATCTGGTCCAGGGTTCCTGGGAGAAGCTGGGTGGAGGTCAGTGCACAGCCAGGGCCGGGCACACGATAACGGTCTAGGGCGAATAAGAGCGGCACTTCCACCTTCCCGGGGGTCTCCATCCCTACGTGAGTGTACAGGAGGCCTGCAGTGAGAAGTGTGCTTGGAGGGCATTGCCCGGCTGCCACATCTTCAAGATCTGCTGTAGCCTTGACCCTGAGGCCACACTCTCCCCAGGCAGCTCTGGGGCAGGGGCTGTGGCTACAAGAGCCAGGCCATTTCGGCCCAACACTAGGCTCCCCTAAGGCCATCTCTGCCTGGGGCTCCCTGTCAGCCTGGCCAAGGCTTTCCTAGAGCCGCATCTCAATCCGAGACTCTCTCACCTAGCCCTCCCTCCTCCTGCTTTCCTTGCCCAGGTGTCAGACCTGCATCGTGTCCAGAAGGCCTCTCCCGTTTATCCTGCACAGGCAGCCTCTACAAATCTCTCCAGGCCTAATTCTGCTTAGCACAACTTCCTTGAGGACCCCAAACCATACACAGACCAAGGAGGGCTGGAAGCTCTGAGGGAGCAAGCTGGGCCGAGTATCCCACAGGTGGGACCCCACCCCCTACTCACCTGAAATGGAGAAGCCCCCTTCTCTCTATTGGTGCCTCAGGCTTCCAGAAGCCATCCCCCTCCCAGGCAATGTTTGGACATCTTTGAAACCCTCTTCCTTTTGGGTAGCAGTCCTCACTCCCGCTTCCGTTTTGAGAAACACTCTCTTTGGAAGTGTTAATACCTACATTCAACTTACCGTTCGTTTAGGAGTTGCAGCAAGCATCTGTGTATATCTGAAAAAGAGCAATGAAAACGGTGTCAAACACATGGTCCTCAGACAAACCTTGTGGCACCTGTGGCTTTGCCATCCCCTTACAATAGCTCTGCAGGCAGAGTTTGTCATCAGGGGGACAAAGCCCTCCTCGCACATCATAGGAAACCTTAAAATTCAATATCCTGTGAGAAACCATAATGAAAAGAATATGTATATGTATAACTGAGTCACTTTGCTGTGCAGCAGAAATTAACACAACATTGTAAATCAACTATACTTCAATAAAATGTTTAAAAAATGTAACCATAAAAGAAAGGCTAATAAGCTTTCTGGTCTGGTTTGTTTTTTACAATGTGTATGAAGGAAACACTTTGCCAGCTATACTATTCACAAAAGTTCGTTAGTAATCGTTGGCTCACATCAGATGAGAAGCAGCACCGATGATCAGACATGACCCACAGTAAAAAGGCAGCCGACAGCAATGGTGGGGAGAGAGAAAGTCACCAAGAGCAGGCGGAAACCTGAGGAAGCCCGGAGGCTGAGTCCTGCAGGAGCTGAAGGTCGAGCTGGCTGGGCCACCAGCACAGGAACGGAAAGGTGGGAGCAGATAAGCACTGTCCTGAGTCACCAGCAGAGGCTTCAGGCAGATTCATGCTGCAGAAGACTGGGGCAAACCTAACCCTTTTCATGCACTCATTAAATGAACAAGTGCTATTTGTTAGTGCCTGGTCATGTGCCAGATACTCTTCTAGACCCTGGGGATGTTGTGACCACCAAATCCCTGCTCTCGAGAAGCTGAATTGTAGCGGTATTTCCATCAGATTGGCTAAAGCGCTCCAGGTGATGCCAGCCACGGTAGTGAGCTCTGTTACCTGGAAAATGCACTTAAGCGGCAGAGATGTCTTTCCTGAAAGATGCTCAGCAGATGAGGTGATATCATGCGTATTAAGACAGAAAGGTTGGGCACAGGGCAGGGGATAGAAATAATCGTTTATTTCTTTCTGGAAGATTGTTCCCTCCCCTCGCTGGTGGGGACAATCAGGCATGGAGGAGACAAGCACGGAGCATTTGTTCATGGATGTCGAGTGGACAACTCCTCCTGACCTCACTGCTGTCGGATGGTGATGGAAGCTTGTACTGGACTCAGATGTAATAAGGTCACAGAAATAGAAAATGCACAGACGCCGTCAGTGAGGCCAGCTGAAGCCCCATTCCGCTCACGACAATCCCCGTGGAGCCAGAGCAGCAGAGGTCAAAGTGTCTTTAGAGGTTAAAAAGGGTGGGCTCTCACCACGACGTTGCACATGGAGGTCAGAGAATGAAGGGATTCCTGATGGCGAAAACCTTGGAGTCAATTACATGTTCAGTAGCCAGAGCTGGTCACATTGGCTATGATACACCCATAGGCCTAAGTGCCACAAAGTCACAAATGTCGTATTTTTAAAAAGTATTTAATGACATGGAAAAATGTTAATTATATAGTATTTTATGAAGTTACTTACAATCTAAATAGCAGTCTGCAATATGACCCAGAATTTGCCTGTATACACACACACACACACACACACGAGAAAGAAAGAGAAGCCCATGGAGAAGAGAAAAATATCCAAATATCAACACTATTAAGTTTGTATACTGCCTGTTTTCTTATTTTCACATAGAGTTTAAGAGCATAGACTCTGGAGCCAGAATTTAGGTTCAAAGCCCACCTCTACTCCCTGACTAGCTGTGTGATCTCAGGCAAATTACTTAACCTCTCTGTGTCTGAATTACCCCATCTTAAAAAAAAGGGAAATAATAATAGTATCTATTTATATAGTTATTATGAAGAAAGTTCTTAGAAGAGTGCCCAGTACAGGGGAAGCATTATATTCGTGTATATCAAATAGAATCAATCCATCAATACAGTCAAATTAATTTTCTGTATTTTTCAAATTTTCTGCAAAGTACATGTATTGCTGTCATAGTTAAAATAAACATAATTATTTAAATAAAGTTTAGAATTAAAATCCTGATAAATTATAAAATGCCTTCTTTCTCCTCTCTTTTCTGGTTCCTCTGTTGGCACCAACCTGAGAATTTCCTGGTGTGAAAAGGAAAGTCTTCCCTGAATTGAATGAATGAACCTGAATTTGTGTCACTTTAAAATCAAAAAGTCAAATGTGCTGACTAGTGTCAATGTCCTACCAGAGAGCCTTGTCCCGAGGAGACAAGTGTGGCCGCATGGAGTCAGGGGAGGGAGGGAAAGACAATCATTACGAATAAAGGGATTTTTTTCCCCTCTTTTCATTTTAAAAAGCACATTTTAAGCACACTTATCTGTACATAGAAAGGAAAGAGGAGACTTTGTGTGTAAATTCATTTATTCAACAAGTATTTATTGAGCACCTGCTGTGTTCCAGGTACTGTTTTTTGTTTGTTTGTTTGTTTTTATAAATTTATTTATTTACTTATTTTTGGCTGCGTTGGGTCTTCGTTGCTGTGCACGGGCTTTCTCTAGTTGTGGCGAGCGGGGGCTACTCTTCGTTGCGGTGCACGGGCTTCTCACTGCGGTGGCTTCTCTTGTCACGGAGCACGGGCTCTAGGCGTACAGGCTTCAGTAGTTGTGGCACGTGGGCTCAGTAGTTGCAGCGCTCAGGCTCTACAGTGTAGGCTCAGTAGTTGTGGCGCTTGGGCTTAGTTGCTCCACCGCATGTGGGATCTTCCCAGACCAGGGCTCGAACCCGTGTCCCCTGCATTGGCAGGCGGATTCTTAACCACGGCACCACCAGGGAAGTCCCTCCAGGCACTGTTTTAAGTAAAAGGGACACAGCTGTGAATAAAACAGACAGACGTCCTGCACTCATTGGGCTCACACTCCAGTGGAGGAAAAAAAACAATGAACAAATAAAAAGTAATGGAACATGTAACGACAGGTGACAGTAACACTATGCAGGAAAATAGGGTGAGGTAAGGAGCTAGAAGATGGCAAGGTGTCCCAAAGGAAGTTGCTGTAGGAACAAAAAAGAAATCCGGAGCAGTGCTGGGTAACTGTGCCTGGAAAGAGATAAGAGGGAAATAAAACGACAGTACTTTGTATTGCTCGTGGGGCTCCATGGCAGGAACAGAGAAGACTCTAGAATCTGCCTGCCGTCCCATCAGTGTCTGGGGTTGACAGGCACCACTGGGAGCCACGGAAAACACGTTCTCTCCCACAGTGGCCTCAGCATCAGCAAATGCTTCTGCCTCGACCTTTCCTCCAAGGAAGGGAGAACCTCCCTTTTCTGAGATTTCCGTCGTATTTCCAGCTGAATGTGGGACATCACTTCAGACTAGATATGCCCAAGGCTTAACTTATATTTCCCGCTCAAAACACTTCTCCTCCTGTCTTTTCCATGGAAAGGAGCCATCACTCACCCAGTGACTCAGTGCAGAAATCTTGATGCCATCTCAGACATGCTTCTTCCCACTCACATTCATTCTCAATTGGCCCCATGTTCTACCCGTGCAACCTCCGAAGCGTCTCCCTCCTGACCTCCACCCTAGCCCAAGTGAAGAAACCCTTCCTCCTCTCTCCTTCTTTCTTAATAAAATGAGATTGGCAATGGAGGGAGATACCCATGGGGGAGGGGCACGACTCTTGCCCTTGACCTTTCAGTAGGGGTCTATCTCTAACTGCCACGGCCGACCCTTTGCTGGATCTCAAGGGGCACAAGTTTCCCCACCCACAATGCTCTCATTTCACGTGGGCACAGAGTCTTCCTCTTAATTCCACCTTGCTCAACTGACTACGAGCTGAAACTCGACAGCAAGAATTAACACAGAGGAACGGTCACAAGAGCAACATGAAACCAAGTCTGTCTTATGAGAAGGACCAGCTCCCTGAGGCTCAGAGACCCTCTCCTGTTCTGCACCCACAGCACACAGATGCCGCCCAGTTCTCTGTGATTCTCTGTTCTCTGGAAAGGATGCTTACACACAGGTGTGACACCAGGGGCCCTGTCTGTGCCCCACGATCTTATCTGTCCCACACCTTTGTCTTTAAATGATCCAGGGATTGGCATCAGACCCAAACAGGACAAACTGAATTTTTCTCTAGAATTTTTCAAATTGGAACCATGGGAGTATTCTCTAGCATGACAACTGATGGGCTGTCGGCAGCCATGTGGGCACCACGTGGAGAAAGCCAGCAGGAAAGGAGGATGAGTAAGAAGATGATCCTGTAGGCAAGGAGATGCAGAGAAGACAGATAAACAGGAGTCTCAGCTGCATTTCTAGTTCCCCTGGAGACCCAGATGCTCTCTTGCCTTTACCGAGATTTGGTAAAAGTATAACCCAGCACCATCTCAGAAAATGTCCTCCCCAGCTCAGACTAGGTCTAGTTAGTTTTCTGGTTCTTACAACAATCCTTACAACAAGCACGTTCTTGCCCCCAGTTTGCCTTCTCCTTGTTAGGAACCCTTCACTCTGGAGCGCTGTCCTGGAAATCCCACTCCCCAGGAGTGATGTCCCTTCCCTACAGGGCTGTGAGATCAGAAGCCGTGGCCTCTTCATACTCTGCAACATTAAAATCCACTGGGCTCCTGTCACTTGGAATGGGACTTTTGTCCACGTGTGCCTTTTTGTAACATCATGCATTGGTCATTGGGAACTACTGGTTCACCAAATTATGCATTATACAATACCCAAAAAAATCACAATTGTTGATATAACATGAGAAAAATCTTTAAGTGTTGGGAAAATATCAAGCTCAATTTTTTAAAATCTAATTTTCACTCAAAAGATCAAATTTTATCATTGACAACAAATACTGTCCATTGTTCTCTTTGAAGTGAGAGGCCTGATACGTTTATTTTCATGGCCAGGTTTGCCAAATACTCAGGTCTGAGTAATCATAGTTTGTCTGTCAATTATTACTGCAGGTAAAAGTGGTATTCCATGAAAACCCGAATGCGGCTAGTTTAGTTCGAAGCTCAAACAATCACACAAGTGTTTTTCTTGGCAACAAATATTGTACTTTAGCATGCAGTGAAAATGCTTTCTATGTTCTTCCCAGCTTGTCACACAGAACGTGAAGAGACATGAACTCAAGGGTTGAGAAATAATAAAATTAATTAATTTTTATGATTTCATCGAGGCTATTCTTAAGTGAAACTGTCTTTCCTTTTTTGTGGTTTGTTTTATCACTAGTGCACAGTAGTGAAGAATCCAATGGCTGCTAGTGTACTTTGATGTCCTGGCCTCATCCGTGCTAAGGCACCAGCAGTTTTACCCACTGGGCTGGTTAGTTTTATGTGTCAACCTGGCCGGGCTAGGGTCCCCAGATGTTTCATCAAACACCAGTGTAGACATATCTGGGAAGGAATTTCTAGATTTATTTAACATACAATCAGTAGACCTTGCGTGAGGTAGGTTACCCTCAGTGATACAGGTGGGTCCCACTGAATCAGATGACAGCGTTAGGAGAAAGACTGAGGTCCCCTGCAGACTAGAGAAGTCTGCCTCCCGACCACGTTTGGACTCAGGCTGCGGCATAAGCTCCTCCCTGGGTCTCCAGTCTGCCAGCCTGTCCTGCTGATTTTGAACATGCGAGCCCCTACGATTACATGAGCCAATTCCTGAAAATCCAGTCTCTCTTGTGTGTGTATTATTATCTCTGTCCATCTACCTCTCTGTCTATCTATCCATATACCTAATCTATATTTACCTTATATATGTATGTAGTATCCCACCAAAGAGCACAGTTTCTCTCTGTCTCTTTCTCCCTCTCTTTGTACACACCCACACACACACACACACCCACACACACATCCTGTTGGTTCTGTTTCTCTAGAGAAGTCGACTAATACAACCTCCATTGCTTCTGCATCATCAGTATAAAAGTCAGCTCAGTGAAAAAGGCAAATAGCATCTCCACAGTATATGAAGACAATCATTTTGATATGATTTTGGCAAAGCACTTTGGATCTCAAGATTCCCAGAGGACCACTGCCCATACCTGGGAAACAGCTGTCCTAACCCTTTTCCTCCTGACAGCTCTACGACTTCAAACCTTCATGACCAGGCAAATAGATGGATACGTATTAAATCTGATCCGCAGGAAGAGCATAGAGTCTGCAAGAAGAAGACAGCACAGCCAGCCTGCTGGGCCCCGAGTGCTTTAACTCCTGGGAGACCCTACTCCCGGAGCCTTGCGAGGCCCGGCCACACCTGCCGTCTTTCTGCACCACGTCCCCCGGGTGCCCTAGGTTCAGAGCTTTTCCTGATGTTCCTGTTCTATCTGTGGACCACGTCCTAAAGATGCTCGGTCCTACTCTCCAGGTGTAACAGCCGCGCGTATTTTATTCCTATAGATGGTGAGAAACTGAGCCATCACCACTTGGGAACAACACAGGGCTAGTCCTTCATGCCCCTCGTGTCACCTCCAGACTCAGCGTGTGTGCTGACTCTTCTTGGAAGAGACCGAGCAGGGGCCCTTCATGTCGGCTGAGATCTCAGGAGGGCCGGGACCACCACCAGGCCACCTCAGGAAGAAGGAGAGAGCAGAAAAAAAATTCTACAGTTGGTGGCAAAACTGTCTCCTCACCCGGGGAAGCTTAGTATTCAAGTTATTAAATACAGCAGCTCAACTGCCAGTTCCTCTGAGAAGCAATTCATACCAGTGTAGCTGGATTAGTGCCACGTAATGACTGTCACATTTCAGCTCCAATTATTCCAAAAGGGTGCACGATTTTGAAGGTTCAGGAATGTTTTTGAATGTCTCTAGAAAACGCAAAAAGTAAGTAAGTTTCTTGCGCTGGGGCTCTGAAGAGGGTTTCCCATCCTCATTCTTTTCCCTCTTTGCCTTAACTTACCTCTGACGTCAGGTAAATGAGACCAGCTGTCTGGTTTTGCTGTGAAGAAGGGGACTCACTTATGTCCATTGGGAAAAAAAGGTTTAAACTGCCAGGAGGACCCAAGGAGGTGGTCTGTGGCCATCCTTGCCTGACACTCCCAGCCTTTGAGTTCTGACCAGAGCCTGGTGATGGCCTGCCTTGTGGATTTCCTGGGAGAAGAGGTGTCATTAACTTGCACAGCTGTAGCTTTGGAGGGAGGATGCTTGCCCCCTACCTGATCCTTTCTGCATAGGTGCTCAGCCCGATGTGAATCCGAGGATCACTCCAGGGGTGATTGTGGACTCAGGGTGCAGCTGCTAGTGGGGAGCCCTGCTCATTACCATGGGTGCAATCGCCTCGGGATAGGCCTGCCCACTAGAGGTGCCATTTTGCAGTGATGCATCGGTGCATATCTATTCACATACTGTCCTTTAGCTCAGAGAGTATCTGGGTGGCTACAGTCTGTGCCTTTTCACACTAGGAGGCTTTGAAAGGCGGCAGTCAGATGAGCCAGGAAAGTCAAGGCCAAAGGCAAACATTCTATGAATTGCAGCTGGGGGAAAAGTCTCCCTTTCACATGTGGTGTTGGGAAGTGGGAGAGGAAATTCCAGCCTGCCTGGGGAAATTGTGACCTCACAAATTTCATTTATTAGAAGTGTTAGGAAAAAACAAACCCAAGCGGAGAAAAAAAGGAAGGAGGCAAGATACAGAGCCTGTTTAGCGACAAAGGCAGGGAGGAAGGCTGTCATCCTGTGTGAGGCCAGGGAAAACCATCTGCATCTCACTGAGAAAGACACGGACGGGAACGGAGAAATGAGGCAGCAGTGGAGGGGCGTACCAAGACCAGAGCCGAGATGCTGCTGGACGCTTGACCTGCCAGGACGACTGGCCGCTCATGTAAATAACCTGGAGAAACACGTTCCCCCGCGTGGTAGTACCTGAGACCAGCCCACCCCTCTCCCCTCCCATCTGTCTTTATTTATTTATTCCTATTGCACTGAAGTTGCCAGTGGTCACCACCAAACAAATCCAAAATGCCCAATTTAAACCAGTGTATTGGAAGTGTTACTGAGTGCCACACGCCTTAGACAGAACCTAGAGCCGAAATCTCTCCGGGGTCCTCAAGGAAATGTGTGGCTCTGAGCTTTCTTTTAATTATTGAAAATCCGAATGTTCCACATATAAAAAGATTAACATATGTTTCGGGGGACAAGGCCTATGAAAATGCAATTTCTCTCCAATGCAGGGTCTGAGTTCTTGATTTAAACAGATTCTGTCCTTCTAACCCGTTAAGAAGAACATCTCTCATCTCTCAAAGTTGGAAGTAGTAACTAGGCTTTTTGCCCACCTCCCTTCCCCCCACTTCACCTCTGCCCTCCAAATAAGAAAGGCACTCTTACCCATTTTCTAGCTTAGGTCAAAGGACAAAATGGAAAGAGCACTTTGAGGTTATATTTTCACATTTTAGAAATTCTTACCCCTTCTCGAAAGAGCATCACGTTGGTAAGGACCCCCCTCACCTGTGTCGACAGGTAGAGGAGCCCTCTCTCTTTCCTGCAGAGACATTTCAGGTGAGGTTTCTTCTATTTGCATTTGAGGGTTAGACAGGGCTTATACTTTGGCAGAATAGGGAGATGTGCCTGCCTAATGTTGTTGTCATATGTCAAAGAGGCCACCAGCCTTCTAAGAAGGAAAAGGGGGTAGGAAAGAAGAAGCTGACATAATAGTTCTGAGTTTGATTGTAAGACTGATTTTTATGGTGATGCAAATAACGGATACAAGGGAGGAGAGATGCATCTTAATTGTATATTTAACTCTTAACAGAACAGAGATTGATGTAGTCTCTCCCATAATTAGATGATTATCAATTACCTACTTAGGAATAAAAAAAAAGATGGACGGATACAAGGGAGGAGAGATGCATCTTAATTGTATATTTAACTCTTAACAGAACAGAGATTGATGTAGTCTCTCCCATAATTAGATGATTATCAATTACCTACTTAGGAATAAAAAAAAAGATGGTGTTTAATGATGCAGATTAACCATCTAAACTGTCCAATGTCACTTTTTTCCCCCTGTAATATATTGAGTCTGTGTGTGCGTGCGTGTGTGTGTTTCTCTGAGCAGTAATTCTGTCCCATGAGTCTGTACTCATGCTATAACCTTTGAGTGCTTTAAAGAAGGAAGTAATTCAGGTGCCCCAGAGATCATACAGAATTTCTTACGAAACTCATAAGAAGAGTTAAGTATAGATCTTAAGTAAGCTCTTAGTTTATGAGATATAGTGAAACTATAGAGAGGATTCAATGTAAATAATAAGTAATGAAGTAGCTTGTGAAACAGGCAAAGTTGATAAAATATATTAAATATAGAAAGTAAGTTAGTCACCTGTAAGACATGTCATGGTTAAATAGAACAAATCCTTAAAATATTATGTAATAAAGAAGATCCTAGTTGGCAGCAGGAGAGGGATGGAGGACAGGACATGAGCATGTCACCTCCAGAGGTGACTTTGAAGACTATGTCTCCCCCAGATCCAGCCAGCTGCCAGAGACACCCATTATGGCCTATCTGTGGCCCCCATACTCTGTGCAAGAAACACAGATGAAAACCTCTGCTCCTCAACAGACTACTAGTGAGGTACGGCTGAGCCAGTCTTCCTTGCCCCTGTGTCCCTCCAATGGGTCAGGGATGGGCCAGTGACCCAGGGAAGCTTCTCTTGGGGGAGCCCCTTTCTCAGACCTCAACTCCAGCCCTCATGATCACACCCTCAGGGAAGGCTGATGTGTCAGAGAGAAAGACAGGACACAGGAGCACCGTGGAGCCCCGGGGTCAGGGAACTCACCGCTCATACCTGCTCCGAAGTGTATTAGCTAACCCTTTCTCCACTTGCTTCCTCTGTGTGATGCAGGTTGATTTAATGAAATGTGGGGTTCAAGCATCTTAATATGGTCTGTGTTCCCTCCTATTGCATCGTTGCAGGGAGAGCCTGCCTGCTAGTGTACTTGGGGACTACTGTTGCATCAGACAATATTTTACCCAGTAAGTTTTTTTTTTTTAGTTTCTAATTGAATTTTATTCCATTGTAACCTAAATGCTATTAATTATTTGGTATTTGTTGAAGACTCTTCTTTGTGACCTAATACATCACCATTTTTGTCAGTGTTAATATGAACTTGAAAAGAATGTATAGTCTCCATTTTTCAAGTGCAGCATTTATATATGTGTGTGTATATGTATATACATTATATACTCAGCCATTGTGTAAATGATATTTCTTGTATATTTAATAATATCACAATTGTTTCTGTTTGTTCTATTGATTTCTGATAGAGTTATGTTAAATTCCCTAAGACTGTGCGCAGGTCAACTTGCTTTCGTAATTTTTTGAGATACATAAATAGATGATTGAGTGAATCAGTGTTATAATTTGTCTTTTTCATATAAGTGAAGCCAGATATTTTTCAGACACATACAGGTTTGTGGTTTTTGCATGTTCTTAGGAAAACATTTGTTTTATCCTTAATGCGTCTCTCTTTATCCCTAATGGTGCTTTTTGCCTTAAATTCTGTTTTACTGATACAACTCCAGCTACATCAGCTTCTTTTTGGTTAGTATTGACTGTTGTATCTTTTATTCAACTTTGCTTTCAGTCTTTCTGCCACATTCTGCTTAAGTCTGCCTCTTTACATCATCATGTAGTTGATTTTTTAAAAGCCCATCCCCTTATTTATTGCCATTTAGCGAGGAAACATACCCTGCTTGTAAGAAGCTAAACCATAAGCAATTACCAATATGCAAACATTCTTACCTAAACACTGGCAATCTCATCTCATTCAACCTAATACTTACTGTGACATATTTTGATGTATTACTGCCATTTTATTTGCTGTGACCACACTTTTTTTCCTTTGCTTTTCCCCCCCTGCCTTTTGTTGAATTGATTTCTTTATTAAGTTTTCTTCACCAGCACTTAATTCCATTGGTTAGGAAATTACAAGGTATTTTCTGTTCTTCGGTTATTATTCTTAAATTGTTAGTGCACAAACTTGGTTATAATTCTAGTAGAATATAAAGATTTTTTCATCTCAATAGCTCTAGCCCACCCCTTAATGATGTGATGATACTTTTACCATTTTTGTCTAGTTTTATTTTATTTTTTTTATTTTTTAAACATCTTTATTGGAGTATAATTGCTTTACAATGGTGTGTTAGTTTTTGCTTTATAACAAAGTGAATCAGCTATAGGTATACATATATCCCCATATCTCCTCCCTCTTGCATCTCCCTCCCTCCCACCCTCCCTATCCCACCCCTCTAGGTGGTGAAAAAGCACCGAGCTGATCTCCCTGTGCTATGCGGCTGCTTCTCACTAGCTATCTATTTTATGTTTGGTAGTGTATATATGTCCATGCCACTCTCTCACTTTGTCCCAGCTTACCCTTCCCCCTCCCCATATCCTCAAGTCCATTCTCTAGTAGGTCTGCGTCTTTATTCCTGTCTTGCCACTAGGTTCTTCATGACCATTTTTTTTTCTTAGATTCCATACATATGTGTTAGTATATGGTACTTGTTTTTCTCTTTCTGACTTACTTCACTCTGTATGACAGACTCTAGGTCCATCCACCTCACTAAAAATAACTCAATTTCGTTTCTTTTTATGGCTGAGTAATATTCCATTGTATATATGTGCCACATCTTCTTTATCCATTCATCCGATGATGGACACTTAGGTTGCTTCCATGTCCTGGCTTTTGTAAATAGAGCTGCAATGAACATGTTGGTACATGACTCTTTTTGAATTATGGTTTTCTCAGGGTATATGCCCAGTAGTGGGATTGCTGGGTCATATGGTAGTTCTATTTTTAGTTTTTTAAGGAACCTCCATACTGTTCTCCATAGTGGCTGTATCAATTTACATTCCTACCAACAGTGCAAGAGGGTCCCCTTTTCTCCACACCCTCTCCAGCATTTATTGTTTGTAGATTTTTTGATGATGGCCATTCTGACCGGTGTGAGATGATATCTCATTGTAGTTTTGATTTGCATTTCTCTAATGATTAATGATGTTGAGCATTCTTTCATGTGTTTGTTGGCAATCTGTATATCTTCTTTGGAGAAATGTCTATTTAGGTCTTCTGCGCATTTTGGGATTGGGCTGTTTGTTTTTTTGATATTGAGCTGCATGAGCTGCTTGTAAATCTTGGAGATTAATCCTTTGTCAGTTGCTTCATTTGCAAATACTTTCTCCCATTCTGAGGGTTGCTTTTCGTCTTCTTTATGGTTTCTTTTGCTGTGCAAAAGCTTTTAAGTTTCATTAGGTCCCATTTGTTTATTTTTGTTTTTATTTCCATTTCTTTAGGAGGTGGGTCAAAAAGGATCTTGCTGTAATTTATGTCATGGAGTGTTCTGCCTATGTTTTCCTCTAAGAGTTTTATAGTGTCTGGCCTTACATTTAGGTCTTTAATCGCTTTTGAGTTTATTTTTATGTATGGTGTTAGGGAGTGTTCTAATTTCATTCTTTTACATGCAGCTGTCCAGTTTTCCCAACACCACTTATTGAAGAGGCTGTCTTTTCTCCACTGTGTATTCTTGCCTCCTTTATCAAAGATAAGGTTACCATATGTGCGTGGGTTTATCTCTGGGCTTTCTATCCTGTTCCATTGATCTATATTTCTGTTTTTCTGCCAGTACCATACTGTCTTGATTACTGTAGCTTTGTAGTAGAGTCTGAAGTCAGGGAGCCTGATTCCTCCAGCTCTGTTTTTCTTTCTCAAGATTGCTTTGGCTATTTGGGGTCTTTTGTGTTTCCATGCAAAGTGTGAAATTTTTGCTCTTGTTCTGTGAAAAATGCCAGTGGTAGTTTGATAGGGATTGCCTTGAATCTGTAGATGGCTTTGGGTAGTATATTCATTTTCACAATGTTGATTCTTCCAATCCAAGAAAATGGTATATCTCTCCATCTATTTGTATCATCTTTAATATTTTTCATCAGTGTCTTATAATTTTCTGCATACAGGTCTTTTGTCTCCTTAGGTAGGTTTATTCCTAGGTATTTTATTCTTTTTGTTGCAGTGGTAAATGGGAGTGTTTTCTTAATTTCACTTTCATATTTTTCATCATTAGTGTATAGGTATGCAGGAGATTTCTGTGCATTAATTTTGTATCCTGCTACTTTACCAAATTCATTGATTAGCTCTAGGAGTTTTCTGGTAGCATCTTTAGGATTCTCTATGTATAGTATCATGTCATCTGCAAACAGTGACAGCTTTACTTCTTCTTTTCTGATTTGGATTCCTTTTATTTCTTTTTCTTCTCTGATTGCTGTGGCTAAAACTTCCAAAACAATGTTGAATAATAGTGGTGAGAGTGGGCAACCTTGTCTTGTTCCTGATCTTAGTGGAAATGGTTTCAGTTTTTCACAATTGAGGACGGTGTTGGCTGTGGGTTTGTCATATATGGCCTTTATTATGTTGAGGAAAGTTCCCTCTATGCCTACTTTCTGGAGGGTTTTTTTCATAAATGGGTGTTGCATTTTGTTGAAAGCTTTCTCTGCATCTATTGAGATGATCATATGGTTTTTATCCTTCAATTTGTTAATATGGTGTATCACGTTGATTGATTTGCATATATTGAAGAATCCTTGCATTCCTGGGAAAAACCCCACTTGATCATGGTGTATGATCCTTTTAATGTGCTGTTGGATTCTGTTTGCTAGTATTTTGTTGAGGATTTTTGCATCTATGTTCAGCAGTGATATTGGCCTATAGTTTTCTTTCTTTGTGACATCTTTGTCTGGTTTTGGTATCAGGGTGATGGTGGCCTCATAGAATGAGTTTGGGAGTGTTCCTCTCTCTGCTATATATTGGAAGAGTTTGAGAAGGATAGGTGTTAGTTCTTCTCTAAATGTTTGGTAGAATTCGCCTGTGAAGCCATCTGGTCCTGGGCTTTTGTTTGTTGGAAGATTTTTAATCACAGTTTCAATTTCAGTGCTTGTGAGTGGTCTGTTCATACTTTCTATTTCTTCCTGGTTCAGTCTTGGAAGGTTGTGCATTTCTAAGAATTTGTCCATTTCTTTCAGGTTGTCCATTTTATTGGCATATAGTTGCTTGTAGTAACCTCTCATGATCCTTTGTATTTCACAGTGTCAGTTGTTACTTCTCTTTTTTCATTTCTAATTCTATTGATTTAAGTTTTCTCCCTTTTTTTCTTGATGAGTCTGGCTAATGGTTTATCAATTTTGTCTGTCTTCTCAAAGAACCAGCTTTTAGTTTTATTGATCTTTGCTATTGTTTCCTTCATTTCTTTTTCATTTATTTCTGATCTGATCTTTATGATTTCTTTCCTTCTGCTATCTTTCGGATATTTTTTTTCTTCTTTCTCTAATTGTTTTAGGTGTAAGTTTAGGTTGTTTATTTGAGATGTTTCTTGTTTCTTCAGGTAGGATTGTATTGCTATAAACTTCCCTCTTAGAACTGCTTTTGCTGCACCCCATAGGTTTTGGGTCGTCGTGTTTTCATTGTCATTTGTTTCTAGGTATTTTTTGATTTCCTCTTTGATTTCTTCAGTGATCTCTTGGTTATTAAATAGTGTATTGTTTAGCCTCCATGTGTTTGTATGTTTTACAGATTTTTTCCTGTAATTGATATCTAGTTTCATAGCGTTGTGGTCGGAAAAGATGCTTGATAAGATTTCAATTTTTTAAATTTACCAAGGCTTGATTTGTGACCCAAGATATGATGTATCCTGGAGAATGTTCCATGAGCACTTGAGAAGAATGTGTATTCTGTTGTTTTTGGATGGAATGTCCTATAAATATCAATTAAGTCCATCTTGTTTAATGTATCATTTAAAGCTTGTGTTTCCTTATTTATTTTCATTTTCGATGATCTGTCCATTGGTGAAAGTGGGGTGTTAAAGTCCCTTACTATGATTGTGTTACTGTCAATTTCCCCTTTTATGGCTGTTAGTACTTGCCCTATGTATTGAGGTGCTCCTATGTTGGGTGCATAAATATTTACAATTGTTATATCTTCTTCTTGGATTGATCCCTTGATCATTATGCAGTGTCCTTCTTTGTCTCTTGTAATAGTCTTTGTTTTTAAGTCTACTTTGTCTGATATGAGAATTGCTACTCCAACTTTTTTTTGATTTCCATTTGCATGGAATATCTTTTTCCATCCCCTCACTTTCAGTCTGTATGTGTCCCTAGGTCTGAGGTGGGTCTCTTGTAGACAGCATATATACGGATCTTGTTTTTGTATACATTCAGCCAGTCTATGTCTTTTGGTTGGAGCATTTAATCCATTTACATTTAAGGTAATTATTGATGTGTATGTTCCTATTACCATTTTCTTAATTGTTTTGGGTTTGTTATTGTAGATCTTTTCCTTCTTTTGTGTTTCCTGCCTAGAAAAGTTCCTTTAGCATTTGTTGTAAAGCTGGTTTGGTGGTGCTGAATTTTCTTAGCTTTTGCTTGTCTGTAAAGGTTTTAATTTCTCCGTCAAATCTGAATGAGATCCTTGCTGGGTAGAGTAATCTTGGTTGTAGGTTTTTCCCCTTCATCACTTCAAATATGTCCTGCCACTCCCTTCTGACTTGCAGAGTTTCTGCTGAAAGATCAGCTCTTAACCTTATGGGGATTCCCTTGTGTGTTATTTGCTGTTTTTCCCTTGCTGCTTTAATATTTTTTCTTTGTATTTAATTTTTGATAGTTTGATTAATATGTGTCTTGGTGTGTTTTCCTTGGATTTATCCTGTATGGGACTCCGTGTGCTTCCTGGACTTGATTAACTATTTCCTTTCCCATATTAGGGAAGTTTTCCACTATAATCTTTTCAAATATTTGCTCAGTCCCTTTCTTTTTCTCTTCTTCTTCTGGGACCCCTATAATTTGAATGTTGGTGCATTTAGTGTTGTCCCAGAGGTCTCTGAGACTGTCCTCAATTGTTTTCATTCATTTTTCTTTATTCTGCTCTGCAGTAGTTATTTCCACTATTTTATCTTCCAGGTCACTTATCCATTCTTCTGCCTCAGTTATTCTGCTATTGAGCCCTTCTAGAGACGTTTTAATTTCATTTTTTGTGTTGTTCATCACTGTTTGTTTGCTCTTTAGTTCTTCTAGGTCCTTGTTAAACGTTTCTTGTGTTTTCTCCATTCTATTTCCAATATTTTGGGTCATCTTTACTGTCATTATTCTGAATTCTTTTTCAGGTAGACTGCCTATTTCCTCTTCATTTGTTAGGTCTGGTGGGTTTTTGCCTTACTTCTTCATCTGCTGTGTGTTTCTCTGTCTTCTCATTTTGCTTAACTTACTGTGTTTCGGGTCTCTATTTCACAGGCTGCAGGTTCGTAGTTCCTGTTGTTTTTGGTGTCTGTCCCCAGTGGCTAAGGTTGGTTCAGTGTGTTGTGTAGCCTTCCTGGTGGAGGGGACTGGTGCCTGTGTTTTGGTGGATGAGGCTGGATCTTTCCTGTCTGTCTGGTGGGCAGGACCGTGTCCAGTGGTGTGTTTTGGGGTGTCTGTGCCCTTATTATGATTTTAGGCAGCCTCTCTGCTAATGGGTGGGGTTCCTGTCTTGCTAGTTGTTTGGCATAGGGTGTTCAGCACTGTAGCTTGTTGGTCGTTGAGTGGAGCTGGGTCTTGGCATTGAGATGGAGATCTCTGGGAGATTTTCACCGTTTGATATTACATGGAGCTGGGAGGTCTCTTGTGGACCAGTGTCTTGAACTTGGCTCTCCCACCTCAGAGGCACAGCCCTGACGCCTGGCTGGAGCACCAAGAGCCTGTCAGCCACACGGCTCAGAATAAAAGGGAGAAAAAATAGAAAGAAAGAAAGAAAAAGATAAAATAAAATAAAATAAAATAAAGTTATTAAAACAAAAAATAAAAAATAATTATTAAAAAATTTTTTTAATAAAAAAACAAAAAGAAGAAAGAAAGAAGAGAGCAACCAAACCAAAAAACAAATCCACCAATGATAACAAGTGCTAAAAACTATACTAAAAAAAAAAAAAAAAAAAAAAAACGGACAGGCAGAACCCTAGGACAAATGGTAAAAGCAAAGCTATACAGACAAAATCACACACAGGAGCATTCACATACACACTCACAAAAAGAGAATAAGGGAAAAATATATATATCATTGCTCCCAAAGTCCACCTCCTCAATTTGGGCTGATTCGTTTTCTATTCAGGTATTCCCCAGATGCAGGGTACATCAAGGTGATTGTGGAGATTTAATCCGCTGCTCCTGAGGCTGCTGGGAGAGATTTCCCTTTCTCTTCTTTGTTCGCACAGCTCCCGGGGTTCAGCTTTGGATTTGGACCCGCCTCTGCGTGTAGGTCACGTGAGGGCGTGTGTTCTTCGCTCACACAGGACGGGGTTAAAGGAGCAGCTGCTTCGGGGGCTCTGGCTCACTCAGGCTGGGGGGAGGGAGGGGTACGGATGCGGGGTGAGCCTGAGGCGGCAGAGGCCAGCGTGACGATGCAGCAGCCTGAGGTGCACTGTGCGTTCTCCTGGGGAAGTTGTCCCTGGATCACGGGACCCTGGCCTGGCGGGCTGCACAGGCTCCCGGGAGGGGCGGTGTGGATGTGACCTGCGCTTGCACACAGGCTTCTTGGTGGTGGCAGCAGCAGCCTTAGCGTCTCATGCCCGTCTCTGGGTCCGCGCTGATAGCCGCGGCTCGCGCCCGTCTCTGGAGCTCCTTTAGGCTGTGCTCTGAATCCCCTCTCCTCGCGCACCAGGAAACAAAGAGGCAAGAAAAAGTCTCTTGCCTCTTCGGCAGGTCCAGACTTTTCCCGGGCTCCCTCCCAGCTCGCCGTGGCGCACTAGCCCCTTCAGGCTGTGTTCACGCCGCCAACCCCAGTCCTCTCCCTGCGATCCGACCAAAGCCCGAGCCTCAGCTCCCAGCCCCGCCCGCCCCGGTGGGTGAGCAGACAAGCCTCTCGGGCTGGTGAGTGCTGGTCGGCACCGATCCTCCGTGCGGGAATCTGTTCGCTTTGCTCTCCGCACCCATGTGGCTGCGCTCTCCTCCGTGGCTCTGAAGCTTTCCCCCTCTGCCACCCGCAGTCTCCGCCCGCAAAGGGGCTTCCTGGTGTGTGGAAACCTTTCCTCCTTCACAGCTCCCTCCCACTGGTGCAGGTCCCGGCCCTATTCTTTTGTCTCTGTTATTTCTTTTTTCTTTTGCCCTACCCAAGTACGTGGGGAGCTTCTTGCCTTTTGGGGGGTCTGAGGTCTTCTGCCAGCGTTCAGTAGGTGTTCTGTAGGAGTTGTTCCACATGTAGATGTATTTCTGATGTATCTGTGGGGAGGAAGGTGATCTCCACATCTTACTCCTCCACCATCTTGAAGCTCCTTGTCTAGTTTTAAATCCACATTTATGGACATTAAAACAATAGTTATTTTTATAGCTCATTGTGAATTTAATTTTACAAGTATGTTTTACCCCCATCTGTGCTCACCATCTTTTTTCTTGCATCTCAGTCCTTCCTTCCTGGTCCACTTTTGTTTTGCCGAAGTGTCTTTTGTAGTTGACCTTTCGGCCAGGACCTGCAGTGGGAGACAGCACTTTTACTTTGCAAGGGAGACTGAGAAACGTAGCCTTTCTTCAGGGCAGGGTGGGCCCAACTAAAACTGGAGGTTCCTTCAACTCAGAGGAAGAACAGGATGTTGGGAGGTAACCAGCAACGCTGTCACAGCCGGGACCATGTTGATTCAGTCAATGGAAGGACAGTAATATTCATTCCGGAAAGAAAAATCATTATCTTGATGATTGCTTTCCTGCTCATCTGAACAAATAAAGAATAGAGCCTAAAAGAGCTGTTTATTTTTCTGGGAACACCAAAAACACAGGATGTGCATCACCGAACAAACTAGGCAGCAGAGGGACACTCACAGCATCAAAGAGAGTAGCCACCCCTGCCCCCTGGTTTACGGACTGTGCCCCAAATTCATATGTTGAAGTCCTAACCCCCAGTGTGGCTGTATTTGGCGATAGGGCCTCAGAGAAAGTAATTAAGGATAAACGAGGTCATAGGGTGAGCTTTCATGGGATAGGATGAGTGTCCACATAAGAAGAGGCCCCAGGGTGCTCACAGGAATGGAGGAGAGGCCAGGTAAGGACATGGTGAGAGGGTTGCTGAGGAAGAGAAGCCTCACCAGAAACCTAGTCGGCCAGCACCTTGATCTTGAACTTCTAACCTCCAGCTCTCTGATATAACAAATGTCTGCTGTGTAAGCCCCAGCAGACTAAGATACCCAGCATCACACCACATGGGCTAGAGGCATCTGGAAAGACATGATGTCAAAGGCACAGGCAGGCCTTTCCCTACCAAGAGCAGCTGTGACAGCAGCCCTTGGCCACAACACTTCTACGTGTGTCAAGAGAATCTGAGGTTTCACAGAGCCAGTGGAGGCAAAGCCAGAGAAACGTTATCTGGGGGACTCACACTGAGCCCACGTTCTTCTTTGGCCTACAATTACAGCACATAGCACAGTACGCAAGGCTCAGCAAGATGATGGGTAAATATTGGGACAGACAAATAATGACTGAATGAATGGACCCCTTGAGATTGTCAGGAAAGAGATTTCTATCTCACAATACAGAAGGGAAACCTGGCATCTTAGACAAGCATCTTCCCCAGGATCTCAGACCTGGCCAGCACCTCATCAGGATTGCACCTAAATCTCCTTTGACTCTTTCTTCACTGGACTGTGCTGGGAGTAGGAAGTGTCATCAGAGAGACCAAGTGTCTATGGAAGAAACTCTAGGATGGGTCTTGTGCCCCCCAGCGCTGTGTCTCCTGTCCCTTGCGGATATGGACCGCCTTGAGTGAGGCATCTTCTCTCTCTGCTCCCATCTGCTCTTGCCTACAGAGAGCAGAGTGGTTGGAGCAGGTGATGACCAGGGCCCTTCTCAGCATTGATATTACTGGTCTCTCCCAAAATATAAATTAATGAATTTCACTGGGATGTGTTTTTAGAAGTGGATTCTGTTAATCAAACCCTCCACAGATGGTCAGGTCCACGCTGAATGGCACAGGGCTTTGATGTAAGGGAACATGCATTTTCTGTCCTTTATGTAAATTATATCTTCTTGGCTTGGAAATCGAAGAGCTATTTGAACTGCCAATTCTACTCCCTCCATTTGAGGTCTGACAAGTATTTGAAATGTTCGCATCGTTGAGGAAATTGCCCCTCGGGGTACATGATGGAGGCGGGCTGGCGGCTGGTTCTTCATTCATGTCCCGCTTGGTCCTGTGATGTTAGGAGCTCAGCCACCTGGGTTTTGTCGTAAGCGAGAATTGGAGGGAGGAGGAGTAGGTCGCAATATTCTGCTTTTCACTCGCTGTCTCTTCCTCGGGGCCTCATTAAAATGGAAAGAGCAGGCATCGGCTAGGTGAAGAGTGAAGAAGAATTTTTCTGTTGGACAAAGACCTGGCGGGAAGAGGAGAGAAGCAGCCTATTTAGGGGACAGAAATGTGAGCGGTGTAGTACTTGCGTGAACCTACACAGGGCAGCATATGTCCTGCCTGATGAGAAACGGAAAGAAACCGGACCCAGCCCCCATGGGGTCTACTCACCAGCACTAGGAGTCGGTGTGTATCTTGCAGGCAGTTGGAGGCAAGGAGAGGTTAAAGCAGGAGAGGCGCATGACAGGTTCACATTCTGGAAAGATCGCTGTGGCTGCTATGAGCATTTTAGGGTCTGGGAATCATTTAGGAGATTGGTGCTGCAATCCGAGGGAGATGATGGATTTATGGGGACGTGGGGATATTGCATGAGTGAGAGGAAGGCGTGGAGGGTGACCCCCGAGCTGGTTTGAAAGCTGTGGGGTTAGGGGGTCATTTATTGTCTTCAGTCCTTCAGCGAGGACTGAAGACAAGGAACAGGCTGGGGAGGCAAGTAGTTCCGTTCTGGAGGCGTTGAGTTGCAGGTGGGGTGGTACAGGTAAGTGGCACCATTTATCACATCAAGTGCCATCAGCAAATAGATGGGAAGATGGTAGTGGGCGGCACGGAGAGCCGATGGGAGTGGTGGGAACAGATCTAGATTTCCGTGGGTTAAAGAGTGGATGGGGGCGGGGAAGGGGGAACAGCAAGTGTGGGTCACTTGTCTCCTAAGGGGAAGAGAGACATGTGGAAACGTGGGGTTGGAGAGGTTGCTCTTTTGTTTTGCTTTTGTTGATAGAGGAGAGAGTGGGTTTGGGGTAAATGCTCATGAAAATGTACCAGTAACAAGAGTCCCCTCGTGTCACTATCCTGCTGAAATCTCAGCAGGTCGTCAAACATACAGACCTCAGCATGGCATTGGGGGCTCTCTATAAACCAGCCTGTGGTGGGCTGAGTCAAGTCACCCCAAAATACTTTAAAGCCCTGACCCCCATCCTTGTGTGTGTAACATTACTGGAAATAGGGTCTCTGCAGATGTCATCAAGTTAAGATGTGGTTGGACTGGATGAGGGTGGGCCTTAAATCCAAAGACAAGCCTCCTTATAAGAAGAGGAAAATCTGGGCGAAGACAGAGACACACACTGGGGACGCCATGGGACAACAGAGGCAGAGATGGGAGTGATGCACCTACAAGCCAAGGGACAAGGATTGCTGGCAAACAAACATCAGAAGCTGGAAGAGCTTCCAGAGAGCACAGCGCTGCTGACACCTTGACGGGGGACCTCTGACTTTCAGAAATGCAGCATGTTACATTTCTGTTGTTTTAAGCCACCTGGTTTGTGGAAACTGATAGCCAGCCCCACCTACCTTTCCCTGCCCCTTCCTTTCCCCTCCCTCACTAGGGAGTGCCTACGGCCAGCAGCCACCAGGGGCTACTCTCCACCCCCAGATGCCCCCTGCCCCGTCCTGCCTCTGCTCCTGCCCGCTCCTCTCCCCCTCCCAAAATGTCCTTCCCCTTCCTTATTCTTTTGAAATTCTTCCCATCCTTCAAAACCAAATCTACGTGAAGCTTTAATTCCCAAGAAGAACCCCATCTGTGTCCCCCAGAATCTTGTGGATGCAGGACGGTGGCCTACGTCATCCTGTATCTCAGCAGGTCATTTGTTCCGGTGCTGTCAGCTACGTTGTCAACCTCCGAGAGCACAGATGCAGCTGTGTTTCATCTCCACCTCTCCCACGCTGTTGAACTGGCTTATTTGTGAGGGACTCACCAGGAAAAAATAATCCCTATCAAACAATTAAATAGAGGGAATATAATTTATTGAATTAAATACAAAGATGTTTAGAAAAATTGAAAGAAGGGAGAAGTGAGGCGACTCAAAAATTAGCAACACAAGGAAGCCACAGCTGCCCAGGGGCTGGAGGGACCAGGGGGCGGGGGCGGGACAGAAGAGGAAGTGGGGCCACCAGCGGGAGGGACACCGCAGAGGGTATGCAGCCGATGTCTGGAGCTCTGCCAACCCAGAGAGGAGGTGAGAATTGCCCTGGCTTCTCCCTTCCTCCTACTGAGGGAACTCACCCTGAAACCAGCTGACAGGCCGGGGAGCCTGATGACGGGGTCAGCCCTGCTGTTTAAGGAGCGGAGCTCAGAAGGGCTGAGGAGTGGATCTGGGAGCAGACAGGTGTCCAGCACACATCATGAGGGCTGGAAGCCTCAAATGAGTGAATAACTGAAACCATCAGGTCACAACAGCTGGAGGAGCTAGGCAGTGAGGAGGGCGCTGCAGCCTGCGTCCTCCTGCGGACAGGACATACCTGTGATGGAGAACTTGGTGAGCCCTGTGGGGGGCAGAACGGCCCTGGAAGACATGCGCATCCTATCCCCAGAACTGGCCAATACGTTCCCTTACGTGGTGAAAGAACTTGCAGATTGTTTAAGTTGAGGATCTTGTGATGGAGCGATTATCCTGGATTAGCTGGGCGAGCCCAGTGTAAACACAAGGGTCTTTAGGAAAGAGAGGCAGGACACCAGGGGACAGTAGAGGGTTGATGACAGAAGCAGAGGTCAGGGTGTTCCCAAGAAGGGGCCACAAACCAAAGACTGTGGACAACTTCTAGAAGCTGAGAAAGGCACGTGCCTTAGGCCGGGCTTCTATAACAGGACATCACGGACCCGGTGGCTTAAATAACAGACATTTATTTCTTACAGTCCTGGAGGCTGGAAGTTCGAGATCAGGGTGCCAGTTTGGTCAGGTTAAGGTGAGGGCACTTTCCAAGCCACAGTGGACTTCCTCGTGTCCACACGTGGCAGAGAGATCTAGAGGGTTCTCTGGGGTCCCTTTTGTAAGGCCTCTGATCCCATTCGTGAGGGCTCCATCTTGATGACCTATTTACCTCCCAAAGCCCCACCTCTTAACACCATCACACTGGGGGTTAAGATTTCAACCTATGAATTTGGGAGGGACACAAACATTCAGTCCATAACAGCAAAGGAACAGATTCTTCCCTGGCGTCTCCAGAAGGAACCAGCCCTGGTGACACCTTGATTTTAGCCCCATGAGACCCATTTCGGACTTCTGACCTCCAGAATCACAGGAGAATACACTCTGTGCTGATTTAAGCCACAGATTTTGGGGTTATTTGTTTCAGCTGCCACAGGGAACCAGTAGAGGCCCTTAACAAAAGGGAGGTCAGATTCATAAAGAGAGGAGAGGGGCTTCCAGGTTTAATAGGAGCCAAGAGCTCATGGTCTTAATGACTGTGGTGGGTGCTGGGTGGAGAGAAAAGACAGGATGGGGAAAAGGAAGGAAAGGAAAGAGATAGGAAGGGACTCACCTACCAGTAGTGCATGTGCTAGAAGAATCCAAGATCATGGGTAATATGAGGTTAGACTGGGGAGACTTTGAATTCCTGGCTGAAGAGCATGGATTTTACGTGGCTATTAGGAAAACATTAGACTCTCAGACTGAACTTGCAGTAACAATCTGGCCATAAAGATCCAGCCAGCTGTTGTGTAGGATGAGGTCAACACCCAGTGATGCTTGTACATCTAGCTAATCTCAGCACCTTGGGCAAAACAATCCCTGTTTTTGCTTTAATATCAAAGCTACAGAAAGCAAAACAGTATGGTACTGGCACAAAAATGGAAATATAGATCAATGGAACAGGACAGAATATCCAGAAATAAACCTACTCACTTATGGTCAATTAATCTATGACAAAGGAGGCAAGAATATACAATGGAGAAACGACAGTCTCTTCAATAAGTGGTGCTGGGAAAACTGGACAGCTACATGTAAAAGAATGAAATTAGAACATTCACTAACACCACATACAAAAGTAAACTCAAAGTGGATTAAAGACCTAAATGTAAGACAAGATATGCTAAAACTCCTAGGAGAAAACATAGGCAGAAGACTCTTCAACATAAATTGCAGCAATATGTTTTGGATCTGTCTCCTAGAGTAAAAAAAATAAAAACAAAAATAAACAAACAGGACTTAATTAAACTTAAAACTTTTGCACAACAAAGGAAACCATAATCAAAACGCAAAGGCAGCCTACAGAATGGGAGAAAATATTTGCAAGCAATGCAACCAACAGTGGATTAATCTCCAAAATATACAAACAGCTCATACAACTCAATATCAGAAAAAACAAACAACCCAATCACAAAATGGGCAGAGGATCTAAATAAACATTTCTCCACAGGTAAATTTGCTTTTGTTTTTGTTTTTACTTCAGAGAGGTGTTCCTCTTGACCTGTATCGTGCAACATTTGATTTCATTTTCCGCTAGAAGACCTCATGCAAATTCGGCTTCTTCTACTGATATTAAGTAATTTCAGTCAAAAACCATTAAACTCCTTTAAAGACTGTAGGTATACTCTGAATCTTTTTACTTCCCTTGGTTTTAATAAGCCGTTTATTACTGTTCTGAGCTGGTTTTCTCTGAGGCCACACCTTCATTTCATCACTGGGCAGCCAGTGTGGAATTCCATTGCATTGGTGTGTTTTATTTAACTTTTTAAAACTTCTGTTGGAGACTCTCCTGAAACTAACCTTGTTTTGTCAAAATTACAGCTAACTCCACCTAATCCATGTGGTTCTGGTAAAACCATTGTCTCTAACTTCTTTTAATTTTTTTAAAAGTGCATGTGCTTTATTTTGAAAGCACAGTCTTGAGCAAATGTTTCTCTAAGGGTTCAATTTGGAATCAGGATTGAAGGACCCAGTGAAGGATAATTTTCACATCACAACCTTGCAGGTCCCGTGAGCACATAATGTCACCATTGTTAGTGCTGACTGACGCATTGGGGATAGATGTCAGTTTAGATCATTACTGCAGACAGGCCCCATTTAGTTGGCTGAATGTATTGTTATAACTGCATATGATTTTTTTAAATGTCTCTCTCCAACCATTTATTGCATCCTTTCAAAACTGGAAAGATTTTGTAACAGGTTTCCAAGGTCATTGATGGGCACAATGTACCTGGGTTTTCTGTTTTTCTTGTCACATTTAACCCTTTTTATAATAGTGATTTAAAATCTGTTGGCATTGAAATTGGCAAGCAAGTTAATATTTTAATATATTAAATCAGCTTGACCTCTTAGGATCATAAACATTTTTGCTATTGCTTTAGAAAAGTGGAAGAGGTGAACTCAGATTTTAACAATATACTTCTTGATAAATAGAAAACCAAATGAGGCCATCTACTGAAACAGAAAAAGAGAACCGAGTTCTGACATACAGATTAAGCCACCAAAAGCAAGGGAAGTAATATATTCCATCAACCAGCTCAGTCAAGCTTGGTGCATAGTAGGAAATCAAGAAATATTTGACGAATGAATGAGTGAAAATGAACTCAATTAAAATTGGGAGATACAAGGAATCATTTATCCTTGGGCTAAACTTTTAATTAATATTCTTGCATGCAACATCTGCTTTTACAGAGAAAATAATATAAAATAAGACTGTTACAATAAATTGTGGTAACACTTCAGTTCCATACAACATGTGATGATACTTTCATTGCCTTTACCTTTTGCATATTATTTGTGATGTAGCTGGAACTCTCTATGGTGTGGTTCTCCTCTTTGCCAGGCAAGTCACAGCTCCTTCTGGTGGGCAGGTTCTCTCTGCTCTAAAGTGAACCAGATTTACTGAAGAGAGTTTCCAAAAGAGAACCAGAGTCCACCAAACATGGGTGCCTGCCAGGGGAAAGCAGAGGACTGCAAGCTTGATTCTTACAGAAAATTTGCTCCTGAGGATAAAGAGAGACTAATAGTTGTAGCACGGCAATGAGTGCCGAGATGCACAGAGATAAATGACTCAGCATCAGAATCTTATTGTATTATCTCAATTGTCATGATACAGATTCCCCAGGTGATGGGAGAATGTCTTTTGATTCCTTTGAACTCTTTCTGGCCTGTAGGGAAAATACACATAAATCAATACAAGGTTTATTGAATACTAGCCTGCATGGAGGGAAAGTTTTTTAGGTCTGCTCCAAAAGTAGCTGAATATACGCCATCTACAACTGGGCCCTCTTGTTCTTGCCTGAAGGACTATCTCTATGAGGTGACAACTTCCAAGAATCCACAGGCTGGCTACGAGATAATTATTAGAATGCAATTTACATCTTTTAAAATAATTTTTAATTTAAGTATAGTTGACTTATAATGTTTCAGGTGTACAGCAAAGTGATTCAGTTACATACACACACACACACGCACACACACACATATATATTCAAGTTGTATACAAGGTTATTACAAGATATTGAATACAGTTCTCTGTGCTATACAGTAGGTCCTTGTCGTTTATCTATTTTATATAGAGTAGTGTGTATATGTTAATCCCAAGCTCCCAATTTATCCCTCTCCCCCCTTTCCTCTTTGGTAGCCATCAGTTTGTTTTCTATGTCTGTGAGTTTATTTCTGTTTTGTAAATAAGTTTTTTTGTATCATATTTTAGATTCCACATATAAGTGATATCATATGATATTTGTCTTTGTCTGACTGACTTCACTTAGTATGATGATCCCTAGATTCATCCATGTTGCCGCAAATAGCATTATTTCATTCTTTTTATGGCTGAGTAATATTCCATTGTATATATGCACCACATCTTCTTCATCCATTCATCTGTCGATGGGCACTCAGGTTGCTTCCACATCTTGGCTATTATAAATAGTGCTGCTATGAACATGGGGGTTCATGTATCTTTTCGACTTAGAATTTTCCTCTTTTCTGAATATATGCCCAGGAATGGGATTGCTGGATCATATGATGACTCTATTTTTAGTTTTTTAAGGAGAACAGGCTGGACTTAAGGAACTAAAAATAGAGTTACCATATGCAATTTACACCATTAAAGAAGTCTTCGAACACAGCCCAGAAGCAGGGTCATAGCTGGCTCGAGGCTGACGATGACTCAGAGGACAGCAGGACAGGAATGTGTCTAAAGTCAAAATCACAGGTGAGCCTCCAAAATGTAACTCATACGAAGCTGCATGTTTTGGTCCTCACTTTAGGAAAATGTGAAGTTCAAATAAAATATAAGTTCAATGAGACCAAGGGTTTTGGTAACTGTTCTATCAACACTTGAATCCCAACCACCTGGAACAGCCCCAGGCATAGAGTAGGAACTTAAGAAATTTGTATTAAATGAGTTATAAATATTGGAGGGAAATGTATTTACTAAAATCCTTTAAAGGGGGAAATTTCTTTTATAGTTCTTTGTTTCTTCTCTCTCCCTCCTCTTTCCTTCTCTCTTACTCTCCCCTTCCCCCAACCCCATACTTCATGACGTGTTAGTTTCCTGGGACCATCATAACAATTTACCACAAACTCGGTGGCTCACAGCAGGAGAAATGTATTCTCTCACAACTCTAGAGGCCAGAATTCTGAAACCAAGGTGTCTTCAGAGTTGACTCCTTCTGGAGGTTCTGAGGGAGAAATCACTCTGTACCCATCTCCTAGTTCCTGGTAGTTGCTGCTAATCCTTGGTGTTCTTTGATTTGTAGCTGAATCACCCCAATTTCTGCCCCTTCTTCATATCATCTTCACCTTCATCTTCTCCCCATCTCTTTTTTCCCCTTCTCTTCTCTGATGAGGACACTTGTCATTCATCTAGGGCCACCCTAAATCAGCATGATCTCACCTGAGATCCTTAATTACATCTTCAAAGACACTTTTTCCAAATAAGTTCACATCCACAGGTTCCCGTTTGACGTACGTTTTGGGGGTCACCATGCGCTCCGCACAGCTAGTATCTCTCAGATGTTTAGCAGTTGTCTCCACCACCTCCCCCAAATCCTCCTAACACTGCCCACTTGTCTCTCTTCTCTTTCTCCTGGTCCTCTTCCCCAACTCATTCTTTTCTCTGTCCTATGTGAATTGATGCAGAGCATCTGGACGCCTGACTATCTCCCCTCCCCCGTCGCAGACTGAAAAAAAAGTCTCCTGAGTGGGCTAGGGAAAGGAAAGTTGGTAGAAACCCATTTCACTCTGTCAACAGCATTTTTTCCCCACATAAACCGATAAATAAGGAATTCAGAAGAGTATCTTTTCTTATGCAGATGACAAGAAATATTCATGCTCCAGCCCAATTGACACAGTATTTTCCGAGGTCATCTGTCACCAAGGCTGGGAACCTCTAAATGTGAATATCAGGATCTCAGGAATTATCCCCTTTGGGATGGTCCTTGGACTTTAATATGAAAGCTTTCCCTGATTCTTGAAATGTAATGATAAACATCCAACTTGATAAATGATGGACTTTTCCTATTATTTTATGGCCACATTCAGATTTTAGTTCAAGGGCACTAGAAAAATAGCACAATCAAACATATGGACGTTGCATGTATGTGTGTATACATATGTGTGTGCATGTGTGTGTATATATATATGCATATATACATGTATATATGCATATGCACACGTGCACACACACACATACAGTTTACTAGTTTGTTGAAATACTAACACTTATTCTTGCAATTTTCCTATATTTGGCTTATATTTTATTAATCTTCCAATTATTTTATTCTCTAATCTTCCTCACTCTCAAAGAATTCTGATAAACGATTAAAGTGAGGAAGTTTGACTCTCTTTAAAGTATTGTTTATTGCAATGATGCCTATGTACTCACCCCCAACCAAAATGCTTCTATAGTTTTTTCCTGTTGTCCTGTTAAATTTCTTGCTTTCCTGTTAATTCCTGTGTTAAATTTTTATTGCTTTATTCTTAATGATGACAGTGTGTTTCCGTGCTGTTAGGTGGCTCTCAATTTGCTGTTTGTCATTTATGATCTTCTGTGTTTGAATGAATGGCTCAGTGGTTACTCAATTCAAATTGCAGAATATCCATTCAAGGGCCAACCATGTATACATCTATTTCCTGCCTATCTAATTTACATATGTGATTTTTTATCGTTTATCTCCAACCAGTGGTTCTCAAAGTGGAATGCTGAATGATATTTTGTAATATGCTTATTCATAAGGTGCAATGATCCACAGTTGTAGAAAACAAATAGCAAATCCACTGCAGAGACTTGGAGCTGCAGTAGTATCCAAATTCTGTAACCACAAGAGTAAAGAGAATCAAATTACTTCCCTTCCTATTATTTTCCTGAAATCAGATTTCCAGAGATCAAGTTTACTTATGACAAATGAACACCTGTGCTCTCATTTCACTCCTTGATTCATGGACTAAAATTTTTCCAAAGAAAGGAAAGCATTCTAAGTAGGAAATTCAATGGTAATAATTTTATGACGACAATAGCATTTTAGGATGAGGGATCGTGAACTGGCCCTTTGTCCAATGGGAGTGAACCCCTGTGACATTCCCAGGAGACCCACAAGGTTCTGAATAATTTCTTATGAGTGGAAGCACTGCCGGTTTGGACCAAAAGGGACAGAGGATGGAATAAAAAGAGGCAGTTGGGCAGCCCCGCCTCCAACCCCCATCCCCAATCCTACTGGCAGGAAGCAGGTTAATAAAACTGTTCAGCTGAAAGTGGTCCTTTCATGAGAAAGGAAAGATGACTCAAGACAAACCTGAGAGCCCAGGGGCAGAGCTGAGAGCCATGGAAAAGTATTCCCAGAACTCAAAATCTAGTGCAGTTCGCCTGGCTGGATTTCAAAATTGCTTTGGATTGGTGACTTCTTCTAACCCCCCATTTTCCACCATTTTGTACAGGAATGTCTGTAGCTGTTGACCTATGTCTGTCCCACTACTGTATCTTGGGGGGTCAGGAAACACAGGTCTCTAGATTGGGAGGAACTGCACTTAATGGGTTGCTCATCTGCACCTGATTTAGGTGATGAGCTCTGACACTTTCAAAGAGATAAGATTTAGTTGAGACTCTGGATTTTGAATTGATGCTGTGATGGGATGAGACCTTTGAGGGCTTTAGGAAGTGTGAGGGATGGGCGTGGATCTTGGAAACCAGAGGGCAGGCTGTGATAGGCAGAATTTTGGCCCCCGTGACTTTGACCCTTGGTATTAATGACCATGAATATGTTACATAAGGTAGCAAAAGGGACTTTTCAGATGGAATTAAGGCTACTAATAAAGTGACCTTCAGATAGAAAGATTAGTGCTTTCCTGGTGGCGCAGTGGTTAAGAATCCGCCTGCCAATGCAGGGGACACAGATTCGAGCCCTGGTCCAGGAAGATCCCACATGCCACGGAGCAACTAAGCCTGTGCACCACAACTACTGAGCCTGTGCTCTAGAGCCCGCGAGCCACAACTACTGAAGCCGGCATGCCTAGAGCCCATGCTCCACAACAAGAGAAGTCACCGCAATGAGAAGCCCACGCACCACAACGAAGAGTAGCCCCTGCTCTCTGCAACTAGAGAAAAGCCTCACGCAGCAACGCAGACCCAACACAGCCAAAAATAAATTAATTAAATAAATAAATTTTTTAAAAAAGATAGAAAGATTATGCTGGATTATCCTGCTGGGACCAGTGTAATCACATGAGCCCTTAAAAAAGACAGAAGGGGAAGGCAGAGAGATTTGAAACATGCGAAGTATTCGATAGGCCATTCCTGGCTTTGGAGAGGGAGGGGGCCATGAGCTAAAGAATGTGGATGCCTCTAGAAATTAAGAATGACTTCTGGCTACCAGCCAGCAAGGAGACGGGGCTTCTGTCCTACAAATGATGGAACTGAATTCTCCCAACACCTGAGTAAGCCTGGAAGAGGATTCTTCCACAGAGCCACTTTGATTTTGGCTTTGTGGAGCCTCAAGAAGAAAATCCAGCCATGCCATGCTAGGTTTCTGGTCTAAAGAACTGTGATATACAGTAAGTATAAGTCCCTTACATATGAACTTTCAAGTTGCGAACTTTCAAAGATGTGAACGTGCATGCCATCAACGTCAGGCATGAGTGACATCGCAGCTTGCCCTCCGTCTCTAACTGCTGACGACCCTTCAGCTCTACCGTCTCCCACCTCCTCTCCCTCCTCCTGTCAGTAAGGCTTCTTGCCTGTGCACTCGATGCCAGCCCCTGTATGCCAGCTGTTGTACTGTACGACTGTACTTTTCAAGGTACTTACTGTACTGTATGGTTAAAATTGTTTTCTTTATTTTTTGTATTTGTTTTTTATGTATTATTTCTGTGAAAAGTATTATAAACCTATTACAGTGCAGTACTATGTAGTCGACTGTGTTAGTTAGGTACCTAGGCTAACTTTGTTGGACTAATGAACAAATTGGACTTACGAACGTGCTCTCGGAATGGAACTCGTTCGTACGTAGGGGACTGACTGTAATAGATTTGTGTTGTAAGCCACTAAGTCAACGGTAATTTGTTACAGCAGCAACAGAAAAAGAATATACCTTCTCAGCTACTATGGAAGCGAAGTCCCCTCTTCTCACTAGGCAAGACAATCCCAGATTCACTAGCCTTGGTTCCTCCTCTGACAGCAGGGGGAACAGCCGGAAAGAGAGGCTCACTTGCATAAGACACAACTTCTGTGACGCGGTCATCATGCAGCACAATATAATTCCACCTCCTTCGTTTAAAATATGTACAACTTCAATGACATTTTAGTTCACCCTAGACATTTCCCCTCTAGCAATCACTGTTGGGTAATACATTTTACTTGAAATAAGAATAAGGCTCCATTATATATACTACCAAATGTAAAATAGACAGCTAGTGTGAAGCAGCCGCATAGCACAGGGAGATCAGCTCATTGCTTTGTGACCACCTACAGGGGTGGGATAGGGAGGGTGGGAGGGAGACGCAAGAGGGAAGAGATATGGGGATATATGTATATGTATAGCTGATTCACTTTGTTATACAGCAGAAACTAACACACCATTGTAAAGCAATTATACTCCAATAAAGATGTTAAAAAAAAAAAAAAAGAATAAGCCTCCAGAGTTTTGTTCAAATTCTTATCCCAAGCAAACTATAAGCCTGAGGCTTTCACCCAGGCTGGGTTCTCAGTGGCTGGGTGGGAACTGGGAAGAGGGAAGAGGGAAAGCTGTCACAGTGTGGGGTTGGGGGAGACCTATAACCAAGGTCAAGTAGGATGGAACAGCTGGCTTCAGAGGCGACACCAGGGTAGAGCTAGAGCAGGTTCCTGGGGCAACGGTACACAGCTGTATTGTCATGTGCAATTTGTGTTATTTTTACTGCAAACATAACTATCCTCTCTGGTCGCCACCCCTGCCCTATTTTTCTTCATAGCCCTTGTCAATTTCTAACTCTCCATAGTGTAAATTCCATGAGGACAGGGATTTATGTCTGCTGTATCCACTGCTGCATATATTCAGCTTCTAGAGTAGCACACACAGTAGGCCCTCAATAAAGTATTAACTGGGAAAAAAGGTGAGTGATCACATTTGGACTTTAAAACGTTTGCGGGGGCTTCCCTGGTGGTGCAGCGGTTGAGAATCCGCCTGCCAACGCAGGGGACACGGGTTCGAACCCTGGTCTGGGAAGATCCCACATGCCGCGGAGCGACTGGGCCCGTGAGCCACAACTACTGAGCCTGCGCGTCTGGAGCCCGTGCTCCGCAACAAGAGAGGCCGTGATAGTGAGAGGCCCGCGCACCGCAATGAAGAGTGGCCCCCGCTCGCTGCAACTGGAGAAAGCCCTCGCACAGAAACGAAGACCCAACACAGCCAAAAAAATAAAAAATAAATAAGTTAAAAAAAAAAAAGTCATAAAAAAAAAAGTTTGCGGGGGTGGGTGGGTAAGAGTGTACATTGGCCTAACATAGTAACTCATTTGAGAGATGGTAATGATTGGACTAAAGTAGTGAACGTTACTCTCATAAAGGACTATAGCACAGAATTTACAAATGATAATAACATATGTGATATTCTTTATGGTTAATTCCACATAGCAAATGGATTCTAAATTCCACATAGCAAGTTGATTCTCACAATATGTTTTCATTTATTTTGGCAGAACTCTTACATGTATAGAGAAACTGTGTTTCAACTAATGAAATTTCTGACATGAATACTGGTTGATATTTTTGTTTGTAAGAGAGACAAAAGTGAGATAATGAAGATGCGTGTGAGAACCTCACTCATTGGTCAATGGCCTGACCTATTTCTTTGCTGAATGGGCTAATAATTTTTGAACAATGGAAGACTATTTTCTCAAAATTTTAAGTTATTCTTACCATAATGGCTAAAGGCATAACACACAAGTTTAAATGTTAATACATTTCCTACAACTCTTTCTTAATTGTAGACAACTAACAGAGCAATAAATCAAGCTCCATTCGGTAACATTTGCCAGTTTCCATGGTGAAACTATCCTCACCGTGGCAGACTTCAAGCTGCCAGTGTGACATCACTGAAGGCAGAGTGGGGAAAGAATACAAGCCAGATAGGATTTCCACCATGAAGGTATCACAGCTGAAAATAATCTCAAGGGCACAGGTAATAGTAAAGTGTAGTAAAAGAGTTAGGAAGTGATGGTTTTGAATATTTATTACCTTGGCTTTAGTATCATTTATTTACTCATACATTAATATCATTTAATTTTTAATCATTAAATTTTTATAATTTGATATTTAACAACCAGCTCACAAAATTCTGGAAAATTTAACAATCAGCTGTCATGAGTCTATACGAGCCAACTCTGGCACACAAGTAGCACAGAAAGAGAGGTTCCAGGAATGATGCTAGAAGCTTGGCTTGCATAACCAGATAGATGGTTTGTCACTCACTTAGAAAAGAAGCACAGTGGAGAATCACTCCAGCATGGACAGGGGAGGTAAGCCTTTGGAATCATGAAATTAGAATCAGACATGTCAACAAAACTTCCAAGTGGAGATACCCAGTTAACAGTTGGATACATACATCTGGAGCTCAGAGGAAGACAAGGGATGGAGAAATAAAGTCGTGAGTCATTGGTTTGAAGATGAAAAGCAGCTGTGGGCAGGGGGGAGATTCCCCAGGGAGAGAGTATACAGTGAAAAAAGAGGTGTTAGGTCCAAGCCTTGAAACACTACATTCAAGGGCCAGATAAGGACAAGCCTGCAAATTAAATGGAGGATGGTCCACTCAAGGGATGAGTGGAAACCCAGATGTGGTACTACAGAGGCTGAGAACAGAGGCTGCTGCAGGAAGTCAACAGCGTTGAAAACTCCCAAGAGGTTTAAACGAGCTGAGAACTTGAGGTTATTGATGACTTTAATAAGAACTACTTCAATGCAATGTTGGGCGGGATCCAGGTTGCAGAGAACTGAGGAGCAAACCGAAAGTCAGCAAAAAGAGACAGAAAGTATAATTTTTTTCTTTCTAGAAGCTGGACAACAAAAAGGTGAAAAAGGATAGACTCAGATGTGGGGCAGTGCAGAGTTGAGGAAGGGTATTACTTTATGGAAAATAAAAAAACCTGTTGGAGTCCAAAAGCCAATGGATAGTATCCAGTAGAAAGGTATAATGTTCCAGGGAGAATGCAAATAAGAACCTGGGAGGATTCCAAAAATAGATCCGAAGGCATGTGGGACTTTATTATATATTTATGGTGAACATTTCATATCATAGGGGAAACATGATAGCCATTCAGAAAAAGAAATTATGAACCTATACTTAAAACCATAAATCAAAATAAATTCCAGAATTTTTAAAAAAAAAGAAATTATAAAAGTATCATAAATAAGTGTGGATGAATTGAATTTAATTATCTTAAAGTTCAAAAGGCCTCTTTAAGTATGACAATAAACCTAGAGGCCATAAAAGAGAAGATGGATAAATTTGATGACATGAAAGGTTTTTTTTTATCTGCCCAACAAAACACCATAATCAAAGTACAAGACAAATGAAAAACTCTGAAAAATTTTCAACTCATATCACAAAGAGCTAACTTCCTGAAAAAAGAAAAAGCACCTATAAAGCCATATAAAATGCAACAAGTCAATGGAAAAATGGATAAAGATTATAACAGTTTTCAGAAAACAAAACCTCAAATGTCAGCTCTTAAGTGAAGTTCAATGTCACTGCTTATAGAAAAAAGTGCAAAATGAAACTATATTGTCATACCATTTTTTAATCTATAATATAAGATTGAAAAAATTTTTGCCTTTGTTTACACACTGAATTTGAGGGGAAGCCAGGAAATGGAGCATTTCATTTACTGGGTTGTTCAGTGTAAATGGGCAGCAGAGTCTTGGTGGGCACAACTGGGTTTTTAAAAATTACAAATAAACCTACATTTTGAATTTGCAGTTCCACTCCTGCGAGTTTACCCTACAACCTTGAGTGACAAAATGCTATATTTTGTCAATTTTTTAGATGCATCTTGGAAATTGGAATGAGTTTTATAATAAGTGCTGCAGCAATTTTTCTTTGTTAATGGCACATACAATAGGAATCATTATCAAAACATCTTAGATCGGCTGATGTCAGTTTGTAGAAGATCATTCTTATAGCAGGATTCAGGAAAAACAATGAAAGCAAAGCAGGAAACAGTGATATATATATCTATATATAGTCTATATATATATATAGATATCTATATACAGTCACACCTAACCATTAGCTTGTATATGTGTATAATAGCTTGTATATGGGTATAATAGCTCTGGCAGGATTCTGGTAACCTTGGCTGCCTGTAGGTGAAGGGAGCTGGGTGGCTGGAGGACAGATCTGGAGGATAACTTCATTTTCTTTTCTTTTTTTTAAAATAAATTTATTTATTTTTATTTTTGGCTGTGTTGGGTCTTTGTTACTGCGCACGGGCTTTCCCTAGTTGGGGTGAGCAGAAGCTATTCTTCGTTGTGGTGTGTGGGCTTCTTATTGTGGTGGCTTCTCTTGTTGTGGAGCACAGGCTCTAGGCGCGTGGGCTTCGGTAGTTGTGGCATGTGGGCTCAGTAGTTGTGGCGCACAGGCTTAGTTGCTCCGCAGCATGTGGGATCTTCCCGGACCAAGGCTTGAACCCGTGTCCGCATTGGCAGGCGGATTCTTAACCACTGTGCCACCAGGGAAGCCCTTCATTTTCTTTTGTATTTTATAAACGTTGTGCAAATGAATAATCTAAAAATTGTAAAAATGTATCATCTAAAAATGCATGTTATTAAAAATCAATCATCCACACTGTAAACATTGTTTTGTCTTGGCTTCACAATTATGCTCACCTTTTTTTTTAACTGACTAGATCCTACATTAGCCACTGGGCCTGGAGAATAAGAAGGAAAGAAAATTTGTGCCACAAAATTATTCTTTATTCTGAGTCTAGACATAGCAGGAAGTCCTCAATTCAATAACTGAATGTCCTTTCTATACTCTCGGTAATGTATTTAATATCATAAAATCCCTTCGAAAAAGTATGATTTGGGGCGACTAGGCGGACATTCCTTAAAACTGAGTCTAGTTCTAATAAACTTTTAAAAAATCCTCATTACTTTTCTGATCATAAAAGCAACACCCTCCGAGGAAAAAAAAAGAAAGAAAAGCTATAGAAATTGCTGCTGCTGTAGAAGATGGAAATGCCTTTAGCAAGGGTGGGAGCCAGGGATGTAGTCAGGTCCAGGAATGGCTGTTGCAAGCAGTTTTTAGAATTTAAAGAACCGTGATCTTACATGTTGACAGGGGCATGGTGACCCAACTAATGCCACACCGTGGCATCAAACGTTCTCCAAGTCAAACACTGTGTGAAACGGTCCTGTTTCCTGTCCAGATGGCCTGCCACGACTGGTGCCACTCGGGAGGACCAGATCTCCCGCCCTGGTCTGCAAGTTCCTTGAGGCCATCTTTATATTCTCACAGCCAAGCTGGTGCCTGACACATGGGGTGGTCAGCATGAAGAGGGGGCGTAGGATAGTGGAAATCCTGCCAACCAGGAGAGAGACCCAACTCACCCCCCTGAGACTGCAGGTAGAGGGGTCTGAGTTGGTTACCCAATACCTGAGTCCTGGTGCATCACCCATAAAGTGGCTGTAACAACACTCCTCTTTCTGTGGAAACTTAAAAAAGATCTATGCACAGGCGGTCGCACAGATCCAGGAACAAAATCAGGGCACAGTGTATTTTTTTTTGACTATGGTGATCATCACTGGGAAGGAATCTGGGCTGATGGGCAGAGTGGGGTGTGCACCACCCCCAGGGGACCGTGAGGGGGCCATGATTGTGTTCTTAGGATGTGGTGCCCCCAAGCCGGTCTCCACCCAGCCATCCCCAAAGGAGACACACAACGCTCCGCAAGTGAAGTGAAAACCTGCATTGCTGGAGCGTCTGTCTGAAACTAGGAGGACGCACCTCCACCTTGTCTGCTGAGAGCTGCGGGAGAAACCACGTACCTGCAAGGATTGCTGTGGCCGCAAGCTCTAGGATGCTAATTTCGTCTGAGCCCTGAACCAGCAGTCCTGGGATCCCTCTCAGGCCCCTGGTCAGCGTCCCCACTCATCCCCACAGCAACCCTTTGCCTCCCTCCTTAAGGCTGCTCCCCACTGCCTGCTGGGTTCTTAGGAGACAACCTTACCGTCTGTTTCACAGAGAACTCAGAAGTTGCTTATGGAGACACAGGTCACGTACCATACAATTTGCCCATTTGAAATGTACAGTTCAATGCTTTTATAGTATATTCACAGAGTTGTGTAACCATCACCTCCATCAATCATAGGACATTTTCATCACCCTGAAAAGAATCCCTGGACCCATAAGTACTCCCTCCCCATTTACCAGTTACCCCATCCCCAGCCTAGGCAACCACTAATCTACTTTATGTATGTGTGTATTTGCCTATTCTGGACACTTCATAAAAGTGGGATCATACAATATGTAGCCTTTGTGACTGGCTTTTTTCACTCAGCAGAATGTTTTCAAGATTCATCTATTTTGTTCCATGTGTCAGTGCTTCTTTCCTTTCTATGGCAGAATAATATTCCACTGTCTGAATAGACTACGTTTTATTGATCTATTTATCAGTGATGGACATTTGCCTTGTTTTTCCTTTTTGCTATTATGGGGGGAAAAAGCTGCTATAAACATTCTTGTACAGATTTTCCTGTGGACATATGTTTTTATTTGTCTTGGGTATACACTTAGGAGTGGAATTGCTGACTCATGGTTACTGTACGTTTAGGTACTTGAAGAATTGCCAGATTGGGACTTCCCTGGTGGTCCAGTGGTAAAGAATCCATCCTGCAATGCAGGGGACGCGGGTTTGATCCCTGGTCGGGGAATTGAGATCCCACATGCTGCGGGGCAACTAAGCCCGTGCATCACAACTACTGAGCTTGTGTGCCTCAACTAGAGCCCACAAGCCACAAACTACAGAGCCCATGCACCCTGAAGCCTGCGCACCACAACTAGAGAGAGAAAACCCTCACGCCACAACTAGAGAGAAGCCCGAGCACCGAAACTAGGGAGAAACCGCAGTGCCACAACAAAGATCCCACGTGCAGCAACTAAAGACCTGATGAAACCAAAAAAAAAAAAAGAAGAAGAAAAAGAATGAACAGATTGTTTTCAAAGTGGCTGCATCATTTTCATGCCCACCTGCAGTGGATGAGGGTTGCAATTTCTCCATATGCTGACCAACACCTGTTATTGTCTGAAGCTTTATCTCATGTGGTTTTGATTTGCAGGGCTAGTCTTCAAGTTCTTGAACCACCTCTCTCACTACTACAAAATAGGATTATATTTTAGGTAAAATATAAATAAAAATATAATAGTAACGTATAATACATAAAACACAATAAAAATATAATAGAAATTTAGTAGAAAAACAAGCAAACCCTAAATACCTGCATTAAGAAATTTGTAAATGCATTATGACACATTTATTTAGTGGCAGCAGTTTAAAAGGATGAAGTTAAGTCTTTGGTATTGACATTGAAACATCTGATGTCAGCATGCAAAACATGTGCTGACGACACCAGTCTACCAGATCCTTCCCTTCTCAAAGGAGGGTTCCTTCTTTCTGAGCCAGGTCCATCCCTGCCGTGAGTCCTGGACCCCATTCCCTCACACCTCTTGGACACTTCCTTTCCATCATTTGCATCCCTTTTCTTATTTTTATCATCGACCATAGAAAAACTCCCGTTCTGCAGGTGTTTCCTCCACAGACATTCGATGGGGCAAAGATTCAGAGGCAAGCGACGGGAAGAATTCCAGTCCTGCTTCCCCCTTAGCAAGCTGCGTGCCTTGCACTTCGTTTTGTCATCTGCAAAGTCCCTTCCTCCTGAGGCTGTGGCCACGATGGTGTGAGTTGATGTCTCTGAAGCAGTCAGAGCGGTGCCTGGCACATAGTAAACGCTAGTGTTTGCGATCATAGTTACTATTGTCAACACTGTGTTCACAACTTGAATAAATAATACGTGCAAATGATACAAAACGTAAGATAAAAACGTTATGCAGGAGGATGCAAGTTTCTCTCCAACCACCTTACCCCAGCCTTACCCCAGAGGCAAGGACCATTACCAACTGCTGGTATATCCTCACAGAAATGGATATTCTGTACTTCATGCGAGAAAATCGTGGGACTGAAAATTATACACACAAGAGCCTCCTGAGCACAATATTCTTACTCTTGATTTTTTTTTTCATTTCATATTTATTTTGGAGATGTTTCAGTGTCGGTACCAAAGATTTACCTCATCCTTTTCAACTGCTGCCACTAAACGAATGTGTCATAATGGATTTACCAGTTTCTTGAATAAGCTATCTAGGGTTTGTTTGTTTCTTTTTTTTCTACTGGCTATTATGAAAAAAAAATCATCTTGCAAGGCCTTGCTCAGGTATGAACTTATATATGTGTGAAAATATCTGTAGATAAATGACTAGAAGAGGAATTTCCAGGTCAAAGGAGAGCTGTACTTTCATTTTATAATTAAATATTATAAATATATGATATTAACACATTAGTAAGTAATATGATTGATATATGAAATATCATAAATACATAATTGTAAGTAAATATAATTTAACATAATTAAAATTTATCATAAATATTACCAAATTTGCCTTCAGATGTGCCAAGTGATAATTCCCAGCCACAAAACAGGAGCCTGTCTCTTTCCTCCTATTTTCCCTCAAAAGTTTTGTCATCTTTGATCCATGTCAGTTTGGTTGGTGAACAACAGAACTGGGGTATAGTTTCAATTTGCATGATTCTTTTTTTTCCTATTATCTTTTTTTTAAATCTTTATTTTATAATGGAGCATAGTTGATTAACAATGTTGTGTTAGTTTCAGGTGTACAGCAAAGTGATTCAATTATACATATACATGTATCTATTCTTTTTCAAATTATTGTCCCATTTAGTTTATTACAGAATACTGAGCAGAGTTCCCTGTGCTATACAGTAGGTCCTTGTTGGTTATCTATTTTAAATATAGTAGTGTGTATATGTCAATCCCCAAAACTCCCAATCTATCCCTCCCCCCAACCTTCCCTCCTGGTAACCATAAGTTCATTCTCTAAGTCTCTGAGTCTGTTTCCGTTTTGTAAATAAGTTCATTTGTATCATTTTTTTAGATTCTACATATAAGTGATATCATATGATATTTGTCTTTCTCTGTCTGACTAACTTCACTTAGTATGATAATCACCACGTCCATCCATGTTGCTGTAAATGGCATTATTTCATTCTTTTTAATGGCAGAGTAATATTCCATTGTATATATGTACCACATCTTCTTTGTCCGTTCATTTGTTGATGGACATTCAGGTTACTTCCACGTCTTGGTTACTGTAAACACTACTGCAGTGAACACTGGGGTGCATGTATCATTCAGAACCATGTTTTTCTCCAATATATGCCCAGGAGTGGGATTGCTGGATCATATGGTAGCTCTATTTTTAGTTTTTTAAAGGAATCTCTGTACTCTTCTCCATAGTGGCTGCACCAGTTTACATTCCAACCAACAGTGTAAGAGGGTTCCCTTTTCTCCACACCCTCTCCAGCATTTATTGTTTGTAGATTTTTTTATGATGCCCATTGACTGGCCATTCTGTGAGGTGATATCTCTTTGTAGTTTTTTTCTAATATTTATTAATTTTATTTATTTGTTTTTTATTTTTGGCTGAGTTGGGTGTTAGTTGCAGCATGCGAGCTCTTTGTTGTGGTGTGTGGGCTTCTCTCTAGTTGTGGCCCACAGGCTCCAGAGCGCATGGGCTTTGTGGTTTGCAACATGTGACCTCTCTAGTTGAGGCAAGTGAGCTCAGTAGTTGTGGTGCATGGGCTTAGTTGCTCCGCGGCATGTGGGATCTTAGTTCCCCGACCAGGGATCGAACCCATGTCCCCTGCACTGGAAGGTGGATTCTTTACCACTGGACCACCAAGGAAGTCCCACTCTTTGTAGTTTTGATTTTCGTTTCTCTAATAATTAGAGATGTTGAGCACATCTTTTCATGTGCCTCTTGGCCATCTGTATGTCTTCTTTGGGGAAATGTCTATTTAAGTCTTCTGCCCATTTTTTGATTGGGTTGTTTGTTTTTTTGATATTGAGCCACATGAGCTGTTTGTAAATTTTGGAGACTAATCCCTTGTCAGTCACATCACTTGCAAATATTTTCTTCCATTCTGTGGGTTGTCTTTTCGTTTTGTCTATGGTTTCCTTTGCTGTGCAAAAGCTTTTGAGTTTAATTAGGTCCCATTTGTTTATTTTTGTTTTTATTTCCATTACTCTAGGAGATGGCTTGAAAAAGATACTGTAGCAATTTATGTCAGAGTGTTCTGCCTATGTTTTCCTCTAAGAGTTTTATAGTATCTGGTCTTACATTTAGGTCTTTAATCCATTTTCTGTATGGTGTTAAAGAACGAACTGAGTGAGAAGGAACACATTTCCATGTGTTTAGAAGTTTGTATTTGTGTTGGGAGGAATGGTAGAAACTGTCTCTGTAAATATCCCTTACTCAATCTCTATTTTATTGTAAGCATTTTTTCATTGGTTTGTTAGAAAAATTAACACTTTTATCCTGATAAAAATTGCAAATATTTTTGCAAGATGGCCATTTGTGTTTCAAATTTCTTTGTGAAGTTTATCCCATTTCAGAGGTTTATGTAGTTGAATTTATCAAGCCAGGTCTCATGTAACACTTACAGAGAAATTCCTCATTTTGTATTTTCTTTTAGTATTTTCATTGTTTCATTTTTGTATATTTATAGCTTGAGCTATTGAAAATTTGTTTTCTACAATTTATTTTTTCCAAATACTACATAGTTATCTCCACAATCCTTACTTAATAATTAGTGTTTTCCTCTCTAATTTAAAATATCATCTTTAAATTCTTATATCTAATTGTGTCTACATATGAGGCACTTTTCCCATTACCTGTCTTTTCTAATGCCAGCATCACACTGATTGAATTGTTGCAATTTTATTTAAAAATTATTTTTCGGAAAGCTTATTTATTTCTCTCTTTAAAAAATTGCTATTAGGTTTTTATTTTGATGATATTAAATGTATACATTAACTAAGGGAGAATTGACAACTCTATAAAGCTGAGTTCTGTCTCAGCGTAGAGTACGCTTTTCCATCTGTCAAGTCTGTCACATTCTTTCACAGTGTTTTAACATTTTCTTCATCATGATCTTCACTGTTTCTTGGGAAATTTATCCCCGGTTATGTCATTTTTTTGATGTCATAAATGGGTTTTTTCTTCCACTGTAACCTCCCTCTGCTGTGTATAAGACAGTAATTGATACCTGTATATTAACAGTTTTATTCTGACACTTTCTAGTTCCTCTTACTGCATGTTATTGCTTTTCAAGTGTTTCCTCTTGGTTTTCCACATTATTTTCCACAATAAAAAGTTACTTCATCCACCCCTTATTTCTTTCTTCCTTCTAATTAAATTGGCCATTAGCTACAGATTAAAATAAATAAGAGTGGTAATATTTAACATTTGTATTCCTGACTATAGGGGGAGGTTTCCAACGTTTCCCTATGAAGCATTAGAGTGGCTTTTGGATTGAGATTAATATTTTTTAAATATTTTATTGTGAATATTTTAAAACATGCAGAAAATTAGAAAGTATAGTAAAATAAACATCATAAACCTAATATCCTAGAGTCAACAATTGTTAACACCCTATCTTATTTGCTTCACACATACACACTATCTATATCTATATCCAGATGATTTAAAGTAAATTACAGAAATCATGGATCACCAAAAAATAAAGATATTCCTCTACATAGACACAAATCATTAGCCAACATAACAAAATTAATTATTATAATACCCAGCTCATTTTCAAATATGTCCAGTTGATCCCAAATGGTTTTTATGGCAAGAAACAATCAGAGATCACAAATTGTATTTGGTTGCTATATCTTAAGTTGGATATATTTCATATTGATGAGAAGGTGTATAGTTGTTTTTTTCTTATTAATAATTTAGATGTTGAATTTATCAAATGTCTTTTCAGCATTATAAGCTTTTTCTTTTTTGCTCTTTTAATGTGGTGAATTATTACTCAAAAATTTCCTAATATTGAAGGAACTTTTTATTATGCGAACAGAACTCTCTGGTATTATTTTTTTCAGTGTGTTGCTTAATGTCACTAAGTGAGATTTGCCTATGGTTTTTGTTTTTCATACTATTTTTTTTTTACCTTTGAGGACAAAGCTATGTTTGTTTCAATTTTGTAAAAAGTAAGATTTTCTTGTTTATCTATGCTCTGATATAATTTAAATAGCACTGGAGATGACTCTGCTTCCATTATGGTGATGCATTACCCGTGCAAACACCTGTAAACACTGGGAACAATGTAAATTTTACTCTCCACTCTGTATCACTTTCATGTTTCACCTTCTTCTCTCTTGCTATCTCTTCCCTGAGCTCTTGAATGTCTGATTTTTTTGTTTATTTTACTTTACATTGCTTGACAATGCTAACTGAATTAAGATTAATATTTCATAGATTTTCTGAAGATATGCTCAGCCTCAATTTCCATCTGTTCCATGACAACTTTCTTTTGCTGAGTGTTCTTGACCTGCCATTTTTTGTCACTTTTTCTTGAAGTGCCTTTAGATAGATTCTATGGCAGTTTATTATTGATTAGTTATCTCAAATAAGGTGAGCTCTTCTCTTTTTAACCATTTGTTTATTAAAGTGTAGTTAATTTATAATGTGTTAGTTTCAGGTGTACAGCAAAGTGATTCAGTTATATGTATTCTTTTTGTATATTATATATAATATGTATATATATATGTGTATATATATATATATACTTTTTCAAATTCTTTTCCATTATAGATTACTACAAGATACAGAATATAGTTCCCTGTGCTATACAGTAGGACCTTGTTGTTTATCTCTATTGTATATAGTAGTGTGTATCTGTTAATCCCAAATTCCCAATTTATCCCTCCCCGTTTTCCTCTTTGGTAACCATAAGTTTATTTTCTACGGTTACGAGCCTATCTCTGTTTTGCAAATAAATTCACTTGCATCGTTTTTTTTTTAGATTCCACATATAAGTGATATCATGATATTTGTCTTTCTCTGTCTGACTTAGTTCACTTAATATGATAATCTCTAGGTCCATCCAGGTGAGTTCTTTGTAAACCACCTACTAGTAGGACTTGTCGGTGGAAGAGGGATCCAGACCACCTTCCAAGCTAGGGGAAATTTTCCTTCTTATCTAAGGTTATGAATATGGATTAATTACTTTAGCCTTTACTTCTCCCAGCCAATGAAGATCAGAAGATGCTCAAAGGAAAGATATTTTTCTTCTTGCCTGCACCATATCCCTACTAGGCAGATTTCTGAATGCGCCAACTCTTGGGTTTGGAATAAGCCATTTATCCCATCCTGGGATGGAGTCACGGTTCTCACTCACAGCGTTTGTGTGCAGAAGAAGAGAGAAGAAAGACAGAAAATAACATGGATTGGGCTTCCCTGGTGGCGCAGTGGTTGAGAGTCTGCCTGCCAACGCAGGGGACGCGGGTTCGAGCCCTGGTCTGGGAGGATCCCGCGTGCCACGGAGCAGCTGGGCCCGTGAGCCACAACTGCTGAGCCTGCGCATCTGAAGCCTGTGCTCCACGGCAAGAGAGGCCGCGACAGTGAGAGGCCCGCGCACCGTGATGAGGGGTGGCCCCCGCTTGCCGCAACTGGTGAAAGCCCGCGCACAGAAACGAGGACCCAACACAGCCAAAAATATAAATAAATAAATAAATAAAAAGAAAAAATTAAAAGAAAAGAAAAGAAAATAGCATGGATTGATTCTCCCATGTGTGTCAGACACTTTGCTAGGCTGTTTGTGTATATCATCACATTTAATTCTCAGAACAATTTCATGAGTTAAGTATTATTCCTGTTTTTCAGAAGGACAACTTGGAGCAAAGAGGAATAAGTTCCTTGGCCCCGATTAAAGATCCAGTACATGGGATTCTGATGGCTCTAACGTTCACTCTTGGCAGGATCTCCCAAGGCCTCCCAAGCTGAGTTTCTTCATTGCTCCTTATGTCTAAACAGTGTTATTTAGATAAAGACTCTCTGATCACAGTGACAATCACAAAGATGCTCCTGTTACTCTGACAGGTGTCACTTCTCTCCACTTTGCTTTTTGCCTCTCCTCCCCATTTGCCAGTTGCTATAATGCCTTTGACTTAGTGGGATGGGTCTTCTGTATCAGTCCTTCTCTGATTAAAGCATTGCTCTGCACTCCCCCTGCACGGTTGCTAGGAGACTATGCCCAGCCTCGCCAGGGGCGCTATTTTTTCAAGACTCAAACCTTCCTTGCCCTGAGCCACAGCATGGCTCCTGGTTGGGGTGTAGACCCATGTAGAAATGAACAGATGATCTGACACCTTCTGCTGCCCGGCTGCCCATCACTGTGCTCCACCCACCTGGAGCCCTGACACCCTGACACTCATTGTTGCCAAATTTTAATGAATGACTTTCCTTACTGGGAACAGAAGTCCTGGAACAGGAGAGGTATGCTGGGTTCGTGATGGAGAGCAAAAGGCTCAGGCTTTGTGGTCAGAGGGCTCTGTTTTGTTCTCTTGCTCATTTGGCAAGTAAACTTAGGTGTACCCTCCTGAGTTAAGTTATTCTCCCATAAAACAGGGCAGAAACATTTGTCCTGCCTACCTGTTGTGAGGTTCAAAAGAGAGCATGATGAGAAAACATTCTGAAAATTATAACATAATAAATGTTCTGTTATTAACAATAGTATCACGGTTGATATTAATAGGATAAATGGACGGTGAGAGAAAGCCTACTGAGTTACATCAAATAGATCATGCTGTTCCTCAGCATTGCAGGGTGATGGGGAAGGTGGTTTCTGCAGGCAGGTGTCTAGTGTGAATCCTGCTAACACCTCTTCCTACCTGTGTGAACTTCAGTGTCTCTAACTGTAAAATGTGTGTTAGTCTATGTATTTCATTGAGGTAAGAATCAAGGGAGAAAATCCTTCTGTGATGCTCACCATAATGCAGCTCAGTCAGTGTAAACCATTATTGTTATTGTTGTTGTGTTTAGCTGAACTGAGTCAATTAATAGAATTAGAAGGAGGGCCCAGAAGAGCGGCACAGGGACCCCTCCCTCCATTGTAAGGTGAGGTCCTAACCATGCAGGTCTAGAAACTCAACCTCAGTGGGCTCATTCTCACTAATTAAATTGACAGGAGATCAGTTCAAAACCAAGGTGTGAAATTCTTTCTTTTTTAATAAATAAAAAAATAAATAAATTTATTTATTTATTTTTGGCTGTGTCGGGTCTTCGTTGCTGTGCACGGGCTTTCTCTAGTTGTGGCGAGCGGGGGCTACTCTTTGTTGTGGTGTGCAGGCTTCTCATGGAGGTGACTTCTCTTGTTGCGGAGCACAGGCTCTAAGCACATGGGCTTCAGTAGTTGCAGCACATGGGCTCAGTAGTTGTGGCTCACGGGCTCAGTAGTTGTGGCTCGTGGGCTCTAGAGCGCAGGCTCAGTAGTTGTGGCACACGGGCTTAGTTGCTCCGCGGCATGTGGGATCTTCCTGGACCAGGGATCGAACCCATGTCCCCTGCATTGGCAGGCGGATTCTTAACCATTGCACCATCAGGGAAGTCCCCCAAGATGTGAAATTCTTAATCAGCAGTGGGGAATAAGGCTGGTTAACATCTGGCAACGCTGTTTGGAGGATGCCTCCAAAAGAGTGTTATTCAGTAGGAAAGGAGAGAGATCAAAAGACCGGGGAAGGCTTGAAGGCTGAGAAGGGAGGAAGGGCAAACAAATTTGGCCTCTCCAGGATCACAGATGCTCTGCCCGGTGTCCTTGGCTGGCATTTCCCTCAAGACATGGCCCAACCCTATTGCCGCAACTTTAGCCACCAGCTGTGGCCTCTGTCTAGCACTGCTGCCAATTTCCCACCCAGGTTTTGTTCATTTCATTCTAGCTTTTGGTCACTCATGGCCGCTTGTTTGGGAACCATTTAGCAGAAGCCTCCGAGAACAATGCAATTTCTAGTTGTCTTGATGTTTGCTGCCCTGGCAGGGTCCCTTAGACCTACCTTGACTATAACAAGACAAAAACACCCTGGTTTTTTGACACTCCTTTGTTCTGTCTCTGATTCTTGTACACATCCGTAATTTACTCCCCCTTTTTTTTTTCTAAGAACATTTCACAGTATAAACTGTGGCATGGAAAATGGTGTGTTTCTTCTGGTTCCAGAGGAAAGGAAAGCTGTAAATAATTTAAAGTTCTTGCTGTGAAAATTACCCAAACAGAAAGTGCCTTTTTTTATGCTTGGCACTGAGGATGGTAAAATAAGAAATTGTGCCAATTTTCCTACAGGTGAAGTCTCACCTTCTTTATAAAGTAAGCGATTTGACTCTGAAATAAACAATGTAATGAGATTTCTTGTAGAGCATGCCAGCATTAATGAAGGGTCATAGGAATAATGGCCCACATTTACCTTTCTCAAAAAGGAAAAAAAGACTCACAGAATTACTGATTGAAATTGTGTGCCCGGGACTATTAGGTCACACCCCAGAGCTCAAAGACTGTGCCCACTAGTAGCATTTATGTTACCACAACTGTCCAGGTAAGCACACCAAACGTACATGGAAAGATACTTTTTTGTAGCACAGAATTCTGATTTGCATATTGCTGAATTTCTACAAGCCACTATGTTTTGAAATAGCAATCTGACCTATTTTTCACCCCTTAAATAATGAGTCATCATAAAATAGGGCCATGGCTAGTTTCACCTGACCCTCTGTGTGCTGTGAGCACCTCCAGAGATGCCCTGCTATCTCTGCCAGGGCTGCAGAAACTTCTTCCTTTATCTCCAGATGAGCAGTGAGGCTGGCAAGGCTCCATTCTCACAAACCAGAAGGTCTCAGGGCAAGAGAAGGAGAGAAGCCGTCTTGCCTGGGCTCTTGTCCCAGGGCAACCTGTGTTGGGGACACATAATGGAAAGAGAAATGGACTCGTGGTCTCCCGTCTATGTACCATTTTGTAAAAAGGGCTGCTTTGCTTCCCTGGACACCAGACCAATGGCTCCCATATCAGCTAAGCAGTTCCAGATTTCATCCTTCATAAGCCATGAAGGACTGGGTCATCAGCCTTTATAAAGACAGAGCACAAGCATTAGCAAAGAGCCAAATAGACATCAAGGATCATAATAAAAATGATTTGCCAAGAGCTTCTAAATATCATAAAATACACATACAACTAGAATTTGTTTCTGGTGGGAGCTATCAATCCCTCTCACCAGAGAGCTGGCTCCATCCTTAGGTGACAAATGTTCAGTCTCTTTACTTCCCCAACTCTGGTTCTCCTGCAGGATGCCCAATTGCTGAACAGTTCTGAGCAGGTGTTGAAAGGCCAGAGGGATGAGTCCTGACAGGTGGGAATGAGTTAGGCTGATGTTTTCCACAAAAAAAGATGAAAGAAAGAAAGAAAGAAAGAAGGGAAGAAGGAAGGAAGGAAGGAGGGAAGGAGGGAAGGAATGAAGGAGGGAAGGAAGGGAAGAAGGAAGGAAAGAAGGAAGGAAGGGAAGAAGGAAGGAAGGGAGGGAGGAAGGGAGGAAGGGAGGGAGGAAGGAAAGAAAGGAGGGAGGGAGGGAGGGAGAGAGGAAGGGGAAATTAAAAGAAAGCAACAAATACTGCCTCCTGTAAAACCGTTTCCACCGTTGTAGTGGGAGAGGTGTCATGGTTTTCCTGACTACAGGAGACAAAAGAATAAACCCTCAGCTATTTCACCTGAAAACCCCCCTATCGCTCCATGTCGCTCACTGTGCTGAGCGGGTCCCCGGGCAGCTGCCCTGCAAGCCGTCTCTTGACCAGCTTGTCCCACCTTCCCGTTTCCGTCCTGACGGCGCTTCCTTGGGGAGACCGTCTGTGACCCCTGAAGCAGGCTGGGTCTTTCCCTTACATGTTCCTTACATATTGTGGTTACACATCTTCCTTCAGGTTCTTTCTTCTCCAGTAAATTATACACTCTGTGGGAGGAGAGATTTTATCTGTTTATTCATCGTCTCATTCCCAGAGCCATCTGGTCAACCCTCCATGACAATTACTCAATCGATGAGCTCAGGGGATCTCCCTGAAGACTTTTAAGCTCATTTATGTGCAGGTGACAGGGTCTGTGTTCTCCTGAGACTGAAGAGGACGGTGTACCCTGTCTTAGACTCTTCCCAGGTCAGCCATATGCTCGGCTATTGCAAACATGGCTTGGTTGGATCCTGGGATCTCAAGGGAAGACCAGTGACCAATCCACAGGGGAGTTTCCTCAGCTGCCTGCCTCAGCAACTTCTCAGCCTGAGTCCCAAGTACCATAAGTTTAACTTGGGTGGAATGGAAGAATCTTGAGGGCATCTCACCTAACAGTGAAGTCAGGCAGGGCCATGTCTATGCTGTCCTAGAGAAACAGAGCCATTAGTCTGTTAAATATTTCCAGAAAGCACATCTTACCTTCCACCCTGAAACAATGGAAGTTCTCTGGTTGAAAATAAATCCCAGGGGCAGATGCATCCATTTCCCTTTCAGTAGTTTTTCTGCCTGTTGCAGATTGGAAGCTCCCAGGAGGCAGGACTTGCATTGCCTTAACTTGTGTGGTCAGAGGAAAATTACAAGCTCAATGGACACCTTTGGATGACAACTGAGCTTCAGGGCAAATTGAACCCACTTGGAAAATATCTACTTATTACCTTAAAACATCCAGAATGAGTTTCTTGTCACATGACAAAATCACAGGATAGAGTGTTTGGTAGCTAATCTTTACAATTTACTGCCATTAGGGGACTTGGCATTAAGGTTAGAATCTGACAACCTGCTTTGTCACCAACCTCCTGAAAAATGGACTTGGTCTGAATGGCCCTCTCACTGGGGATGCTCAGTGTGAATGACAGAATCCAAGCTCAGCTTCTGGTTTCTTATCATCAATTCTCCCCAGTAAATACCTAAACCTCTGAAACAGAGTGTGAGTCATGCATTTAATGTGTTTCACCTTCAAATTTTATTTCATAAATTATAAACACCTGCTTCCTAGTATCTGCTATTCAGTCTCTTCTATTCTAGGCATTTAGTAGTGACTTATAGCACTGTTTTTTTCCCCTTGGAAATAATTTAGAGTACATTGACCCCCAAAGAGTGCAATCTGAGGGAATCATAGTCTTTCCCTTAATTTTAGCACTGTTTTTAGTAATCTCCAAACGCAAAGAGCATGCTACAACTGTCCTTGACGGACAGGGAGAATAGAGCAGCTGACTGCGTGGGCTGTGTGTATAGCAAACACACAGAGAATCCAGGAAAAGATGTCCTCCATGGTCAAGGCTGCCATGACAGGGACACACAGCTGCCAGTCACTCAGCGGCAAGTGACAACTCCCTTGAGACTGATTCCAGGGGAACTTAGAAGTGTACCCACCACCTGTTACCCATAGGACCAAATTCCCACCCTGACATAATCCTTTGGGTGTAGATATTGACTCCACCAGGCTCTTTCTTAATTGTAAATATACCGTCTGTACCATGGTAGGAGGAACATGGGAATCCATACCTCTACCTAACTAAGTAGGATTTTCTGGTCGGATTTGTGGGAAGAACCCTAATGGGACATGACTCAGAAATGCTTTCTGGACAAGTGGCCACGCTGGTCTTCTTCTGTGGGACAGGAGAAGCCAACTTACACAGGGAAGACACAGGAGGAAAAGAGCAGGTTGTCAAGATCCTTAAATCATCCCTAAGTCCCAAGAGTCCCTGGAAACGGTTGGGTGTAGAGAAAACATTTGTGTGTTTCAGCAGTGTTGGGGCTTCCTGTATAAAGTTGTCTGCAAACTGGGGATCCTGGATTCAAAGCAAGCCCTGGGAAGTTAATTCACAACTGGAGAGAGAGTGTGAGAGAACCCCAGAGAGCTTTATTAACTCTGAAAGTATGTTTGCATTTCAAGGGGCTCACCTGGCCCTTGAAGGGATGCATTTACATTCTAAAGGTTAGAATGAGAACCCAAGATCCTTTCTCTTCCATCTCCTAGGAGCAAAGGTTGTTTCCTCCCTCCTTTTGGGAGGGAAGAAAGCTGCCTCTTTCTCCTGTATATGAAGAGAGAAAATTCACTCTTCACTTAGATGCAGACTTGGAAATGTGTCTGTGTAGGCCATGTGGTCTGGTTCTCATCACAACATCCCAGGGGTAAGAATTGAGGTGAGGTCATTTTTTGCTTTCTCAGTAAATAATGATCATCTGTCACTAACCTAGAGCACCTCGCGTGCACATTCAGTATAAAGTTAATAAAGACGAATATTAAAACCTAACAGCAATTCAAAGGGAAAAAGTAGCCTACTTTATTTCTCTTTAAGCTTCTCTTCTGGCCAGTCAAGGGGAGGGAAAGACTGGTTTGAAGGGAAAGAATGGGGTAAGTGGAGGGAATTCTCACTTCATCAATTTTTGTGGTCATTGCTGTTTTCTTTGCCAAATATATGGGGTTGAATTCGAGTCTGTTAAGTCAGGGATTCTCAACCTCAGCACTACTAACAATTGGGGCTGGATAATCCTTTGTTGTGGGGAGTGTCTTGTGCATTGTAGGACAGAAGATACCAATGGAAAGAACACCACTCCTACGCTGTGACAACCCAAGACTTTGCCAAATGCCCAGTAGGGGGCAAAATCGCTCCGGTTGAGAACCACCATTTTAAATGCACATGTACACGGTATGTCTATGCATTTCACACGGTAGTCATGGGTAGACTGGAGGAGCTGGTCTTAAGCAGTCGGCAAATTGGATTATTTCCTTCTAGTCTGAAGAGGCCTTCCCAGACACTCCCATATGTTAACCCAGGTAAATGGTAACCAAACCTTTTAGCCCACAGTGATAGATCTCCATCTACAAATACCGCTGGGAAAGGTATCACAGCCATATAGGTCCACTTGAAAGAGCACATGAGACAAATGGCTGGCATGCAGACTCTCTTCCTGAGCTCAGCATTTGATAGAGAGGAAGGCATCAGATTCCTGAAGGGAAAAGGGAGACTAATGTGATAGGCAAAGGATACAGAAGTCAAAGACCAGTGGTGCCAAGGCCTAGATTCACTTAATACAAAATGTTGCAAAGAACGAGCACCAAGGAGTATTGAAACATTTAGAAAACAGAATGCACAGCATTTGAGAATGCCATAAAAGCCAGCCAGCTCTGGCATGGGAAATTAGGTCCATTTGTCACCCCTGTTTTAGAACATCAGGGAATTGGAAGAGAAGTCAGCTCAAGAGAGGGCATGAGAGTATGGCAGGGCAGGAAGCTTAGCCCCCTAGAAAGCGGGGTTAAAACTGTCAAGAAGATGCTTAGAGAGGAATGAATACAAAAGCACTTTTCCTGGTTCATATTTTCCTAGGTTTGCTTCATTGGTAGACAACAGATGTGCCTTAAACTGAGGTTATTTATCTAAATACTCCTCTCCTCCACTGGATTCCAGAGTTTTGTGGGCAATTTCTTTTCTTCACCATTAATGTTTCTGCTGGGGTGCCTAGCCCATGATCTGACACAACAGAAGGATCAGAAAATAGGTGAATCCATGCCAAAAGGAAGCACTGTGTTAATTAAGCTTTGTCTAGTGTATCTCCACTGTTTGTAGCTGTGCTTCAAGATTAAAGATGCATTTCAGAAGAAGGTTATCCCATCATGGATAGTGGCTCATCCCTGCTACTGTAGACAACCTACGAGATGCAGAGCTGGGCACCATCACCCAAGATCTCAAGGATTCTCACCACGAAGGCATCAGAATCTCCAAGTAGAATATGGTCTGGGGAGGTGTGTTAGTTTTCTGTGTTGCATAACAAGTTAACAACTTAGTGGCTTAAAACAATACCCATTGGGCTTTCCTGGTGGCGCAGTGGTTGAGAATCTGCCTGTCAGTGCAGGGGACACGGGTTCAAGCCCTGGTCTGAGAAGATCCCACATGCCGCGGAGCAACTAGGCCTGTGAACCACAATTACTGAGCCTGCGCGTCTGGAGCCTGTGCTCCGCAACAAGAGAGGCCGCGATGGTGAGAGGCCCGCGCACCGCGATGAAGAGTGGTCCCCACTTGCCGCAACTAGAGAAAACCCTCACACAGAAACGAAGACCCAACACAGCCATAAATAAATAAATAAATAAATAAATAAATAAATAAATAAATAAATAAATAAATAAATAAATAAATAAAATTAAAAAAAAAAAAACAATACCCATTTATTGTCTCAGTTTCTGTGGTTTAGGATTTCCAAGCACAACTTACCTGAGTTCTCTGCTCGTGGGTCTCACAAGGCTGCCATCACGGTGTCATCTGGGCTGTGTTATCATATGGAAGCTAGACTGAGGAGGAATTCACTTTGAAGCATGCACAGAATTCCTGATAGCTGTGGACTGAAGGATGTCCACAGCTCCTATAGGTGCCCACAGATCCCCACCACATGACCCTTCTCCTAACCTGTCCACAACACAGCATATTGCTTCTCCAAGGCCTGCAGTAGAGCAAGGGCCAATCCACTAGTAAAACAAAGTCTGGTATCACATACATAATGCAATCACAGGAGAGATATCCCAACACCTTTGCCATATTCTTCTGATGAACAGCAAGTCATAGATCCCGACCAAATTCAACTGGAGGGGATTTCACAAAGGCACGAACCCCAGGAGGCAGAGGTCACAGGGGATCGCCTTAGGATTTGTCCACCACAGAAGAGAATAAAATGGAAAAGACCTGTAGCATTTCTCCCCTGCTCAGCTTCCCTGCAGCTGTTCACTGGGGAGGCTGTTACCATCACTTTGCAGCAATTCTGACTATTCACCATTGAAGGAAAAGCTAAGGAGAAAAAAGTGAACTGCAGAATAGCTCTCCACTTTTCCCCGCAGCAGGCTGCACGGCAGGAGAGCATAGGACCCCATCATTCATCACTTTGACCTACCACTTAGACAGAATGGGGTGGGGGGGAGGGGAAAAAAGTCCAACCACTTCAGAAACCATGAATTAAAACACTACACTGTAAACTCGCAAACTTCTGGTGGCTGTTTCCTGGCAGGAAACCCAAAATCACACTGTCTGCTCCCTCTCCCATCCCTGGGTGGGACCCAAAGCCCTTAACTTGACACTTGTGTGTGTCACACACAGAACCCTCTGCTCCAGGAAGTCTGGTCAGTGCTTCCCTCATCCACGTTAATTTCTTCTGGGTTCTCCTTGAAATTCTTTTCTGACCTCATGAAAAGTAGGTTTGTTCTGTTTTGCCCATGTGCTTTCAGACCCTGTCCTCATCCACTGTTTGACTAAGCACAAAATGTTTCCTTCATCAGGTAAATTTAAGAGGCTAGGTCACTCGGCAAGCCCAATCATGCCTGAGCCAAAGGCTAAAAACAGAAGGAGAGAAAGTCCTCCCAGCCACAGAAGCAAAAGTGAATCACATTCTAAACCCCTCTGCACAGAGACCCTTTGTCAAGGAAGAAGTAGCCACATTTCTCATTCCGTAGAAGCACTGGGTTCTGAGTTAGCACCTTTTCCTCCTAGACTTCCACTACCTCTCCACCCCATCCCGACCTTAGTGCAGAAGTTTGAATTGCTCCTTCTCCCCATCCCCCCAGCCCTGATTACTCTCTGTTCCTCAAGGGTGCCATAAATGAAGATGTGTGTCCGGCTTGTGGCCCACTATGACACTTGCATTATTTTCTTCTTATTCCCACAGTAGTCATTTGTAATTTGTTTTGCCTCCTCATTGCATATTACTTCGTTTCTTACTTTTATCCTTTTAAAAAAAAACTATCAGGTGTTTCTTTAACTTAGATGGATTCTTCGCTTTGTGAAAGTCTTCACAGAGCTCATCCCCCTCATCTTACAAATAGTGATAGTGGGAATGATGCAGTCAAGTGTCCTGCCGAGGGCCACACTGTGACTTTACTGTGAGCAGAATTAGATCACACATGAATCCTATACTATCTCCATGGGAGACAACAGTGGAGATGCCGATTGCTGGATTTATTGTGACTGCAATATGATTGATGAGAAGACAGAGTCACAACTAAACCACAGCTTGGAAGAACCCAGAAGAGGTCACACTCATGGAGTTGTGTCTGGGGGCACAGTCATCTCACTTGCATCCTGCAATTTTCATCATCTTTTTCTTATTTTATCTTATCTTCCTAGGACCCGTGTTTTCTTGTAATACCTACCCCAGACTCCTTCACCCTCTAGCTCTGCTGGCTTAAACTCTAACCTCCTGGTGACTTCATTTAGTCCACGTGCCACCACATCTCCTCACCCACTCAACTGGAAACGTCTCCCTTCTTGTCACGCACATGCCAACCACAACCTAATAACTCTGGTTTCCCTTGTACCGTGTAGTTAGAAGAGCTATCATTTATGGAACACCCATCAGGTACCCAGCGTTATGCATGACGTTAATCACGGATCGCGTAATTTAATCGCCACAAATACCCTGTGAAGTGGATGTTATCTTCACTCTACACAAAAGGAGACTGCAGCTCAGAAAGGTTAACCACTTTCTCATGTTTATCCATTAGTTAAGTGTGGTGCCAGGATTTGAACCCGCATCTGATTCCAGAACCCACGTTCTCTCTACTGTCCCAGCATGACACCCCAATATGCCTTGAATTTTCCAGAACACTGTTGATTTCAGATACTCCGTCCCTTGGGACCCCTTAATTCACATACACATATGTCAGATGATCTATTCTCATTTGTGTTTGGAAAGAGAATTTCTGTATCTACAAGTAACTCTCAAGTGACACACAATTCTTCAGCCTTTGCTTTAGCGCACACACACCACAAATGCATGTGCATAACACACCTCCATATTTTGAAGAGGCAGCCATTTCAACCCAAAATGAACAAAGATCTGTTTGCACTCAAAGGCTCCTACCGTCCCTCCCCATTCCCTCCCTCACTGTCTATTTTGTCATCCAACCAAGCTGAAGTCACACAGACTATTTGTTTCTGTTTTCTCAAGTACCTGACAATTCACATCCTTACCAAGGATGTTGAGAAATTAATGTGATGGTTTTCTGGTTTTTCTGCAGCATGCTGACCTAATTGGCACTATAGAATGTTGAAATATTTTGAGATTTTTTTTGAACTTAACTTTTCTTTTTTCCTTTTGTTTTGTGAGTTTATCTCTCCTGTTTACCATTTCCAGTATAATATTTTTGGTATACCTCTAAGTGGTCCTTTGTGAATCTACCCTGGATGTTTCCTGTTCTCTGTGTTGTTTCTAAAGAAATTGCAATTTTCTGGGCTCTAATTAGAGTGCCCCACAAGATACCCCAGTTTTCTTCTGCCCCATGTGATATTGTGTAAGTTTTTCTACTGTGCTTCCTGCTCCTGTTTATGGATGCTGAATTCTCCTCTACTGCATTGCCTTAAATGCCCGTAAGAACCATAGACGTATGTATGTTTATTACACTTTTCAAAGTCTGAAGCACAAATATTGGATTCCCCCTTTTTTTGATAATCCAACACTAAACATGTGGGGATGATTGAATATTTCCAGCTAATTTGATGAGCTAATAGTTAAGGATTCATCAGCTTTGCTGAGACCCGCTGCTAGAGATGGTACATACAAGCAAAGGCAAAATAAAAGAATTATAATTGTTCTTATTGAAAAATAATGATCTATGACTTCTGATTCCAGGTAAATATAGTAAGACATGGCAGACCTATACTACCAATGCAATGTTTTTTGACAGCTAGGTAAAATATCCAACTCATATTTTTAAAGGATTGGAGAACTAAGAAAGTGATGAAGCCTAGAAAAAGTGAGGGGGCAGGGGGGCAGAGTTCCTCCTAAGTGAGATGGTCATTGCTGACTCATCGCTTAATGTATTTGCCAGTTCTGGACATGAGTTGAAGATCAGCCTTGGCCCAAATTGAGGGATGTTACTGGTAGAATTTAGGCAGTCACTTGGGGATGGAATAATAGATTGGAACCTAGCAGAAACACCAAACAAGCACGTCTTCCCCACGAGACATTTGCTGAACTCTGCTGGCAACTGGGGAACCTAGACACAAACACAGATTTCAACTTCATATAGTAATCTAGTGCTTAAGAGACTAAGTCCCATTAGAAGGAGAAGCTTTGCAACCAACACAAAGCTAGTATCTCTCTCAAGACATCAACCGTATTTGAACTTGTGTGAGAAGAGAGTTACACTCAAAAACTCTGAAGGGCAAAGCATTCAGAGCTGAGAAAACAGAGATTTTTCAATTACAAGTCTGGGAAAGGCATACCTGGTGAGGGAGCTTGGCATAAAAGCAGAGTGAAATCTCCCCGAGGCTCCCTAAGGAGACAACATCCCATGAGAAGGAGGGGGCCTGCAAGAAACAAATGACTGGTCAAGACACTAGTCAGATTTTTTGACCTTGTATAAAGTGAAAGACTAAAGAGCTAAGTTCAGTCTCTGAAGAATAGAACACATTCTGGCATAAGAAGACAAAGCAAAAACCTAGCAGAACCATGCCAAGAAACAGGGACTTACCAGATACAAAACAGATCTTGCTAAAATTGAGATCCAGAGACCAAGATAATCTCAGCTGGATTGAAGTGATCAGCCCCTCTTCCTATATGCTCACAAGAGGGAGGGAACCCTTACTGATGGAAGATTTTATCTCGAGCACTCTGATTTATTTATATACAATGCCTGGCATATAATAAAAAATATCATTAGACAGCTAATGGGACCAATAACCTAGAAAAGGTTATTTAAAAATTAGAGGTGTTTGATTTCAGCTCTGACATATGAAGAGCTTGGAAGTCATGACCCTTTACTTAAAACAAACCAAAAATATTTGGACAAATGGAAAATTAATGACTTTCCTTGAACTCATCAGAAAATTGAGGTCACAGGTTAGATCATCACCACAAAATTTGAAGAGATAGGCAAATACAGAGAATTATTGCCATGATCTGCTTATCTGGAGCAGAAGCCACCAGAGCCCTAAACTGGTAAGAATGGTTAAACGGTAATTTTGATAAATTGCTAGAGGCTGAAGTATAAGCTAGGGCAAGGGTGGGAAACTCCTGGGGGCCATAGTCTTAGGAGGTTCCCCACACATTTGCGGGCTATGCTTCCAGGAACCACAGCAGTTTGTTTTCATGAAGATTTGAGGAAGGTGTGCCCCAGCTCTGACGGGGGAAAGGCAATCATTGTGAAATACAGTAAGTATCTTCTCCACAACAGAGGATTACTCTCCAGTGGAAAAGAATTTGCCAAAACCTTATCCCAGAGGCAGGAAGGGCATTCCATCCAGCCAAGCTCCATGTATACTTCCTGTCTCACCTATTGGGGGAAAAAACAATAGAGGCATCAGGGGTCAAATCTTCAAGGAAATAGGTTGGAAATGCTGCATCCAAGGAAGAGAGTAGGAAGCAAGAACAAAAAAAAAAAAGCTAAGCTGATGGAAAAACATTTGTGAAGGTCACAGCCCAGAGACATGACCCACTAAAACACTGAGATTTAATCACAAGATTATAAAATGCTTCCCCTTCCCCACACATTAACACCACACCAACAGGGCTCCAGTATGAAAAAAACAATGTATTTACAGCTAAAAGAGCTGCAGAATGCAGCCTTTATGTGTGTGTGTTGGGGGTGGGTGTACCCAGCCTTTATGGGTGTGTGTTGAGTCCCAGAGTCAACAGGGGAGAAGAAAGCAATGACATGGAAGGAATAGGAAACCCTTGGTACTTACAGCAAGAGCAAATATCAGACACAGCCTAACTCCTGTCCAGATGAACATAAAACCCAGCATCATAGCCCTATTTACTATAGTTCCTGTTACCTGATAAGAAATATCCAGCCTTCAACAAAAAATTACAAGGCATACAAAAGGCAAGAAAAAGCAAAATCTGAAAAGACAATGTGAGTATCAGAATCAGAGGTATATCTGTGGATGCCAAACCCTCAGAGATGAAGGACCAGCTGTGTAACAGCATTTTATATAAGGGACTGAGCACCCACAGATTTTGATATCTGTGGGGTCTCCTGGAATCAACCCCCAATGGATACCAAGGGACAATTATATATGACATAGATGTTGGAATTGTCAGACCAGGAATTTAAAATAACTATGATTTCTATGTTAACGTCTCTAAGAGAAAAAGTAGACAACATGCAAGAAAAGATGAGTAATCTAAGCTGAGAGTTGGAAACCCTAAGAAAGAATAAAATGAAAAATGTCAGAAATTAAGAACACTGTAAGAGAAATTAAGGCTATTTTGATGGGTTCATCTGTTGATGCAATATAGCCAAGACACTAGTGAACTTGAAGATAGGTCAATACAAGCTTCCCAAACTGAAATACAGAGAGAAAAAGAATTGGGGGGGGAGGTGGGGAAGAAGAAAGAAAGAAAAGATACAGAAGCAGAATATCCCAAAACGGTGGGACAATCTCAAAGGTGTAACATATGTTCAATTGATATACCAGGAAAAGAAACAGAGAACTGTACAGAAGAAACATTTGAATAACAATGGCAAGAAATTTTGAAAATGAATAACAAACACTAAATTACAGATCCAGGAAGATCAGAGAACACCAAGTGGGATAAATACTCACCGCTCCAAAAAAAAAAAAAAAGCATACCAAGGTATACAAGGTTCAAACCACAGAAAACCAGAGACAAAGAAAAAAATCTCCAAAAAAGCTGGGGTGGGGAAATTACCAGAGGGATAAAAAAAATCACTTATCCTTATAGAAACCAGGATAAGAATTACAGCAATTTTTTATTACAGCAAAGAATAAGATTTTTTATCCAGAGGATAAAATTACAGCAAAGGTCAAGAATTACAGAATTACAAGAACTACCCTGATTTCTCATCAGAAACAAAGTAAGCAAAAGAGTGTGAAGTGAGATATTAAATTTTTTGAAAGATAAAAGAATCAACTTAGAATTTTATGCAAGCAAATTATCCTTTAAAAGTGAAGGATAAGATAGGATATTTTATATGCTTCAAAAGAGACACAGATAACACATATTAAGATGTTGTCTTGCCTGGAAGAGGCACCTAGGAAAGCTATAGCCATTTTGTAAAGTAAGAAGAGATGACCTTGATGAAATCCAATGTACAAAGAAGGGTAGAGCCAAGGCTATCATTGCAGCCTTGACTCCACTATGCATGGAATAGCCCTAAATTTGGACTTCATGCTCTATAAAATAATATATTTTCTCTTTGATTGAGTCAACTGAATCAGTGTTTACTTGTGACTAAAGGCTTCCTTACTAATATGCTTTTCTAATTTTTTCTAAACAGTTTTCCATTTTCATGATTTAAATTAATTTCACCAGTTGCTCTTAGGTTTATTTTTGTGTTCTCTAACTCTCAAGTTGCATACGAAATAAATTTGCTTTAATACTCCTATATTTAATAATGAAAGCTTTCCTCTAAATGCAGCTTTGTTTATATCACATTTTGATGTTTATTAGTCTCATTATTAAAAGTTATTTTTATTATTTAGGATTGTGTGTGTGTATCATATGTGTGTATGTATCTTTAAATGTGTATGTTTGAGTATTTTTTTTTTATAATATTGATATCCCTTTTCAGTCTCACTGGATTCTTGTTAAAAAAAATGTAGCCTATAGAATTATTCCTTTTGATAACTAAAGATGTTTTATTTGTTGCCTAATATATGATTAATAGTTTGTACAACGAATATATTCACTTAATAATCATAAAGTTCAATGCCTCTTTTTTTTTTTAACATCTTTATTGAAGTATAATTGCCTTACAATGGTGTGTTAGCTTCTGCTTTATAACAAAGTGAATCAGTTATACATATACAATATGTTCCCATTTCTCTTCCCTCTTGCATCTCCCTCCCTCCCACCCTCCCCATCCCACCCCTCTAGGTGGTCACAAAGCACCGAGCTGATCTCCCTGTGCTATGCGGCTGCTTCCCACTAGTTATCTATTTTACATTTGGTAGTGTATATATGTCCATGACACTCTCTTACCCTGTCACATCTCACCCCACCCCCTCCCCATATCCTCAAGTCCATTCTCTAGTAGGTCTGTGTCTTTATTCCCGTCTTGCCACTAGGTTCTTCATGGCCTTTTTTTTTTTTTTTTTCCCTTAGATTCCGTATATATGTGTTAGCATACTGTATTTGTTTTTCTCTTTCTGACTTACTTCACTCTGTATGACAGACTCTAACTCCATCCACCTCATTACAAATACCTCCATTTCATTTCTTTTTATGGCTGAGTAATATTCCATTGTATATATGTGCCACATCTTCTTTATCCATTCATCTGTCGATGGACATTTAGGTTGCTTCCATGTCCTGGCTATTGTAAATAGAGCTGCAATGAACATTTTGGTACATGAATCTGTTTGACCTATGGTTTTCTCAGGGTATATGCCCAGTAGTGGGATTGCTGGGTCGTATGGTAGTTCTATTTGTAGTTTTTTAAGGAACCTCCATACTGTTCTCCATAGTGGCTGTATCAATTTACATTCCCACCAACAGTGCAAGAGTGTTCCCTTTCCTCCACACCCTCTCCAGCATTTATTGTTTCTAGATTTTTTGATGATGGCCATTCTGACCGGTGTGAGATGATATCTCATTGTAGTTTTGATTTGCATTTCTCTAATGATTAATGATGTTGAGCATTCTTTCATGTGTCTGTAGGCCATCTGTATATCTTCTTTGGAGAAATGTCTATTTAGGTCTTCTGCCCATTTTTGGATTGGGTTGTTGGTTTTTTTGTTATTGAGCTGCATGAGCTGCTTGTAAATCTTGGAGATTAATCCTTTGTCAGTTGCTTCATTTGCAAATATTTTCTCCCATTCTGATGGTTGTCTTTTGGTCTTGTTTATGGTTTCCTTTGCTGTGCAAAAGCTTTTAAGTTTCATTAGGTCCCATTTGTTTATTTGTGTTCTTATTTCCATTTCTCTGGGAGCTGGGTCAAAAAGAATCTTGCTGTGATGTATGTCATAGAGTGTTCTGCCTATGTTTTCCTCTAAGAGTTTGATAGTGTCTGCCCATCCATTTTGAGTTTATTTTTGTGCATGGTGTCAGGGAGTGTTCTAATTTCATTCTTTTACATGTACCTGTCCAATTTTCCCAGCACCACTTATTGAAGAGGCTGTCTTTTCTCCACTGTATATGCTTGCCTCCTTTATCAAAGATAAGGTGACCATATGTGTGTGGGTTTATCTCTGGGCTTTCTATCCTGTTCCATTGATCTATATTTCTGTTTTTGTGCCACTACCAAACTGTCTTGATTACTGAAGCTTTGTAATATAGTCTGAAGTCAGGGAGCCTGATTCCCCCAGCTCCATTTTTCGTTCTCAAGATTGCTTTGGCTATTCGGGGTCTTTTGTGTTTCCATACAAATTGTGAAATTTTTTGTTCTAGTTCTGTGAAAAATGCCAGTGGTAGTTTGATAGGGATTGCATTGAATCTGTAGATTGCTTTGGGTAGTAGAGTCATTTTCACAATGTTGATTCTTCCAATCCAGGAACATGGTATATCTCTCCATCTATTTGTATCATCTTTAATTTCTTTCATCAGTGTCTTATAATTTTCTGCATACAGGTCTTTTGTCTCCTTAGGTAGGTTTATTCCTAGATATTTTATTCTTTTTGTTGCAATGGTAAATGGGAGTGTTTTCTTAATTTCACTTTCAGATTTTTCGTCATTAGTGTATAGAAATGCAAGAGATTTCTGTGCATTTATTTTGTATCCTGCTACTTTACCAAATTCATTGATTAGCTCTAGGAGTTTTCTGGTAGCATCTTTAGGATTCTCTATGTATAGTATCATGTCATCTGCAAATAGTGACAGCTTTACTTCTTCTTTTCCGATTTGGATTCCTTTTATTTCTTTGTCTTCTCTGATTGCTGTGGCTAACACTTCCAAAACTATGTTGAATAATAGTGGTGAGAGTGGGCAACCTTGTCTTGTTCCTGATCTTAGTGGAAATGGTTTCAGTTTTTCACCATTGAGGACAATGTTGGCTGTGGGTTTGTCATATATGGCCTTTATTATGTTGAGGAAAGTTCCCTCTATGCCTACTTTCTGCAGGGCTTTTATCATAAACGGGTGTTGAATTTTGTCGAAAGCTTTCTCTGCATCTATTGAGATGATCATATGGTTTTTCTCCTTCAATTTGTTAATATGGTGTATCACATTGATTGATTTGCATATATTGAAGAATCCTTGCATTCCTGGGATAAACCCCACTTGATCATGGTGTATGATCCTTTTAATGTGCTGTTGGATTCTGTTTGCTAGTATCTTGTTGAGGATTTTTGCATCTATGTTCATCAGTGATATTGGCCTGTAGTTTTCTTTCTTTGTGACATCTTTGTCTGGTTTTGGTATCAGGGTGATGGTGGCCTCGTAGAATGAGTTTGGGAGTGTTCCTCCCTCTGCAATATTTTGGAAGAGTTTGAGAAGGATAGGTGTTAGCTCGTCTCTAAATGTTTGATAGAATTCACCTGTGAAGCCATCTGGTCCTGGGCTTTTGTTTGTTGGAAGGTTTTTAATCACAGTTTCAATTTCAGTGCTTGTGATTGGTCTGTTCATATTTTCTATTTCTTCCTGGTTCAGTCTCGGCAGTTTGTGCATTTCTAAGAATCTGTCCATTTCTTCCAGGTTGTCCACTTTATTGGCATAGAGTTGCTTGTAGTAATCTCTCATGATCTTTTGTATTTCTGCTGTGTCAGTGGTTACTTCTCCTTTTTCATTTCTAATTCTATTGATCTGAGTCTTCTCCCTTTTTCTCTTGATGAGTCTGGCTAATGATTTATCAATTTTGTTTATCTTCTCAAAGAACCAGCTTTTAGTTTCATTGATTTTTGCTATTGTTTCCTTCATTTCTTTTTCATTTATTTCTGACCTGATCTTTATAATTTCTTTCCTTCTGCTGGCTTTGGGGTTTTTTTGTTCTTCTTTCTCTAATTGCTTCAGGTGCAAGGTTAGGTTGTTTATTCGAGATGTTTCCTGTTTCTTGAGGTAGGCTTGTATTGCTATAAACTTCCCTCTTAGCACTGCTTTTGCTGCGTCCCATAGGTTTTGGGTCGTCGTATCTCCATTGTCATTTGTTTCTAGGTATTTTTTGATTTCCCCTTTGATTTCTTCAGTAATCACTTCGTTATTAAGTAATGTATTGTGTAGCCTCCATGTGTTTGTATTTTTTACAGATCTTTTCCTGTAATTGATATCTAGTCTCATAGCGTTGTGGTCGGAAAAGATACTTGATACGATTTCAATTTTCTTAAATTTACCAAGGCTTGATTTGTGACCCAAGATATGATCTATCCTGGAGAATGTTCCATGAGCACTTGAGAAAAATGTGTATTCTGTTGTTTTTGGGTGGAATGTCCTATAAATATCAATTAAGTCCATCTTGTTTAATGTATCATTTAAAGCTTGTGTTTCCTTATTTATTTTCATTTTGGATTATCTGTCCATTGGTGAAAGTGGGGTGTTAAAGTCCCCTACTATGATTGTGTTGCTGTCAATTTCCCCTTTTATGGCTGTTAGTATTTGCCTTATGTATTGAGGTGCTCCTATGTTGGGTGCATAAATATTTACAATTGTTATAGCTTCCTCTTGGATCGATCCCTTGGTCATTATATAGTGTCCTTCTTTGTCTCTTGTAATAGTCTTTATTTTAAAGTCTATTTTGTCTGATATGAGAATTGCTACTCCAGCTTTCTTTTGATTTCCATTTGCATGGAATATCTTTTTCCATCCCCTCACTTTCAGTCTGTATGTGTCTCTAGGTCTGAAGTGGGTCTCTTGTAGACAGCATATATATGGGTCTTCTTTTTGTATCCATTCAGCCAGCCTGTGTCTTTTGGTGGGAGCATTTAATCCATTTACATTCAAGGTAATTATCGATATGTATGTTCCTATTCCCATTTTCTTAAATGTTTTGGGTTTGTTATTGTAGGTGTTTTCCTTCTCTTGTGTTTCTTGCCTAGAGAAGTTCCTTTAGCATTTGTTGTAAAGCTGGTTTGGTGGTGCTGAACTCTCTCAGCTTTTGCTTGTCTGTAAAGGTTTTAATTTCTCCATCGAATCTGAATGAGATCCTTGCTGGGTAGAGTAATCTTGGTTGTAGGTTTTTCTCCTTCATCACTTTAAGTATATCCTGCCACTCCCTTCTGGCTTGCAGAGTTTCTGCTGAAAGATCAGATGTTAACCTTATGGGGATTCCCTTGTGTGTTATTTGTTTTTTTTCCCTTGCTGCCTTTAATATGTTTTCCTTATATTTAATTTTTGACAGTTTGATTAATATGTGTCTTGGCGTGTTTCTCCTTGGGTTTATCCTGTATGGGACTCTCTGTGCTTCCAGGACTTGATTAACTATTTCCTTTCCCATATTAGGGAAGTTTTCAACTATAATCTCTTCAAATATTTTCTCAGTCCCTTTCTTTTTCTCTTCTTCTTCTGGGAGCCCTATAATTCGAATGTTGGTGCGTTTAATGTTGTCCCAGAGGTCTCTGAGACTGTCCTCAGTTCTTTTCATTCTTTTTTCTTTATCCTGCTCTGTAGTAGTTATTTCCACCATTTTATCTTCCAGGTCACTTATCCTTTCTTCTGCCTCAGTTATTCTGCTATTGATCCCATCTAGAGTATTTTTAATTTCATTTATTGTGTTTTTCATCATTGCTTGGTTCCTCTTTAGATCTTCTATGTCCTTGTTAAATGTTTCTTGCATTTTGTCTATTCTATTTCCAAGATTTTGGATCATCCTTACTATCATTATTCTGAATTCTTTTTCAGGTAGACTACCTATTTCCTCTTCATTTGTTAAGTCTGGTGTGCTTTGACCCTGCTCCTTCATCTGCTGTGTGTTTTTCTGTCGTCTCATTTTGCTTATCTTACTGTGTTTGGGGTCTCCTTTTCACAGACTGCAGGTTTGTAGTTCCCGTTGTTTTTGGTATCTGTCCCCAGTGGCTAAGGTCGGTTCAGTGGGTTGTGTAGGCTTCCTGGTGTAGGGAACTAGTGCCTGAGCTCTGGTGGATGAGGCTGGATCTTGTCTTTCTGGTGGGCACATCCACGTCTGGTGGTGTATTTTGGGGTGTCTGTGGCCTTATTATGATTTTAGGCAGCCTCTCTGCTAATGGATGGGGCTGTGTTCCTGTCTTGCTAGTTGTTTGGCATAGGGTGTTCAGCACTGTAGCTTGCTGGTCATTGAGTGATGCTGGGTCTTGATGTTGAGATGGAGATCTCTGAGAGATTTTTGCCATTTGGTATTACGTGGAGCTGGGAGGTCTCTTGTGGACCAGTGTCCTGAAGTTGGCTCTCCCACCTCAGAGGCACGGCCCTGATGCCTGGCTGGAGCACCAAGAGCCTTTCGTCCACACGGCTCAGAGTAAAAGGGAGAAAAAATAGAAAGAAAGAAAGAAAGAGGCTATAATATAGTGAAGTAAAATAAAGCTATTGTAAAGCAAAGCTATACAGACAAAATCTCACCCAGAAGCATATACATATACACTCACAAAAAAAAGGAAAAGGGGAAAAATTAATATGTCCTGCTCCCAAAGTCCACCTCCTAAATTTGGGATGATTCGTTGTCTATTCAGGTATTCAACAGATGCAGGCACATCAAGTTGTTTGTGGAGTTTTAATCCGCTGCTTCTGAGGCTGCTGGGAGAGATTTCCCCTTCTCTTCCCTGTTCGCACAGCTCCTGGGGTTCAGCTTTGGATTTGGACCCGCCTCTGCGTGTAGGTCGCCTGAGGGCGTCTATTCCCCGCCCAGACGGAACGGGGTTAAAGGAGCCGCTGCTTCGGGGGCGCTGGCTCACTCAGGCCGCGGGGAGGGAGGGTACGGAGGAGGCGGGGCGAGCCTGCGGCGTCAGAGGCCGGCATGACATTGCACCAGCCTGAGGCGCGCAGTGCGTTCTCCCGGGGAATTTGTCCCTGGATCATGGGACCCTGGCAGTGGCGGGCTGCACCGGCTCCCGGGAGGGGCGGTGTGGAGAGTGACCTGTGCTCGCACACAGGCTTCTTGGTGGCGGCAGCAGCAGCCTTAGCGTCTCCTGCCCGTCTCTTGGGTCTGCGCTGGTAGCCGCGGCTCGCGCCCGTCTCTGGAGCTCGTTTAGGCGGCGCTCTGAATCCCCCCTCCCTGCGCGCCGCGAAACAAAGAGGGAAGAAAAAGTCTCTTGCCTCTTTGGCAGCTGCAGACTTTTTCCCGGTCTCCCTCCCAGCCAGCTGTGGTGCGCTAACCCCTTCAGGCTGTGTTCACGCCGCCAATCCCAGTCCTCTCCCTGCGATCCGACCGAAGCCCGAGCCTCAGCTCCCAGCCCCCGCCCGCCCCGGCGGGGGAGCAGACAAGCCTCTCGGGCTGGTGAGTGCTGGTCGGCACCGCTCCTCCGTGCGGGAGCCTCTCCGCTTTGCCCTCCGCACCCCTGTGGCTGCGCTCTCCTCCGTGGCTCCGAAGCTTCCCCCCTCTGCCACCCGCAGTCTCTGCCCGCGAAGGGGCTTCCTAGTGCGTGGAAATCTTTCCTCCTTCACAGCTCCCTCCCACTGGTGCAGGTGCCGTCCCTATTCTTTTGTCTCTGTTATTTCTTTTTTCTTTTGCCCTACCCAAGTACGGGGGGAGTTTCTTGCCTTTTTGGAGGTCGGACGTTTTCTGCCAGCGTTCAGTGGGTGTTCTGTAGGAGCAGTTCCACGTGTAGATGTATTTCTACTGTATCTGTGGGAAGGAAGGTGATCTCCGCGTCTTACTCTTCCGCCATCTTCTCTCCTCCCCCAATGCCTCTTTTTAAGTGAAGGAAAAATGAAGACTTTCTCAGGCCTATAAAGACTGAATGAATACATGGCTGGTAGATCTGCCCTACAAGAAATGTTAAAATAAGTCACTCAGGAAGGAAAAAAATGATGCAAGTCAGAAACTAGAGTCTACATAAACAAAGAATATTGTGAAAAAATTAAATAATGTATTTTTCTTTTTCTTAATTATTCTAAAAGATTACTATTTGTATAAAGCAATATTAGAACAATTTATTGAGTGTAGCATATAGATAAGTAAAATGAATGGCAGCAATGATACAAGAGATGAAAGAACAATATTGAAGTACTGGCTTAAGATACCTCCATGACATGTGATATTAGATAGTCACAGATGTAGAGAACAAACTTACGGTTACCAAGGGGGAAGGAGGGAGGGACAAATTGGGAGATTGGGACTGACATATACACACTACTATATATAAAATAGATAACTAATGAGAACCTACTGTATAGCACAGGGAATTCTATTCAATACTCTGTAATGGCCTATATGGGAAAAAAATCTAAAAAAGAGTGGATGTATGCATATGTATAACTGATTCACTTCGCTGTACAGCAGAAACTAACACAACATTGTAAATCAACTATACTCCAATAAAAATTAATTCAAACAAACAGACAAAAACACAAAAAAGTGACCTTAACCCTAACCTCCGATAACCACTTAACACGGAAATTAAACTGAAATGGATAATACAACTAAATGGAAAAAAGGAAATCCATTCAACTTCTATAAAATAAGACAAGAGAATATCTTCTTGACCTTGGGGGTAAGCAACAAAAAATTGAATGTGACTCAAAAAGTACTAACCATAAAGAAATTTTGATCTATTGGATTAATGAAATTAAGTTGTGTCAATCAAAAGACACCATAAAAAGAGTGAAAGGGCAAACTCAGGATAGAAGAAAATATTTTCAATACTTATATCTGACGAATGCCTCATATTCAGAATACTTAAAGCAATTCTAAGACTCTATAAGACAAGAAAAAAAGATAACCAATTTCTTCAAGGGCAAAAGAATGGAACAGGACTTCTCAAAAGAGTATATACAAAAGGATATTAAACATACTGAAAGGTGCCTAATATCATTATCTATCAAGGAAATATAAATTAAGAACACAATGAGACACCACTATACACCCATCAGAATTGAATAAATTTGTAGAATTTTTAAAATGAATTTCAGCCCCTAGCTCAATTTTTTGTAGCATCCCAGCGAACCCTAAGTAAGATGTGTACGTGTGTGTGTGATGGCCAGGGAGGGGAGAGGGCGGTCCAGTTAATTTCTACAGTTGCAATGTGAATTTTGACATTTGGGGTTTTAATTACATAAACAGAAAAATATGAATATTAGAAATTTTCTTGAACTCAAAATTTCATTTCCCTAAGGTGATATAGGAGTGACATTTCCTACCGTTTAAAGCAGCAACTTTGGGTTTTCTTGTAGGGTTCACATTGCGTAAGAATGGGTTTCCAGAACTCAGATCTTAGCCTTAAAGTACTCTTGATAATATTTGGCTGGCCTTCCTGAGACTTTTTTCCCCCCAATCTTTTTTACTGTATTTTTTCTGAAATCAGGTTTATTACTGCTACGTTAGTTAGATGCTGGTCTCTTGGAGCTTATGCAAACTTCAAAGTTGAATTCATCTTCCTTTTCCTCTTTCTTCAGGTCTCCATTTCAGAATCTCATGCTCTTCTAAACTTAATAGCACAGAAATTAACTTCTTTAATTTGTAGCTTTTCTTGAGTTTGTATATTCTACTTGAAATGTTTAAAGGATTAGTGGAACATCTGACATATTTCGCTAATAGAAAGAAACAAAATTGTATTTTCATTTATATGATCCTTGATTGAATTTGTATGCATCCTTGTTACTTTGTAGCAAAAATTTTCCATCCGTGATTAAAAGATAATCTGAGCTATCATCCTTAGTTCTGAAGCAAGATGAAAAAACACCCTGTACATTATTTATTTGGGGAAGGGGATGCAGAATAAATTCTCCAGGACTCTCTCACTGAACTCTGCTCAGTTTCCCAACATGTGTGAGTTGTTCTCTTGAAGCCTCCTGCCCTCGCCTGGGGTAAGGCAAGAACTACCACACACACACACACACACCAGACAATGTGCACACCCATCATGCACATGCACCACATACATACACACACCACACACACACACACCACACAGTCATTCACTAGAATGAAAAGAAAAAAGTTATACCACGACCTTGACAATTTCCCCTTAAACGACTTTATTTCCCTTTAACCTTTAGAATTTTAACATGATCATAATACAGGCTAGGAAGTATGATGCATAAGGTTGGAGGGACTCCTCAGGAAACATTCATTAGGCCAGAAGCAGCATCTCTAGAATAAAGAGGTTTTGCCTAATTTACCAACACAGTGGCAGAAACAAGGTTGTGAAGGTTCCCACCTCAGAAGGGCTGGACAGGGTGAAGGACATAAGCAACTTCCTGCAGCTCTGAAGGAAAGCTGAGAGGGTGTCAAATAATCAAGGCTCACTGGTTCTGGAATCACAGGAAGTGAGTGTGAATCCCTGACAGCCACTTTCTAGCAACTAAACCTCTGGAAGTCTCCACTTCCTCACCCTTAACATGACATTATGAGGACAAAATGAGAGTGAGTGTGAAAAGTGGGCTGTAAAACAGATCTGTACAAAGGGTTGTCTACCATTTTTTATTGATGAAAACACCAAGAATAACACATCAGAAGAAAGGGTTTTCTAACATAGCAAATAGAAATGAAGGCAAAGAACCCCCGAGGAGGTTGCCCAGTGAGTCGCCTCAGGAAGGGAGACTGAGTGTGATTATTGAGGACCCGTCTTTTCGTACTTTGAACAAGTGAGTAATTTGAAGACCTAACATTGCTTTAAACCTTGCATGGCCCTTAGGAGGCCAGAATATTCTGAGGATAAAGCCACCAAAGGTCAGTGCAAATAAAACCAGCCTTCTCCTTTCTGCCTCAAGCACACACGTGAAGTCCTGCCAGCTGGGGGCCGGACAGGACAGACAGACACATCTGCCACAGTGGAGAGGACAGCAATGCATGGTAAGGGGTAAGAATGGATTCTTTTTAGCCTTCGTTGCTTCCGTGAGGAAGAACTTCAGTGATTCCATCCCAGCTCTGTCAGAGTCCCAAGGGTCCCCTGCTGGTCGTAGACCATGCATCCAGGCAACGTTTCCTAAATATTCATGTCGTGCATCCCCTAGGGGCATTCTTATGGGGAAAAATATGTGTTTGCAAGAGAATTATTCCAAACTGTGGAACATATTACAAGATGCATATGTGTATCTGAAGATCCCGCTTCTCTAAATATCCTTGAAGAAGCTAATTTTCCTCTGCGAAGAGCTACACTGGGAAAGCCCTACAAAGTCTGCTTTCCTTGAGGAAACAATCATGGGTGTGCTGCTGCTCGTCTTTTTTGCCCTCTGATCTTCATCAGCATAAAGAAAATGGGCTGCCTAGCAGAACACACGAATTAGATGAAAACATTTCCTTTCCATTGCATGCTGGTGTTATTTTACATAGATGCATCATGGCGCAGATTGGAATGATGAAGGAAAGAACTTTTAAAAAGTGTTTTGTCAATGTGGAGGAATAATGGATATTTTTATCTATTTTTCCAAGTTCTGAAATGCATTGACTTTACAGTTCAAAGGAAATAGTATGATCACAGTTGTTTACTAAAAAGGATCTGGACCTACAAAGAATGCATTCAGTTCAGAGTGCTGAACATCTAATATCTCTACTACATTTTGGTGCTTCCCTAAGAACTTTTGTCTGCGTCTTGCAAGTTTTTTTTAGCTCTAAACCACTGTTAATAACTGCCATTCTGTTGATGTGATGGTAAAAGGTGGGGAAAGGAAGCATATATATAAAATATAATGACTAAATCTTAGTATTTTAGTGAGTCTTTGCCAGTGGGCTGTGACCTTCACAAGTGTTTCCTAGCTTTTTTCATCACTTCCATGAGACAAGAAGGCTAAAGAGAACCGAGGTGGGACATTTCTTTTCCTCCACGTTGGGAAAAGGTTCTGATAAAGCTTTTTCCCTCACGGGGTAAAAGTTTGTTAAGGAGAATGCCCTGGGCATGTTTCAAAATAGTTACTTGGACCCTCCTCTTCCCAGGGACACAAGAGGGTCTTTCTCTGCTCTTCAACCTGAGAACTTGATGGCATTCTTGGCAGTAAACCCACAAAAGTGTGGGGATCCCCAAAGACCGCTACTCCCAGGAGTTCCTTATCCTCATACTAGTTCTAACTCAGACTCCACAATTCATCAAAATTACCATTGACGTGTTCCTACCAGTGAATGGTTCCAGTGAATCCGTTCCAGGTAAGTAGATCTTAATGGCTGTATCACTCTACATACATCTGTCTGGAGTGTCAGTTTTCCTTCAGCATCAGTTCTATGATGGGTCCAAAAAAAATTGTTGATTTTCAGCTTTTTGAGTTTTTTCTTCTTGTAAAGATGGGGGTAAAGACTTTCAAGCTCCTTGCATTTTAAAGCGGAAACTGGGAGGCCTGGAGATATATATATATATATTTAAGGCAAAAAATACTCAGGCTTCCTGCCAGGTTGGATATAAAGATGAGGAAAATTATATTGATTGGGAGTTGTTTAGCTGATGATGATCGAAAGTTGCAATCACCGTATACAATATTTCTGGTTTATAAGCATTATCCAGTGTTCGAAAAACAGTCTATTACACACATCCCTTAGCTTGATTTTTTTTTTTTAAACCTTATTGCCAGACAGGGAGAAGTGGCAGTTTTGTTGTTGTTTTTTTTAAAAAACTTTGGGTTTATTTATTTATTTATTTATTTATTTATTTACTTATGGCTGTGTTGGGTCTTCGTTTCTGTGCGAGGGCTTTCTCTAGTTGCGGCAAGTGGGGGCCACTCTTCATCGCGGTGCGCGGGCCTCTCACTATCGCGGCCTCTCTTGTTGCGGAGCACAGGCTCCAGACACGCAGGCTCAGTAGTTGTGGCTCACGGGCCTAGCTGCTCCGCGGCATGTGGGATCTTCCCAGACCAGGGCTCGAACCCGTGTCCCCTGCATTGACAGGCAGACTCTCAACCACTGCGCCACCAGGGAAGCCCCCTTAGCTTGATTTTGAATTCCGAGGCCCCAGGCAGTTAACCTGATGTTATTTTCGTTACAAGGTAGCACAGTAAACACCGTGGGCCTCTAGGTTCAAAATTACTCTGCACTTGAGGATCACCCAAGGGAAATCTTGAGAAAAAGACCTTCTAAATGGGTAGTTTTAACAGTGCTGTGTTGTAAACACATCCTTAGTTCCAAGGAAGGTGCCCTGCCGCCTTCAGCAGCTACTGGGTTTGGAATGTCCCCCCAGCTGCGCTTTGGAGCTCACTTTTCACACATCACTGATATCATCTGAAAGCCCCCAGGAAGGCCAAGGTGTTGGCAAACTTTTGGAATCAGCATTTAGTGAAGGTGACTTACACCCAAACCTATTCAGGGGCTACTTACCCATTTATGGAGCAATGGGACAAACGGATCTGGATTTTAATCCAGACTCTGGACAAAGGTATGACTCCTTTGCCTGCATTTTCATCTGTAAAATGGGCCTGGCAGTAATTGCCTCTTATGCCTGTAGAATTTAGCTCCATGTATTTAGTGTAAGTGCCCAGTCAATATGAAATCATTGTTTGGGTTGCTTGCTGTTGTGTGCTCCGTGGTTTGGTTTTTACTAAAGTAGATTAAATACTGGATATTCTGCTTTTTTTTTTTTTTTTTGGCCATGCCGTGCCGTATGTGGGATCTTAGTTCCCTGACCAGGGATGGAACCCGTACTCTCTGCGTTGGGAGTGTGGAGTTTTTTTTGTTTTTTGTTTTTAATATTTTAATTAATTTATTTATTTATCTATTTATTTTTGGCTGTGTTGGGCCTTCATTTCTGTGCGAGGGCTTTCTCTAGTTGCGGCAAGCGAGGGCCACTCTTCATCACGGTGCGCGGGCCTCTCACTATCACGGCCTCTCTTGTTGCGGAGCACAGGCTCCAGACGCGCAGGCTCAGTAGTTGTGGCTCACGGGCCCAGTTGCTCCGCGGCATGTGTGATCCTCCCACACAAGGGCTCGAACCCGTGTCCCCTGCATTGGCAGGCAAATTCTCAACCACTGCGCCACCAGGGAAGCCCAAGGGAGTGTGGAGTTTTAACCACTGGACCACCAGGGAAGTCCCTGGATATTTTGTTTCTGATGAGGATCTCTGGGAGATTTCCAGAGTTAAAGTAGGACTTCTTTTTGCCCATGGATCTAATTAGTCATGCTTGTCTTGTGGTCCATAACCACAAAGATTTGCTGGTACAAAGGATAAGTTCTGATGGGCTGAGGTCCTGAGACCCCTTGTCTTGTATCTGAAGTTGTTCCTCTCTCTATGAGATGTCATTCAAAACCTCAGTCATGTCCCCTATAAATATTTCTGTGCTTTGTTGAATCCTACTGATATAATGGTGCATAAAACAGACATGGGCCTGCTCTCACAAAGTTTAGGGTCTAGAGAGGAGGATGGATTTTAACCTCCTAATCCCACCAGTATTAACTGTAGCAAATGTTAGGAAGGAAAAGCACAGTGTGGGCAGTGGGCAGGGGTGAGGGGAGGGAATTACAAGAACCCGGGGAATGAGGACCTAGACTAAGCTGGGGGTAAGAGAGGCTTCCCAGAAGAAGTTACATTGACCCTGAGATGCTAAAAGATGGGAGAGAAGCCCAGTCGACAGGCAGGCAAGACGTAAACCTTGAAGGTGCCATAATGTAAGCAAGGTGTTGGCAAACTTTTTCTGCAATGGACCACCTAGAAAATCTTTTCAGCTTTGCAGACCCCATCGGTCACCACTACTCAGCTCTGCCATCATAGAACAAGCCAGAGACAAAAAGTAGTAAACAGGGGTGGCCGCCCCCCAATGGAGCTTTATTTATGGACACTGAAATTTAAATTTCACATAATTTTCATGTGTCACAACATATTCTTCCTTTGATGCTTTTTTTATTGAAGTATAGTTGATTTACAATGTTTCAAGTATACAGCAAAGTGATTCAGTTATATATATATAATATATGTATATGAAGAATATGTATATATTCTTTTTCAGATTCTTTTCCATTATAGGTTATTACAAGATATTGAATATTGAATATAGTTCCCTGTTCCATACAGTAGGTCCTTGTTGTTTATCTATTTTACATATAGTAGTATGTATCTATTCATCTCAAATTCTTAATTTATCCTCCCTCTTTCCCCTTTGGTAACCATAAGTTTGTTTTTTTATGTCTGTGAGTTTATTTCTGTTTTGTAAATAAGTTCATTTGTGATGCTCATTTTTTTAACCAGTTAAAAATGTAAAAGTACATGATTCAACACAAAGGCAGAGAAAATGCTTGCTGACTGTTCTGATTCTATTTGCTCACCCAGAGTGACAGAGAATCAAACCTGACCTTTGGTACCTTGCACTTAATGTTGTATTAGTTTGCTAGGGCTGCCATAACAAAGTTCTACAGATGGGGCAGCTTAAACAACAGAAACGTACTGTCTCAGATGCCTGGAGGCCAAAAGTCTGAGCTCCAGGTGTCTGCAAGGTTGGTTTCTTCTGAGGCCGCCTCCTTGGCTTGTAGGTGGCTGTCTCTTCCCTGTGTTTTCACAAGGTCATCCCTCAGTGCATGTCTGTGTCCTAATCTCTTCTTATAAGGATATTATTAATCATATTGGATCCAGGCCCACCCTAAATGACCTCATTTACCTTAATAACCTCTGTTCAGACTCCATCTCCAAAACAGTCACATTGGAGGTCAGGACCTCAGTGTATGAATTTTGTGAGGGGCACAATTCAGCCCATGACAATGCCCAATAAAAGTAGAGGCGTGTTGACATGTCCTCCGGGGGTGGCCTGGGAGGACCAATCTCCCCGAGAGCCTGAGCAAAGAAAGCACAGAAGGGATACAACATAAAGCTTCTCATTATCGACGTGGGCTCCTGGATCCGCCCCTGTAAACATGAGGGTTGTTTCTGTACAGCGCCATCTCTCCAAAATGCAGTGTAACTACAAAATGCTGGTCTCCATTCATGCAGATGTGACACGCAGGAACTCCCCCCAAATTATAATACACATGCTTATAGTCTGGACGTTGGGGGGGGGGGTGAAAAATAGGTACTGTGAACAACTGAAAATTAGAGTTCAGTAAAAACAAAACAAACAAATATATATATATATAATGAAAAATATAACACTCTTTTAAAAACCCTTAAAAAATTATCAGCTCAGTTTCTCCTTAAGAACTTTTCTCTTCTCGTTTGAGGTGTCAGGACAGCAATGACCACATCTAGTCCTTATGAGGCACTGACTTGTTGGATGCCCTTCCAAGAGCTGTGATGTTTTAATTCATTATTGCTTCCACCATCCTATGAAGAGGCACTTCTCCACCCACATTCTATAGAAAAGGACTCTATAGATGCTGAGAGGCAAGCAGTCACCCAGCCAGTAGCGGAAAGACCAGGTTTTACCCCAGGCCGTCGGGGACGCTTTCTGCTACAGGGACCACCACAGGCTGGGAGGTAGGCAGCCCGGGAGCAAAGCTGGCCCTGCCGTAGCCAGGTACCGAAATTCTCAGAGATTCCACGTGCCCAGCTGTCACGTGTGGAAAGAGGCACATAGCTACCAGAGTCAAAAGCGGTAGCTCTTTCAGCTCAAGGGGAGAACCTGAGCTGTACCTTCAATACCGCCATCACGGCCGCTTTCTGGGAGAAGAGCGGGAAGGAACGCAGGCAAGGCTCAAACTGCCCACTTGCAGAAGAAACTAGAGAAACAAAGAAAGTGCCAGTGACCATCTCTGCTTGGGCCGGGCAGATCCGCACGGTTCTCAGCAGCCAAAGGCTCCACTTCCCCACCTATCCATGCTGCCTTGATTTCACAAAGGCCTTTCTTTTCACCTGCAGCGGTGGATCAATCAGCTCCAGCTTTTCTTGGGAAACCTGCCATTTGGTGCGATGTTGCTACGAGACTCTTAGGTAGAGAGGCAAATGGGGCCACCAGGCCGGGCGGCTGGTTTGAGATGATTAAAACCCCTGTCTCTGGGAGTGTTTCAAAAAGAGCAGATTGGGAAAAATAGCCACCTTCCTCAAGCCAAGCCTGGAAATTACATCAAGAGCTGATTGGAGGACTGACATCTCCAATCAACTGACAGGAGAATCTTGAAAGACTCAAGGAAGCCACTCATCAGGCAGGCTAAAAGTACAGAAAATGGCCCCATTGAACCTTCTCTTGAGAGAGAATGATTAGGAACTAATGAGTCAGCCGAGGGTGTCTCACAGATGTGGCCAAAACACTGGCTGGAGCCAAGAGATAACGGAGTCTGAGATGCAAACCAAGGAGTCCTGTCTTATTGCCAGTTTATTGCTGATGAAGTCTAAGCCAAGCCTGATAAGTCACATCTCGATTAGAGACCCAAAAGTTTGATTCAAATTTTTAAGTTAAAAGATAAATTTATCTATATGTTTTACCTCACAAGTTTTTTTTTTTTGTAGATAAGGAACATGAAAATGCAACTTGAGAGGTGATTTATCATAAGGAAAAGAAGCTGTTTTGTTTTTTTTCATGTGAGCCCAAGTTTTTGTTTTTTCCATAAAAGCCAATTAGATCAGAGCCCCTCAGAAGAACTGGCACGTGTGGGGTTCTCCTGAGGCCCTGTTTCTACTGGGGAGTCCCAGCGCTGCTCTGGAGGGCAGACCCCAAATCAGAGAGGACGTTGAGGAGGGATGAATGCATCCCCTAAATAAGCTACAGGAGAGTCTCCACATTATTATCCTGGCCTGCTACCTAGCCATTGGAAAATCAAGTCTTAGTTCCTGGGAGGGAAATAGCCTAAAAGCTATTATATAGATAGAGATAGAGATCCATAGATATGTATGAGAGAGAGAATGTGTTTGTACATATGTATTACATGTAAAAATATATGTATGTGCCCACATATGTGCATGTGTATGCACATGCATACATATATTCATAGGCAGATACACAAATATGTGTGTATATGTGTATGTAAGTATGCATGTATATGAATAGATAGATGGATAGTAAATAAGTTCTGACACCAATTCTAGTGTAGGGGGTTGAGGTTCCCCACAAGAACCAATTTTCCAACCCCAGCCAGGTGTCCTACAATTTAATTCAATTCAACTCAGTTCTGACACTATCTGCCCAGAGATTCCATCAGATCCCACAGGTTAAGGGCTCAGTCCCAGGAGACTGCCCCTCCCCTTCAGATGCCAATCACAAGTCCAGGTTGTCACCTGTGCTTCTGATGGACAGGCTATAGAAAGGAGGCTCCCACAACCCCATCCTTGGGTTCCACTAATTTGCTAGAGTGGCTCACAGAACTCAGAGAAACATTTTACTTACTTGCTCACCAGTTTATTATAAAAGGAGATAACTCAGGAACAGTCGGATGGAAGAGATGCAGGGGGCAAGCGTAGGAAAGGGCGCAGAGTTTCCATGCTCTCTGCAAGCCCACTCTCCCCAAATCTCCACGTGTTCACCGACCCAGAAGCTCCCAGAATTCTGTCGTCTTGAGTTTTTACGGAGGCTTCCTTATACAGTCAAGATGGATTAAATCACCGGGCACTGGCGATTGATTCAACTTCCAGGTCCTCTACTCTTTCTGGAATTGGGTGGTGGGGGGAGTTGGAACTGAAGATTTCAACCCACTAATCACATGGTTGGTTCTATGGCAACCAGCCTCCATCCTTGGGAGGGGTCCAAAATCACCTCATTAACATAACATGAGACACATTTGTCATTCTCGACACTTTGGAAATTCCAAGGGTTTGGGGCTCTTGAATGGCCAAATATATATTTTTCTTATAAATCATAATATCATAGTTAGATATTTGATAGATAGATATGGATAGATGATAGAGATGATAGATAAATAGATAGATGATAGATAGATAGATAGGTAGATAGATAGATAGATAGATAGATAGATAGATAGATAGATAGATGATAAATAGACACAGATCATAAAACTTGCACTTTCAGGAGCTGGGAATCCAGGAGCCAGATCTACTGAGTTGAAAAGCAGAAACCATCAGAGTAAACTCAGGTTTAACAGAGTCAAGATCTACAGTAGGTCAGGTAAAGACTCATTCCAGAAACCTCAGGGTCACTCTAATACAGCAGACTAAACCAGGGTGTACTCCAAAGAGCCCACGGCATGTGAGAGGCCAGATTCTGGGGTTTCAAAGTCAGATGCCCACAGGCCAGGTAGGGACCTGGGAATCAGGCTGGGAGGAGGCACTCAGAAGCTTCAGGACGGCGTGTGCAGCCCCTGGGATGCAAGCAAGCAGCTGCCAGTTCTTCCTATTTTTATTTTATTTTATTTATTTATTTATTTTAACATCTTTATTGGAGTATAATTGCTTTACAATGGTGTGTTAGTTTCTGCTTTATAACAAAGTGAATCAGTTATACATATACATATGTTCCCATATGTCTTCCCTCTTGCAGCTCCCTCCCTCCCACCCTCCCTATCCCACCCCTCTAGGTGGTCACAAAGCACCAAGCTGATCTCCCTGTGCTATGCGGTTGCTTCCCACTAGCTGTCTATTTTACGTTTGGTAGTGTATATATGTCCATGCCACTCTCTCACTTTGTCACAGCTTACCCTTCTCCCTCCCCATATCCTCAGAAAACCATAATTCCTATTTTTAAAGCAGCTTTTTAATCCACCAGTTTTGCAGGAAAATGTGAGAGCTGTGAAGCGGGGGTGGGGGCAGGGATACCCGGCTGGGATGCAGGTCAGCCTCCCAGAGGGGACCCTGAGGAAATACTGGAGCATCTGGGCAGGGCTGGGTGTGGAGGGGGGAGCCCGGCACCCATGTGAGGAGGGTGAGGAAGAGCAGGGGTTAGGGAGTTGGAAGGAGTCCCTCCCTGAGGTAAGAAGTGACATTTCCCATCACAAACACACCTCCCACACCTCCTGCACAGAATCCCAAGTCTGCTTGTTCAACTTTTAGCCCATTTTTCTGTTGCACTGCTCCCTTTTTTCTTGTCATTTTTATAAGCCATTAAATATTTTATTCATCATCTCCATTGCAAACATATTTTCCAAAACTATGATTTATTTTTTGCTTTGTTCATGACATCTACCTACTATATGAGTGTTTACATATAAGAATATATGTGTGTATTACTCCGTGGCTTTTCCGTTTTCTTTGTTAACAAAGTCACCTTACCCTTAGAACTACTTTTACTATTTTCACTGGGTTTTTGAAAACACAATTCCTTAATCTATCTGCAATTTATTTTGGGATATGGCCTGACCTAGGAGTACAACGTTATTGTTTTCCAGATGGACAACCAGTACATCTGTGCCAGCATCACTTTTCAAATAAGTCAGCTTTTTCAAAGAGATGTCAATTCTACCTTTATCATAAATTAAATTTCTCTATATAGTATTAGAATTTACTTCCAGATCCTCTATTCTATTACATTAATTAATTCATCTGTTCCTATGCTGAAACAATATCGATTCGATGACTAAAAAACATAAATTTCTCTCACTAGTGTTCTAATTCTTTTTCAGGTAACTTTCTGGCCTCTTTTTTTCCCTATATGATTATTTAATTCTATTCCCCCAAAAATCCTCTTGAGGTTTCAGTTTCGAGAGAATTTGTATTCTTATAAGATTATGGCTTTCTATCCAAGAACATGATCTATCTTTCCATTTGCTCAGGTCTTATTCAATAAAATCCTGACAGAGCTCGAGGCCTGCACCTGGTGCCTTGATGGCCTACTGTATACCACAGGGAACTATATTCAATATTTTGTAATAACCTATAAGGGAAAGTAATCTGAAAAAGAACATATATATATATATATATATATATATATATATATATACTTCAATACAAAAAATTATGAAAGAAAATGTGAGTCAAAGTTTTATAGCCAAACAAACTGACTTTCAAGTACAAAAAGGCACAGAAAAACTGGTATCATTGTGCATGAGACCTTCTTGAGGTACTTGTTAAGGAAACAACTTCAAAAAACCAAAATGGCTCTAAGGTGTGGATATAAGCACTGGTGGTGGTCACTAAATGTATAGTTACTTCTACAACTAAGTCTTAACGTGGTTGAAAAGGGAGAGTGTAGTATGAATTGGCTACGTGCTCTGACAATGTAGCTCTAGTAGCACAGAAAAACAGGAGAAGCACATGAAAATAAGATGTTTAAAGCATCCAGTAATCATACCGCTGATGACAGTAATAGTATTGTTAATCTGAGAAATTTCTGTGTGAAAAGTGGGATAAACAAACATGTAATTATGGGTGCTCTAAGTCTATCATTCCCCCGTCATTGAGAACCAGGATTCTTAGTTTGGAAGAAATGAGATACAGGTGTAGTATAGGAGAGGGAGGTTAGGGCATCTCTCTGTAGTTTATTTATGATTTATTTACATTTTTATTAAGATTTTATTTTTTAGAGCAGTTTTAGGTTCACAGGAAAATCGAGCGGAAAGTACAGAGAGTTCCCCCCCCGTCCCCCCCATGCACATCCTCCCCCATGATCAGCATCTCCCACTGTTGTGGTACATTCGTTACAGCTGATGAATCTACACTGACACATCATTATCTCCCGGAGTTCATAGTTTACATTATGGTGCACCCTTGCTGTTGTACATTCTATGGGTTTTGACAAATACATAAAGACATGCATCTACCACTGTAGTATCATACAAAGTAGTTTCAGCACCCTAAAAACCCTCTGTGCTCTGCCTTTTCATCCCTCTCCACTCCAGCCCCTGGCAACCACTGATCTTTTTACTGTCTCCATAGTTTTTCCTCTTCCAGAGTGTCATTTGGTTGTAATTATACAGGATGTAGCCTTTTCAGATGGGCTTCTTTCACTTAGTAACATGTGTTTGTCTCCTCCATGTATTTTCCTGGCTTGATAGCTCATTTCTTTTTAGCACTGAATAATATTCCATAGTCTCATGTACCATAGTTTATTTATCCATTCACCTGCTGAAGGGCATCTTGGTGGATTCCAAGTTCTGGCAATTATGATAACAGATTGAGGCAATGAGCACCAATGGCTACAAACATTAAAAAAAAAAAAGATAACTGGATATCATATGCCTTCTGATGCAAGAACACTCCACCCCTCCCTATAGTCTTGCCAAAGGAGAGACCAGCTCTGAAAATCTGAGTCTGATCAAACCTCAGGATCCAGTCCTAATTTTCAGGGAATATCAAGGAAGAACAACATGCTGGACTGTATCGTGAGTGTGCATTCAGCAAAATCTAGATGGGAGGAATTTGCGGTTCAAACAGCGCCAGGTGCCTCGGCAGGTAAACTGTAAGGGCAATAAGGAAATGGATGGGATGGAGGAGGATTCTGTAAATTAAAAGAGACTTAGGAAACTGTCAAATTAGAAAAAGTAGATGAGACTAAACAATCTGTTTAGGGAGCCACAGCTGGAGGTTAAACTTCAAAGAAATGCAAGGAAGTTATCATTATAAAAGTCAGAATAGTGGTTACTTTCCAGGGATTTGTTGTGATGGGAACAGGGCACAAGGAGAAGCTTCTGGTGGAATGGCATAGTGTTACTCTTAACCTGGGTATTGGTTACAAGTGTGTTCCCATCCTGGTGACTAATTAAGCCATGCATGTGTTTTGTGTGGTTTTCTGGATTTCCTATGTTTTACAATAAGATTTTAAAATGAAAAAAGATAATTAAAAAAACAATAATCTAGATGATCTTCAAAGTTGTCTTTCCCCTCAAAAAGTCAATGTGTTTTCATGTACATGGCTAAGTCTCTAGGGGAAAAGAAAAGAAAAGATAAAAGTCAGGATGTGGCTTGAGGGGAAGAATGTAAAGCAAAAATAATTAGTACTATTCATGCAAGGCTGTGTCAAGAGAATGTCTTACAGAGTCAATTTCTTGATTTTGAGGGCTAGGATGCATGTATGGCTAATGAGAGGTGCAAACAGACGAAGTAGTCAAATTAAGCAGAAAGACTAATAGTGGGGAGACAGTGTGAGTTCTCTAACCATATAGAGGTCATGCATTTCAAGTATCAGATCACAGCACATTTTAAAAGTCAGAAATTTGGACTTTCTACCAGAATTGCTGATAGACTTGCAAATCCTTGACTGGAGATTTGCAATCTGGGCCCAGTGATTAGTCCAACGGGATGATTAAATTACATTTGTCCATCAGGTGTGGCAGAGACACATTTGATTTTCAGTACTATCAGTCTTGACCATCAATATTTTTTGTCTCGTACATTTCATTTGAAACATTTACATGAAAAGTAAGCTACAATAGTGTTT